>NC_054831.1:35094983-35696301 GCF_018345385.1 Vulpes lagopus
TTCCTAATTGATGTGTTAATTGAGAAGTAGAGCAGACCGTGGGTTATTTAAAGTTTTGAGTTCCTGCCCCTCCTCCTCCTCCACTGCCCCCAAGCCTCCTTTAAAAGGAAGGTAGGCGTGGCCTACTGGTGACCCCCCCCCCCCCCGCCCCCCAGGCGAGTGAGGCCTGCTGCAAGGACAGATTGCCATCTACTTCATTAGGCAGCTCTGTCATGTTCTCACACCTTCAGTGCTAACATTGCTTTCCCTTGAGGCTATGTTTCTGTGTGAAGTTGTGAACTGTTTTAAAGAGAGGAGTTTCCAGCTTTCGCAGAGCTCCCACTAGCTGGTCCCCTGCACCGGGGGCTCCTTCATTTACACCTTCCTTTTCGGTCTGTGCCCATTTTGTTTCCCAGGTCGGCCCTCTGTCATGTAGAAGTGATTGCCCTCAGTGGGGGGACAAAGGGGCCCAGGGAGGCCTCACTGAGAAAGCCACTAGGTGAGGCCCCCAGCCAGCCCCACCCCACCCCAGGCCTGTCCAGCCTCGGGACACACACAGTTCCCCAGCCTGGGCTCCTCCCAGGAGCCCCTCTTCTGGTTAAGATGGTCTTGGGCAGTAGGTGGCTCTGTTTTTCATTTGGTATTGATTCTCGCTCTTAAAATATCTCTGGACACCTTTCTCTGCTTTTCTCTAGAAAGCACATTCTGACTGCCCTGGGAGTTGGCCTCACTGCAAGATCCTCAATTTAGGCATTTGAATGCGTTTTAAAAAAATCGGTGTCGGCCAATTATTTAGCCTTAATCTCCTCGGGCTGTAACAAACACTGAGCTTGGATTGTGATAGCTGAGGTACTCTGGGTTCCTTTTATCTTTGAATACAGGAAACTTGATACATTTCAGAAAGCAAAATGGTGATTTAAGGTTTTCTCTGTTTCTGAGACAAGAGCTCAAGAAAAAAAAATGTGTGTGGGGAAGGGGCCCGGGGCCGGAGCACACACTCTTCTGGTTTGATCCATCTGTGATTTCAATTTCCTTATACTTCTGTGGTCCTCAACTATCTGTCACTGCCCTGTGGGCCAAAGCTTTGAAATGCTTTAAAACAAACAAAAAAAGATTTAATGCCTTCAAGTTAAAGGAGATCTGGAAGGCTACCTGATGGGCCTTCCTGCCAGCTTGGAGTCAAAGCCACACCTGAGTCCGTACTTCACTCTATTCCCAGCAAAAGTAGGAGCCCTGGGAGCTGTCCTGCTTTATTGAAGCCCCTTAGGGGTGACTCCACCCTCTCAGTGCCTTCTCAAAGGATTTCAAGGTTTAAAAACAGAATCTCTAAATTAAAATGCAGATTTGGGGTCAAATTCCAGAGATTCCTATCAATAGGTGTGTGGTAAGGCCCAAGGATCTCTTATAAACCAATTCTAAGTTCAGCGGCCACACTGTGGGACTGGATAAAGAATGTTCTCATAAATGTCTGAACACTTAAAATGAGGACTCATTTATAGATTTTATTACACTGTATTTCGAGTTCTAGCATTTGAAAAATGAATGCAGGGAATAGTGAATACATGTATGCATCTATCTGTCTATCTATCTATACACATCATTCTCTTTGGAAGAAACTTGAGTTAAATGATAGTGACTTTGTTGAAAAGTCAACCTCAGAGCTTGGAAGTTCTCTCGGCACCTCTAAATGTGTGGTGCGGATCTAGGAGGTTAAGACACTGTTGGTACTTTTCTATATTTCGTTGTCTGGTAGTAGCCTTTTGATAAGCCCTCTTTGAGGAGGAAGGCCAATGACTGACGTGGGGATAACACATAAGTTGGGGCATTGTCATTTCCTAGCTACTTTTTTGGGTACTCTATCCATTGTAGGATACATAAGACCCCTCCCTGCAGTACCTTCATACTCTTGTTCCCCCAAGTGACATGCCCTCAAAGACTGTCCTGTCTTTATATGTGGAGGGCCCTTTTTCTCGGACACTTAGGCTCTCCTTTGTCCATCTGATAGTTCTGGTAAGCTGTGTTTCCCCCTCTCCTGTGGGGCAGCCCCCCTTCCCAGAGCTACTGCTCTTTGGACATTCCAGTAACACCTTCTTCTCTCTCTGCCCTCAATGGCCAATGGCTTCCCACCATTAGTGTCCCTAGGTCCTGCACAGTATATCATGTCTCTTGACCCCTTGTATGTCAGTGTTTCTTTTCTTTCTAAGAACAAGAACAATGATATTATCAAATTTAAGAAGTTTAATATTTATTTATATTTTTTTTATCTAGGAGTGCTTGGATGGCTCAGTTGGTTAGACATCCAACCCTTGGTTTTGACTCAGTATCCTAGGAATTGAGCCCCCAAGTTGGGCTCCACGCTTAGCATGGAGCCTGCTCAGGATTCTCTCTCTCCCTGTCCCTTCCTCTCTGCCCCTCCCCCAGCTTACCTGCACATGTGCTCTCTCTCTCAAATCAAATCTTATAAAAGAATAATATTTTAATCTATGTCTCCTATACTAATTTCATTATGTCTTAATAATGCCTTTTGTAATATTTTCTCCCAATATACAACCTAGCTCAAGACTATGCACTAAATTTATTGTTTTGGTACATAGCTTATGATTATCCATGAAGAATGGTTCTTTTTTAAGATTTTTATTTATATATTTGAGAGAGAGAGAGAGCATGAACAGAGTTGGAGGGTGGTGGAGGGCGAGGGAGAAGCAGACTCTGCACTTAGCACAGAGCCCAATGAGATTCTCTATCCCAAGACCCAGAGATCACAACCTGAGTGGAAGGCAGATGCTTAACCAACTGAGCCACCCAGGCACCCCAGAATGTTTTTTTTTGGATGTTATTTACCAACAACTAAATAATAGTGAACTTTATTTATTAATGTAAATAATTGGGTTAATAGATAAAATTTTGTTGGTTTTATATTTTCCTCTCACAAGCTTCTGTGGAATCTTTGACCTTGGATATAATATTATCAGGACTTCATTTTGTGCACGTGTTTGAGTTCTGCTATTGCCAATGAGATTTTACATTAAACTGAGCCAATCTTGATTCTTCTGGGAAGCCTTTGAGTTTAAACCTTTCTTCCAGAATATTGGGGCTTGCTCTGAAAAGGTGCCTGTGCTTTCTGGCTTAATGCTCTTTGGTTTTAAAAATTCTTCCCTCAAGAAAGACGAAGAGATTGCCCCCTCTGGAGGGAGCCTTCACCTTGCCTGAGCATCATTTAAGAAATGGGGCTTGGCACTCCCTGACAATATACTTGACTCAAGTGATGTTGTCAGTTTCTCACCTGAGCAGTAAATCTGAGCCATTCTTTGGCAAAGGTAAAGGTTGTTCTTTAAAATAGATGAAGTTTCTCCCTTATTTAGTTCCTCCAGTTTTGCTTTATTTAAGTCTGTTTTATTATTAGTTTTGATGTTTATTTAAAAAAATTCAGAGTAGACAAAATAGATCTTAATAAACCATCCATTGCAAGGCTGTTTATAAAATCTGTACCACTTATCACTCACTTCATACCCCCATGGCTCCCTCTGTAATGCAGGAGTTTTGTTCCCAAGTCCTTTCATCTGTTATTAGCCCTCCCCTCTTACTTGTGGAGCTCCTGGTCTCTGGACATCCTTTTAGGGAAGCTTCATCCCATGAGGCAGCTGGGCAGGCTGATGAGGGGAGAAGAAGGCGGAGTTGAGGAAGGGAAGGTTTGGGTTTCCTTTCAGCTCCACCACAGCACTAGATCAAGTCCTTTACTCTCTTTGAACCTCCATTTTCTTTTTTATTAAAATAAAAATAAAAATAATTGCCGATTAACACTTCAGTGGGTATTGGAGGGGGGAGAGGAGAAGGCATCAGATGAGATACTCCCAAAGGAGGGAACTTGAAAACCATTCAATTGAGCTTTGTGTCTCCATTTGCTAGTAAATATAGTTGTCAGTCACAACGTCTTTCCATTTTGATTTTATTGGCTATGTGGTAATTGATTTGAATAAAAGGTTTTTTTATATTTAATCATGGAGTTCACCTAGATATAAATTGTATATTATCTAGCAGATAAACTTGAGTGTTTGAACTACAGTGCCACTATTAGTTTCAGCATGTATGAAGTTTATATATAATTTGAGACTGTTTCTCTTCTTTGAAAGAGTTTTTCCCTTTTTTGTCACAGATCTTTCTCTGGTGTTGCTCAGTAATGCACTGTATTTATTTGTTATTTTGAACTTTTGGCTTCCTTCATCCATTTCTCTAACCCCCCATCCTCTGTCTCTGGCAAGAACCAATCTGTTCTCTGTATCTATTTTGTTTGTTTGCTGTTTGGTTTTTTAATTTACTTTTGTTTTGTTTTTTCCTTAAGATTTAACATAGAAGAAAGATAGCAGTATTTATCTTTCACTGTCTGACTTATTGCACTTAGCGTATTGCCCTCAAGGTCCATCCATGTTGTTACATATGGTAAGATTTCATTCTTTTATACAGCAGAACAATATTCCATTGTGTATATATATCACTTCTTTATCCATTTACCCCACTGATGGGCACTTAGGTTGTTTTCGTGTCTTGGCTATTGTAAATCATGCTATAATGAACCTGAGGTGCATATATCTTTTCAAGAGTATTTTCATTTCCTTCAGATAAATACCCATAAGTGAAATTGCTGGATCCATATGGTAATCTTATTTTTAATCTTTGAGAAATCTCCATACTGTTTTCCACAGTGACTGCACCAATTTACATTTTCAAGAGTTCATGAGGGTTCCCCTTTCTCTACAACCACACTAACAGCTATTATTTCTTGTCTTTTTGATAATAGTCTTTCTAATACTTGTGAGGTGATGGCTTAATGTGTTTTGATTTGCATTTTCCAAATGATTAATGATGTCAAGCATGTGTTTATGTACCTGTTGTTCATCTGCATGTCTTCTTTGGAGAATTATCTACTCAGATCCTCTGCCAGGTTTGATTCGAATCATTTGTTTGTTTGTTTGTTTGTTTTTGCTATTGAGTTGTGAGTTTTTTACACATTTTGGATATTAATCCTTTGTCAGATATATAATTTGCAAATATTTTCTCCCACCGACTATGTTGCTTTTTCCTTTTCTTAATGGTTTCCTTTGCTGTGCAGAAACTTTTTTTAGTGTGGTGTAGTTCCACTTATTTGTTTTTGCTTTTCTTGCTCATGCTTTTGATGTCAGATTAAGAGAAATCATTGCCAAGACCCATGTCAAGGAGCTTACTACTTGTGTTTTCTTTTAGGAGTTCTGTGTTTCTAGATTGTATGTTCAAGTCTGTAATCCATTTTAAGTTAATTTTTGTTTCTGGTGTAAAACAGTGGTTGAGTTTTATTCTTTTGTGTATGGCCATCCAGTTTTCCCATCACCATTAATTGAAAAGATTGTCCTTTTCCTGTTGTATGCTCTTGGCTCTTTTGTTATGTTAGTTGACCATATATATGTGGCTTTATTTCTGGACTCCATTCTGTTCCATTGATCTATGTATCTGTTTTTATGCCAACACCACATTGTTTTAATTACCATAGCTCTTAATATAGTTTCAAATCAGGGTTCATGATGCCTCTACCTTTGTTTTTTCTCAAGATAGTTTTGACTATTCTATTTTGTGTGTGTGTGTGTGTGTGTGTGTGTGTGTGTGGTTCCATATATATGTTAGGATTATTTGTTGTATTTCTTTGAAAACTGCCATTGAAATTTTGATAGGGATTGTGCTGACTCTGTAGATTGTTTTGGGTAGTATGGAAATTTTAACAATATTGATTTTTAACAATATTGATTCATGTAATCCATTAGTACAGAATATCTTTCCATTTATTTGTGTCATCTTCAATTTCTTTCATTACTGTCTTATAGTAATAAGACAATATACAGATCTTTCAATATACAGATCTTTCGCCTCCTTGGTTAAATTCATTCCTATGTATTTTATTCTTTTTAATGTAATTATAAATGAGATCTTTCAATATACAGGTCTTTCAATATACAGATCTTTCACCTCCTTGGTTAAATTTATTCCTATGTATTTTATTCTTTTTAATGTAATTATAAATGAGATTCAAAATTCCCTTTCTAATGGTTTGATGTTGGTGTATAGAAACACAACAGATTTCCGTGTATTATTTTGTAGTTTGCAACTCATTTTGTGACATCGTGTGTATTACTTTTGACTCATTTATGGTCTGAGATGGAGCTGAACTGATTTGAGACTTGTGACTAGAGTGCCTTGATTTGTATCTGCATAATTGTATGTATTATTTGAGCTATTTCTTGTACCTTAAGACATAGAAATGAAGGGTACATTTTATTCTCTGTGGCTTGGGTCATATGTGCAGATTCTTAATCTCTGTCCCTGATCTTTACAACACTCTGTAAGCATATACCAAAAAAATGTAACCAAAGACCTTTATGGTCTAGGAATTTCATTTCTTTCATTGTGTCATACTAGAACCTATAATCACAAAACATCTTTTAAATCACTAACTTCTGAATTAAGAATTTACTGTGAAGTTGAAATCTAAGTCCCACTCACATAAAACAAACAATCTTATAAATGACACTTGAATTTTATTTCTTACATTTGCTTCTAACTTTTGAATTATAGCCATAGGCTTGCTAAATAAATAATATACATCCATAAATATGTAATGTAATTAACATGAGTTTCAATTTCTTGAAAACACTTGGAGACATAGGCATCTTTGGGATGGTTCCACAGACCATTCAAGTCATCACTTTCAGTCAAGATTATTGGACTTGGTCTTTTTTATACAATGTATTGGGGCTAAAGATTCAGACACTTGAACTTCTCTGATCACAAAGTTCAGTCAGTGCTTTCCTTCCCATAACTTTTATCTAAACATGATATGATACCTGGGAAGATTTTAGAATCATTTTATCACTCTGCATGTAGGAGCAGCAGGCATTTTTAGACTACTTCCTTTTCTTTCTTATGGCAGACATTGATTCTTCTATACTACTTCAAGGGTATGAATAAGTCAATAGGATCCTATGCACATAACTGCCTTCTTACCTTCATATATTTTTCAAAACCTATCTTCACCTTTAGAGCAAATCAAATGTGGTGGAAATTCATGATTTTCCCAAACATTTATGTTTTTATTAGATTTTTTGTCTCCTCAATCTGGAAAAGTAGAAATAACAAGGAAACAGCTATCGTTCGTTCTTCACATATTCATTTTATGTTAATTTTGGGGCAGTGTTGTGCACAGTTTTGAGGAAATAAGGATGAATAAAGTATGAATAAAGTGTTCCTGCCTTTAAGGACCTTAATGCCTATCAGAGAGAAAGTTATCTAACTGGCGTCTGATAAGGACTCAAATGAGGTTAAAAAAAGAAGTAAAGACAAAGGTTACAACAAGCATTATAATGAATACAAATTATGTCAAGGTAAATTGTGATTTACATGTATGTCATGATTGTTGAATTATATGAAGTAAGGGCTACAGAAACTTTATTTGATAATAAGTGTAAGCATTGGCTTATTTCAGAAGTCACTGGGACATTATATATAATAATAATGTTAATGCTAATAGTAATAAGGATAAAATTAATAGTTTAGATAGATATAAGATGTTTTATGGATACATCACATTTGATCCTAGAAATAAAACCATATGTCAGGAAAATAATAGAGCGTTGTGGTTCATAAAAGACATGTGGGATTAGACTTCCCAGGCTCAAATCCTGTCTCTATCTTAATTACCCATGTGACCATATGCAAATTACCTGGCTCCAAGTCTCTCTTCTTCTATGAGGACAACATTGATGACTTATTCAGAGGATAGTTGTGAGAAAATTGAATTAATTCCTTTAGTACTGTATTATTTTTTTTAAACAGGTGGGAAAACCCTGGTTTAGATAGCTTATGTAACTTTCCAAATAATATAGGCAAGGTTAGCAGCAGAACAAAGTTTCAACCAAGAAAGACTTCAAACCTGTGGGTTTTTTTTTTTGACACAGTATTGGACATATTTTAACAATGGTCATTATATATTTATGATGTAGTTACATATTATATAAATCTTAAAAACTTCCAACCTCATCCACCATGACATCCATGAATAAAAGTTGATTTTGCTTCTTCTTTTTTAGATTACAGCTTTATTTGTGTGAACTTCTTATGTATCTGATAAGTTTAGCTTTAATTAAATGACATAATTTTATGTGGTATTACATAGTTGGCATGTCTAAATCATCCCATTAGCCGATATCAGATTAGATTTGGAAAACTTTATGTTATGTTTGAGATGTGTAAACACTGATCTACTCAGACATAGAATTCCCTTTCCTACCAGTCATATAAGTGATGCTATCTTTAGTTTTATTAGTCTTGGAACAATTTGGAGAATGTGATATTACAGTTGAATAGTGAAACTAATATTTGAGTAATGCTGACACAGCAAAACCAAAATAAAAACAAAAAGTCTTTCTGTTATTCTCTTTGATGTCATCATTAAAAGGAGCATATTAATAAAAGAGGACTTGGCAGCCAGGGTAAAATGGCAAGGTTGACAGCCACAGGAGGTATGCTTCATGCTGCAAACTTTACAAAATGGAATTGCTGCCATATATGCCTCATTTTTCTTGGAATTCTGTTCTTTCTTTTTAATATACAACCTCATAATACCAAACAAAAGCATTAAGGCACTAAGAATTTCTGATAAGCCTTAGGGAAAGGAATCAGATTTATGTTTTACCACACGCCACCATAGCCTGCTTCCATGATAGAAGGTAGAGATTAATTTTCAGACATTCTTTTTCTGTTTATTTTATTTTATTTATTATTATTATTTTGTGATAGCTCAATCCATGAATAAGGGAGGGTGAATGTAACTCAAAGATCTATTAAATGAATGAATGAATGAATGAATGAATGAATGAATAAATAAATAAATACATAACCTGTGTTAAATTTTTTCATATGGTAGTAGATAGAAACTTCTACCAGCTATATGAAAGATGAAGGATTCTAGATCATATAAAGGCAGTATTTATAAATGCACACCATGGACTTCTCTTTGCATCTCTTTATCATTTATATTGCTGAAGCAGAAGGGAGATCATGAACATACTATTTATGGTTACCAAATCCACATCAACTGGAGAAGGTATATTAACATTGGTTTTCTGTTTTCAGTTTCACTGATTTCTGCTCTTTACTATTTTTGTCTTTCTTTGAGTTCACTTTGCTTTTCATTTTCTAGGTCTTGAAATAGGGGTTTATTTACTTGAAACCTTTTATTCTTACAAATACAAGCATTTAATATTATAAAGTTCCTCTCAGCACTGCTTTAGCTATGCCTCACAAATTTTTATTTTCATTTACTTCACTATGTTTTTAAATTTCACATGAGACTTACTCTGTGATCCATAGATTATCAGGAAGTCGTCGTTTAATTTCTAAGTGTTTGGAGGTTTTTCCTTTATCTTTCTGTTACTGATTTTTAGTTTGGTTCCTTGTAATCATAAAGCACACTGTATGAATTCAGTTTTTAAAAATTTGTTGAGGTTTGTTTGATGGCCCATGTTATAGCCTATTTTGATGTATGTTCTATGAGTGCTTGTAAAGAATGTGTCTATGTAGAGAGTTCTATAAATGTTGATCAGATCCTATTGGTTGATTTGTTGCTGAGTTTTGTTTCCTTTTTTCTTTAAGGTGGGGAGGGGCAGAACAAGAGGGAGAAATTTAAGCAGGCTTCATTCATAGCTTATGAACCTGATGTGGGGCTTGATCTCATAACCCTGAGATCATGACCTGAACCAAAATCAAGAATTGGAGGATTAACTGACTGAGCTACCCAGGCATATTGCTCAGTTTTAATAGGTTTTTGCTGATTTTCTCTCCAGTTCTATCAGCTGCTGAGAGTGGAATGTCAAAATCTCCAAGTCTAATTGTGAGTTTGTCTATTTATTTTTTGGTTCTATCAGTGTTTGCTTCACCTATTTTAATCTATTGTTTAGTACATGCAAATTTAGTATTTTTATGATTTGGTAGGTTAACCCTTTTTTCATTTGTAGTATTCCACTCTGTCTCTAGTAAATCACTACTCCTGCTTTCTTTTGATTAATAGTTGCCTGACCTACTTTTCTCATTGTTTTACTTTCAATCTATCCATATCATTATATTGAATTGAGCTTCTCATAGACAAAATATGGTCAGTCATGCTTTCAAATCCACTCTGCCAGTCTCTGTGGCATTTTTGAATTGTCATTTTTGAATCATTTACATTTAATATAATTATTGGTTCATTAGGCTTAAGTCTGTTATTTTATTTTTGTTTCCTATTTGTTCCTTCTCTTTGTAGCTTCTCTGTTGCTTTCATGCCTTCTTCCTGTGGGTTACCTGAACATGTTTTTAAAATTCTATTTTCATTTGTCTTTTGTGTTTCTGAGTATATATCTTTGTATATCTTTTTTTAGTACTCTACAATTATAAATATTTTCTCTACATATGTTTAGAACCATGTCTAAGTGTCATAATTTTTCTTCACTGTTCAAACATGATTTAGAAACTCAAGAGAAATAAACTTGTATTTGCCCATGTTTTTACCCTTTCTCTTGTTTTCTTTTTTTCCCTTCTCCCTGATGTTCCAAGATTTCCAAGAGAAAAGATTCTCCTTTTATTATATCTTTTCTGTTTAGAGAACTTCCTTTAGGCATTTCTTCAAAATAGATCTGCTGGTGATAATTCTATTAAGTTTTCTTCATCTGAGAATGTTTTGATTTCCCATTCACTCCTGAAACATATTCTTCACTGGGGATGGAATTTACAGCTCTTCTCTTTTAGCACTTAAAAAATGTTGTTTTACTTCTTTCTGGACTCCATGATTTCTGATGAAAAATATACTGTCATTCAAATTATTTTCTCCATAGATAATGCATTATTTCTCTTTTGCTTTTTAAGGAAATTTTATTTGTATTCAATTTTCAGAGCTTTGACGATATTGTGTCTTGGAGTGGATTTTTTTGGATTTATCCCATTCAGGTTCTTTTAGATTCTTGAATCTATAGATTTATAGGCTTTTGTCAAATTTGGAAAGCTGCAGCCATTACTTCATTGAATATTTTTTAAAACTTCACCTTCTTTCCCCCTTCCTTCTAAGTTTCCAATAATAAGAATATTAAATATTTTGTTATAGTCCTATAGATCCCTGAGGCTCTGTTCATTTTCTTCAGTCTGTTATCTCTCTCTTCTTAGGATTGGATAATTTATGTTGTTCTATCTTCCAGTTCATTGATTTTTCCCTCTACTTTCTTAATTTTGTTAGTGAGTTCACCAATGAGTTTTTATTTCTGCTGGCTTCCTCTGATATCTCTCTGGCAGTAAAATGGGAAATTGATTGCCCATTTTCTTGGCCTCTCTTGATGCCCAAGTTGGTAAGAGCTCCCTTTTAACTGCTGGAAAATGATGGGAGTTCTGGTTTCCCCCCCCAAATCCCTGTTTATACCTCCCTGGAAGGAAGAGATAAGAGTGCCTTATCAGTGCTCCCCACATGACCTCCACTGATACTAGAGAGGTGGTCTCAACCATCACTGAATAATCATGATAGACCTGACTCTCATGAGGGTTCCGTGATATCACACAGCTGGGAACTAAGGAGTTCCTCATTCCTACTGGGTCAAGGTGGAAGTCTGGGTCCCCCACAAGGTCTCCACTGACCCTACTATCAGGAGCCTCATTACCATTTGGCAGGTATGAAACCCCTAGCCTTCTATTCACCTTTTCCCCTCCAGTAGTGGGGATTAAGGTGCCTCATTTTAGCCTAGATTAAGTGGAAATTTAGGTTCCCCACTCCATCTTTTCTAGCATGGGTAAGATTAGGGCCATGGTTTCTATTTTAGCTGTAGTAAAACAGTATTATCTAAAAGTTTTCTGTCTTGCTAAGCTGCTGTTTAACTGATTCTTTGGCTAGAAAGTGGTCTTTTCTTGAGGCTTAATTTTGTCTGTACATATTAGCATTTTGGGGTTGCCAGCTACTCCAGCTCCAGTG
This sequence comes from Vulpes lagopus, assembly GCF_018345385.1. Classification (NCBI taxonomy): domain Eukaryota; kingdom Metazoa; phylum Chordata; class Mammalia; order Carnivora; family Canidae; genus Vulpes; species Vulpes lagopus. The sequence continues at coordinate 35,106,970 of NC_054831.1, forward strand.
TAAGATATATAAAGAAAAAAACAAATCAGGCCAAAAATAAACTCTAAAACTCACTGCCATGCTATTCCTCTGGTTCCACAGTCCCTAGTCAGTGTGACTTCTCCACTTTTTATGGACTTCTTAAATTTATTTTGTATAAACTATCCAGGTTTTTAGTTGTACTTAGCAGGAAGAACAAGAAATATTATTATTCTGTCTGTCTGGAAGTAGAAGTCTGGCTTATTGATTTTTAATCATTGAGGACAGTTTTTTTGGTGAATTGTAAATTATATATTGGTGTAACACATAAGACACCCCACCAGGTAAGGCAACATTAGTACAGCAGCTTCTATGGGTCCTGCACATCTCAGTGATTGGCTTCATATCCTGATACAGCAACTGGATAGGGTCTGTGTGATCAGAATATCACTTTATACTGAGGCCATGAGTGTGGCTTTTGCTTATTTTACTGTGACAGCAAACTTTATTTAATCAGAATAAAATAATTACATATTATTTTAATAATAACTTGTATTATTTGGAAATTTAAGTGTAATTATGTACATCATACTAAATATAATAAAACTAGGTTCAAATATTAACTGCTAATTCAGTCTCACAAGGAGTTGGTGAAATCCTTAAGAAAACTGTCTCTACTCTAATTCCAGTATGTGTTTATCTTCTTTCACTGTCCTTGCTCTATTAAATGTGTACTCCATATTATTCCTGTCCATTATATGCTAGTAATAAATAATAATGATTGTGATGATAATAATGGTAATAGTAGAGAATTAGTAGCTAACACCTATATATTTGTTTCTACATAAATCAAGTAATTTAATCACAAAAATCTATTACTATTAGTTACTATTATTATGCCCTTCATACAGATAAGAAATTAATTAACAGGGATATGAAATCACTTCCTCGGTATGTGGCATAGCTGAGATTTGAACTAGGGCAGATGTGGTCACTTTCCTGTTTCAAAGAATTTAGTGAAAATTGCAAAAAACTTACTAATTCTTTCAATCGGCAATTACTTCAAGTTCAAACTTGAAGCACAATCTTTACCACTAATTACATTTCTAAAGTGGCTTTGATTTTTTCAAAGTGTCAGTCACCAATGATTAATTATCCTAAAAGTGGCTTCTCTATTCAGATGATGCTGTTGGGAGACACTCCTCCATGGGTTTCTCATGCCCATACTTGTCATACTTGTGTATCCCAAGAATGCAAGTCCCAGAAATCCCTGACTGCTCTTTATTTGGGCCATTTCTCAGGGTTTTGTTTGCATTGAGAAAAACTTTGAGGGATGAGATACCATCTCTCCTAAAAGCAAAAGATGGGGGCAGGTTTGCTCCTGTCATTACTGTAAAAACAGTGACTTTCCCAAAATTAGGGATTTCTTTCCTCTAATGCAACTCATAGGTATCATCTGTTCCTCCATGTTCTTGTGGGACTTGGGCTTGGGTAGTTGATGCAGCTATGCTGACATGTGGGCTACTGCTTTTGCTGTGAGTAATAACACTGTTTGTCCTTGATCCAAGAGTTGTGTATCTTCTGGAACATCAGTGGAACTGGCTGGCTAACCAGCTTGCTGCCTTGCAGGTAGATAGAGTGAAATTCCAGAACCTTTACTTTTGACAGTGATGCAGATCCACTCTTGCTTCCTAACCCGAGTGCTCTGAGAGATAGCCCATACTTCAGTGACTAGGATTTAAACTCTGCTTTTTTTTTTCTTTTCTTTTTCTTTTCTTTTTTTTTTTTTGGCAAGAAGGGTAAATTAAAAATTGAGCAAGCAGAAAAGAATTCCTTCATCATTTAGGAGCATGAACTTTCTGATTCTTCCTGTGTGACATTATTGGAAATTCTCTGTAATTATAATAGCTTAACATTTTACCAGCCCATCATTCCCTGCATATAGCCACATAGACCAAATTGATCAATTGTTAACTTGTTATCTTATAATGCTATTTCCATCTAAGTACTTTAGAGAAAATTCTAGCAGATACTGGCTGACATGTGTTTTTTAGGTCAAGCCAAAAAAATATAAGTAAGTGGAGAAATATAATGAAAATAAATGATTTTCTAGTTGAGAGAAGATCCAGGAAATGAATTTTAAAAATGAGGTGAAATAAATACTCATTTTGAAAGTTATTACTTTCCACACAATGAAGGTAATAATTGCTTTTATTTGATGTAAATTTGTATTTTGCCCCTTAAATTTGAACTATCTCTATAGTCAAAAAAGTTGATGGATTCCGCACCTGCATGTGACACAATCCTAACTGAGCTCACCTAAGTTAGGGTCTCTGTACATTACATTTAACATTAAATATCAGACGCAATAACAATAGTGAGATATGAGGACATAGCCTGTATACAAGGTCTATACAAAACACATAGCTAATATTTTATAGATAATGACAAATAAGAGTAGACTTGAAGTGGCAAAGTGTTTGTTGTCTTAAAAGAGGCAACTAAAAGAAACTTAAACAGCAGAAATAATCTAATGACAGCCTAAATAAGGTTTGGAAATGTTGGTTTATATTAGTAAGTAGCAACACTCCTCTATCATTGTTGTGCCTTCTAGTAATCTCACACACACACACACACACACACACACACACACACACACACACACACCCCGTGTGTGGAGAAACTGTCAAAGTTCAAAGGAGAGAAAGGAGAAGCTGTCTTCTGGCAACTTAAGTCCATGTTGTGTGTCCTTCCAGACAAAGTGGTAATGAAAACAGGAATGGGGTTTAATGATTTTTAGTTTAAAGTTTTCTTCCTTAGTTTTCTCTTTTTTTAATAGATATTTGATAAAGTAGCTCATTTCCTTGAGGCAGAGCACTATGGAGAAGGAGATGCATTTGAGTATCTTAGTGTTCTATTTGCACCTCCTTTCTGTTCTTTGTTTTTCCTGGCCATCCCATTTTCTAAACACACCTGTCCATGCTGTTTTGTTTTGTTTTTTTTTTTTTGGTCTATATTTTGCTAAATATGCCTTCTATTTTATTTTTTTAAATATGCCTTTTAAATATCATCTTTATTTATTTTTATTTTTTTCTCCAGTTTTTGTCTTTGTTTGCCTGATTTTCTGGGCAGTGGGCCCAGTCTCGTTTATATTTTTTTTGTGTGTGTGTCAATACTCTTTTCAAAACAATTCCTCTTTATAATTATTATTCTCATTCATTTATTTTCTCATCAGTGAATTGAGTAATGTGTAAAAGGGACCTCCCAGCTGATCCTTAAGGGTGAATATTTCCTTCTGTGTCTTTAAAAATATTCTTTTATGATGTTGGAAGATGGGGCTTAATGCTTTCCTTACACTTTTGGCTGCTGAGTAAAGTGACATTTGTTTTGACCAATGTTCACTTCATTTTCTTTCTTCTTACTGAATCAGGTAGGAATTGTGCACGTGTCTCTGTGTTTGTATGCCTGAGTGTAGTGTAGTTGCTTAAAATTCACTGTGTGCGTTTGGTGTGTTTGTGTGCCTGTGGGTTTGGGTGGCTGAGTGCAATGCATTGTAGATGCATAGAATGCTCCACTGCGCTTTGGCATGTTTATTTTGGAATGTCATTTCCAATCAAATCTAACATTTATAACTGGCCTCCCTTCATGGCTTTCTGGGCCACAGTTTAAATGCCCAAGAATAAACATGTCAGCTCTAAATGGAAGATTATGGCAGCAACCAAGACAGATTGCCATCTCATCAGCTGCTTAAAAATTAAAATTTCCTTCTGTGGTTAGACTTACTTACAGCTGTGTCTATGGGCTGTGAAGAAAGCAGATATTTAGTAGAGTGAATGGGATGGAGGCTGTGAGATGTTAAAAATACACAAGATACCTGTCTGTCAGTAACAAATAGCCACAGAAAATACCAAGCTGCATCATCCTGCTTTTAAAGAAATTTCTCCCAAACCACCATAACCTAGTGATTCAACTATCTAAGAAGATAGTGGTATATGTATCATATAGATATTAAAGAGTCATATATTCATGTGTAAGTGCATACATTTTAAAAGTGTCAATGTCCAGTTTCAGAGAGAAGTGTCATTTAAGTGTCATTTTCTATTTGAAAGTAGAGTTTTGTTTTTGTTTGTTTGTTTTTTTTTTTTTTGCTTTATTTTTTACAAATAACTATACCCAATTTACTGAAACATTCTCTGGATTTTTCAAGTAAAATAGCAGTGTCTGGAGTAATTTGCCAGTGCCTTCAGTAAGTATGAGATTAACACATTTCTCATATTAAGAAGTCAGTGGACACTGTCAACTGACCAACTCAGTGTCTCCCTGAGTTGTGGTAACATTGCCAAATAAATGCAATGCAATATTACTTCATTGATGATAGCATATTGTGATTCTATCAGGGGCTTCACTTATGAATCATTACTCATCATGGTGCTTTCCTTGATTATTACAAAGTATATTGATTCCTACCCTTTACATAGACAGTTGAGGGAGTCTGAGAAAAGATGTTTCACAAGCAATTCAAATGGATTCCTTATCATACGATGCTGGTCTTACTGTTATCTTAAGTTTGGACTTTATCAGTGAAATTAAAGAATTTTCTGGAACCTCTGACAAATAATAAGGTAGGAATTTATTCCTTTAAAAATCAAGCTATGGCATAGAAGGTAGTGATGGTGTTCAGATCAATGCATGATATATTCATGAATGTTTCATCATGTTCCCAAGCTTTAATCTGAGAGACCAGCAGACTAGCAGCTGTTGACCTAGAAAAGGTGGATCAATGCTCATGTCCATTGCCTGTATTAGTTTCCTTATCTTTGCAAGTTGGATCCTATTGGGTTTCAAATCCAGCTGCCTTTAATAGACTGGACACTTAGAGCAATGGCACATGCAGGAGTTACTAGGTATTCCTTCCCTCTGTTTTTGCTCAAAAACAGGTAACAGGGATGGAGATGCACCAAGACTGATGCATACAACTCAAATAAGGAAAAGAATAAAACCCATAGCAATTACAAGAAGTCAATAATTTTTTCAAGAAGCATTTAGTTTGTTAAATGATTGTTTAAGAAAAAGTTGCTTCTATTATTAAGTCTGAATTTAGGTTTAGATGAATAGTAGGACATTGTATCTATTTTTTCTTTAATACAGTGTTTATGTTCATTCAAACAAAATGAAGTAAAGCATTAGAATTTTATATGTATCACTCAGTCCTTAACTTATCTTTATCTGAATATTACAAGAGAAAAATTTTGGTGGATATGAATAGGATCTAAGTCATTTGCAGAATTGATCTAGTTCTCATTTTTTGTTTTACTTTTATATAACCTACAAGACATGACTCAGCAAAATAAAAATAGAAGACATTATTTAATACACATCGCATGCTTGATAGTAAAAACTACATGTATCAAAATTGGTTGTGAGATATTGATAGGATTTAAGAGTCCTCTATCTTAATCTCAACTGTCATGAGTTGGACCAAGTTGATGTTGCTCTACCTACAAAATTGAGACTGATTTCTATAGTCTCTACAGCTCTAAAATGTTAAAGTTTACTGTTCTGTTTTCTTTAAATTTGAGTATCAGTAATGTATTTACAGGTAATTTTTGCTTTTTTTTTTCCTGTGGCAGCTATATGTATAGTAATCTTTTTTATTCCATGTTTACTTAAAAAATAAAATTTGTCAGTGGTTATCTAATGACATATATCTGACAACTCCCTGGTTATGGTAAATTTTACACATACTGATGTTACTTTGAGAAAACTGATTTGCATTCCCACTCCCTTCCCAGGAGAATGTTCTTTCTATCTCAGTAATGTCCAGCAAATGAAATCAAGACATGGGTCAGTTGGTGAGCACAAGTGGGATTATAAAGAAAATTGGCCTGGAACAGCCCAAATTCACAAATAAGCCATGCCATGCGTGGTATTTTATTTATCAGGAATCTTAATAAACACTTCCATCATAATTCTTTTCAAAGTAGTCTTGGCACAGCGTGGGTCTCTTCCTTCTTACAGGCTTTATAACTGACTCTGCAAGCACAAACTGACATAGCAGAGACTACTGGAGGGATTTATCCAGTTCGGTGACCCTGCGTACCCACCCTCGGGACCCAGATTGAGAGCCAGTAGAACCTTTACTGGTGAAAGTGGCTTAGCTGTCTCACTAATGTCTTTAACACAAGATAGTCTGACATTCATTGTTCTGAGGCCTTCCTTAACCTTAAGTGGCACCTGAAAAGAAGTTCTAGACATCAGAGAGGATTAGGGAGGGGATTTTGGATTCCTGATGTTTCTTAGCAGTGCACAAAGAGCACTGTGTTCCTGTTATTCCTATTTAACATTCATTGAGTGCTTATTTTGAATGCCAGGTGCATTGGCAGGTGTACTGTGTTCAGAGGGAAGTACAGGGGTAGTGGTTCTTTCTCCTCAGAGAAAACATGCGTGAGGGCAGCTCTTAGTATGGAAACTAGTGGATTTGAGTACATCTGACCAGGGGGTTCCTAATAGTGGAAGAGAAGTAGGTAAGTCCTTGACTTGGTCTATTCTGGGTTCCATAATAAGATACCACAAACTGGGGAGCTTATATATGACAGAGAAGTATTTCTTGTATCTGGAGACTGAGAAGCCCAAGATCAAGGCACCATTATGGTCACATTCTTGTGAGACCTCTTTTCCTCGTTCCTACCTAGCCTCTTCTCTCCATATCCTCACATAGTGGAAGGGGCAAGGGATTCCCTCTGGAGCACTAATTCCACTCATGGGGGCTCTACTATCATTACCTAAGGACCTCCCAAAGGTTCCACCTCCTGATACCATCATCTTTGGATGAATTTGGGCATAAGAAACTCATAAACAGTCAAACCATAGCAATCATCAACCATAGCTGCATACTTAATACCAAGACACATTCAAGGGTGTACAAAGTATTATGAAATTCATTTGAAATTGTGAGAAAGAATTTTGTTTTCTACAAAAGCAATTTTTTTTAAATCTAAATTTGCAGTCTGTGCTGCAAACTGTCTCACAGTTGTTTTTTTCACTCCATGTGCCAATACTCTATTAGTTTTTTTGACTTCATCCATCAGGGACTAAGAAAAACAGTGTGAGGATCAATCTGTCCTTGGGAGCTGACCCAAATGATGATGAAAGAATGGTTCTTAGAGGAATATAACTAATCATAAAACCTGAACAAATTTTATTTATCATAGAGTCAGGTTGTTGACATACTGCCTACATCCAAATTAAAATCAGAGAAAATAGCAATAGATCATTGCAATGACAAAAAGTAGCATAAAACTTGGGGCAAAGTACTGAAAATCCTCTTATGCAACATTTAGTAATCACATTAAATCTTTCCCTTCTTTCTAATTTAAAACTAATATCTATCTATGTTCTATCACCCAGAAACTCCATTAGAACATTCTACCTAGATCTTACTCCTTGACTCTGCAGATAACCTAGCATATAGAGATAAAGTTATACAAAAGATATGAAACAGTTCAACTTCCTCCCTTCTTCGTTACAGATCTGGCTACTCAGCAAACCTCTTCAGGCTCTAGGTTTCTCCTCCAAATCAATCTTTTCTCAGGGCCCCTCACCCACAATTCTTTTGTTTCATTATTATGTACCTGAAAATTTTTGCCTTCTTTATCAATTTCCTCAACCTATGCATATTGGCCAAATAGGCTCTTCTTAGAAAAACTCTTGCGTGGGCTTGAATCATACTCTAATTACTGCTTCCTTTCCTTTTCCTTTTCATTCACTGTCATTCATTTACTCAACAGAAGTTTTTGAGCATCTATTAGATGTTAGGCACCATGCTAATCTATTTAGCTCTATCATAACAATAATCTTTCTCATATTAAAAAAGGACATATGTTTTAAATTAGGAATATATACAAATGAATAAAGAATAAAATAAGAGTCACAAGTAATCCTACTCACACATTAAACACTGTTAATACTCTGTGTATAGCCAATCATTTAAATATATAGCTGCATATTGATAATGATGTACTTTAGATATAGATATATAATGTAATGTATATCGTAGATACTACTATTTTTTAAAAACTTTCTATTATGAAAATTTTTTCATGCTCTGGAATAGTCTTTGAAAGTACAATTTGTCATAGTTATACAGTGTTCTATTTGACCTGGATAGCTAGCTGATGACCAAAGATTCACACTCTTATTCTATTCTATAAAGTTAGTCAGGGACATGGTTACCCAGCCAAGATTATGTTTCATAATCAACCTTCATTAAGGTAGGCCCATGTGGCTAGATTTCATTAACAGTGGTATATATTACTTCGAGCCAAAGTAAGGACAGTATTTCTTCTCCAAGCTCCATGACTTCCCTCATTTATTAACTGGATATCAATGACCAAGGTTACTTTAGAAGTTATATATTGAAGATTGGCAGAGCCCCTATCACACTAGGGCCATTAAGGACTGCACAGAGTAGATCACCATCCTGCCTACTCCTACAGACAGCTGGATTTCACAGAGTTAGAAAAATTTTTTTATAGGATTAAGCCATTGAGATATGGGATTTATCTGTTATATTAGTTACCATTACTTTAATATAGAAAATAGTCCCTTAAAGTTGATGCTGCCACAATGAAAATCTTAAAATATGTGACATTACTTTAAGGATTAGGTAGGAGATACTAGAAAACCTAACGATGATGGTTGGGAAGATGAAGGGGAAAGTTATGGGTGATAAGCCATTTGGTTATTTATTTATTTATTTTTTTTGCAAGAATGTTTAAGGGCAATCAATTTGCCTGTAGCTCTAAGAGAAGAGGTGGAAAAGTAGAACATTGGTAAGGTATGTTGGTAAAAATCAGATTGTGTTAGTTTTCTATGGCTTCCAGAAACTGAGCACTTAAAGCAACAGAAATTTATTCTTTTATAATTCTGAAGCTTGACAGTCCAAAATCAAGGTGTTGGCAGGGTCATGCTCCCTTGAAGACTCTAGGGAAAAATCTTCTATGCCTCTTCCCAGCTTCTAGTGTTTGTCAATGCTCCTTCACATTCCTCGGTTCTAGCTGTGTCATTCCAGTCTTGCCTGTATCTTCACATGGCCATTTTCCCTCTGTGCATGTGTCTTTGTCTCCAAATCTCTCTCTTTATAAGGATACCAGTCACTGGATTCCAGTGTCATCCAGTATCCATTTATGTTAACCTGATTACCTCTGTAAACACCCTGACCTCAAAAAAGTCACATTTATAGGTACCAGGGGTTTGCGCTTCAACATACCTTATTGGAGGACACAAATGAACCCACAAAATGGACATTGAAAAATTATGGAAGATTGGGCAAAATATATGTTTATAGGCAAAAATGAAAGGGGATAAAAATAATCTGGATGTTTACAGTCCTACAGGTTAGAAATGGTAATGTTTTGCTGCATTAGGTCATTTGGAAAGCCAGACTATAACCTTCAGCATATGGCTTCCAAGGGTACTAGGTGAGGAGGATACATTCTACATGCAAGAATAGACATGTGCACTGATACTTGGCCAGAAATTGGCTGTGGCAGAGATGACTAGATGCCCATGAGAGATCAGGTTCCCTTTTCATAATATAAAACTGTGGCTGGGAAGGAATCCTGATCTAGGAATGGAAGGGATGTATTTTACTTCTACCTGGTCAATGAATGGGTAGGTTTTCTCCATTCTCTCTTTCTTCCTCCATCTTATCACTAGATGTCCAAATTCAGGATGACTTTGGATTCAACATTTTGAATAGGGTAGAGCCTCTGTCAGTTTGGATCCCTTAATTAGATGGAGAAATAGATATATTTTGTTAAGCCACTGAGGTTTCAGAGTTTATCTGTAATGGCAATAGAAAATTTTACCCTAGTCACCATTTGAGATACTTCTTAATTTATTGCACTTCTTGAAGCATCCTCAATGCTTAGATATTTTGAATGATTTTAGGTTTCCAATGTTAACATTATATTTATCTGTGATGTTTTATATTTAACCCTGCTTATTTCTTAAGGATATAGTCCTAAATGTGAAATTTGGGGATTATGAGAGGTTGTCAATATCTGTTGCTTTCCAGAAAGAATATTTCAGTTTATTATTTCTATCATAATTATATGATAGTACCATATTTTTACACCATTGCCATCTACTGTACAAAAATTTGCCAAATTGACAGAAGAAAAAAAATCATAACCAAACTTTTGAAGTGCAGGCTGTGTGTGATTTCATCACTGTGTCAGCTTCCATTCACTTCCAAACCTATTACAATCTCACTTCCACCCCATTAAGCAAATGAAAATGCACTTCTTGATAGTCTCTAATGACTTTCTAGTTAACAAATCAAATGGATGTATTTAATTCCTTGTCTTACTTTAACTGTTTGCAGCACTTTGAAAAAATTGAACAGATGCTTTTTCTCCCTTGTTACTCCCTCCCCCCCCTTGGCTTCTGGTTTTGTCATTTTGTGATGATGATGATGATGGTGATGATGGTGATGGTAATGGTGACAATGGTGATGAGTCAATACTTGTGTCCATTCATTCTATGTTCCTTTTCTGAATCTTCTTTCTTTGCCTAGACTTTGCATGTTGGGATTGTTTGGTATTCTTTTCTTGTTCTTTGCCTTCCTGTTTTCTAACTCCCCTCCATACTTCCAAACCTCCTTCTTATATGCTAAAGGCTTTCATATCTCTGCCATCAGCTGGAACTCTCACAGACAGGCTGCTGCAGAATATTCCCCACCTGGATACCCCATTGGGACTCCAAACTAAATAGAACTGAATTCATTATCTCTACCTCCTCCAAACCTATGCTTTTGTGTGTGTGTGTGCGTGTGTGTGTGTGTGTGTGCGTGCCTGTGCAAGTTGCTTGCCACATTGTTCACTCCTCCCCTGGACTGTTGGGAGTCATTCAATCTTAAATATTCACGTTCAAGTTTTGTTGAGTTTCCAATATTCTTCATCTATATGATATGATCCAAGTTTAGGTACTCATTACTTGGAGCATAAACTTCCTTTTGGGTTTACCCTTCCTTCAGTTCTCCACATTGTCTCATGACCCCATTCTCTGACTAGTCTTGTAGTGATCCTTCTAAAACATAGCATTATAATTCATTGCCCATATTGATAAAATTCTATTCTCTGCCATTAGCATATAATATCTAGGTGTATAGCTTCATCCCCACAATACATAGCACATACTATCCAGAAACATAGAGTTATTAAGTTTTCCCTGTTCATGTGATGTTTCATAGTATTGCATAAGCTTTTTTCTTTGGATGGAAGTCTATTATTATGATGATTATTTATTATTTTTTGCAAACTTATCCAACAAAACTCACACACTAGTCATTTGTGTTGTGAAGTCTTCTTTGACATGAAACTTTCTTCTGTATTTCTTCTGTTCTCTGTGCTATGATGCTTCTATTATTGACTCTATCACACTGTATTATTATGTTTTTAAACCTGCTTGCCATTTTGCCTTTCTCACTAGACTCCAAGCAAGGAACTTGTGTTCAAAGTACAAAGCACAGTTCTGGCATATAGTTAGTAGCTATACATATTTGTTGAAATAACAAGTACTCAACCCAAGAAAGATGAAATGATCAATACTCTGATATAGATAACTTTCTTTCCATAAAATTCTCATAAATTTTTGTGAATCCATTTTTAAAATATTTTAAAATTTATTTATTAATGAGAGACACAGCGAGAGAGGCAGAGACATAGGCAGAGAGAGAGAAGCAGACTCCCTGTGGAGACCCCAATGTGGAACTTGATCCTAGGACCCCAGGATCATGCCCTGAGCTGAAGGCAGATGCTCAACCACTGAGCCACCCAGGTATCCCATGAATCTGTTTTTTCCCCCAATTCTTATTTTCCCACCCAATTCTTAAACCAGATTAATCTATTAGGAAATGCATGTGTAAAGAGAAAGTAGAACCAGTTCAGTCAATTTTACTGTCATTTAATCACTGTAATCTCTCCATTCAGGTACTGTGGGAAGTAAAGAGAATATAATGATGATCATTACACAGTAGACCAGCATGACAGCATTTATGGAAGAAACTGAGTCACAGACAGTTTTTTTTTTTTTTTAATTAACTTATCTCACTCACCTATCTGGTAAGTAATTAAGCCAGGATTAGAACTTGAGCTGTCATATTCTAGAGCTTTGCTCTTACTTGCTGCACTACCCTGCCATACATGTGAAAAAAAAAAAGATGGTGGGAATTGTACTTAGAAGGCTGTCAGGATCTAAAGTAGAATTTGGGATTGGAGATGAGACAGCAGCAGCAGCAAAAGAGAAACAGAACTGTGAGATCTCTTTGAGCCATGATTGAAAGAAGATGGTGACTGCTATTGAGGCTATGTGGGAGCCAACTTCTGATATGGCTCTCAGTGATTCCCTATCTCCTGGCATTCACACCCCTATGTTTTCCCCTGCACTTGGTTTCATGCTGGACCTATTGAGTTACATCAAACGATAGACTAAGGGAAAGAGATCCTTTCACTTCTAAATTAGGTCATAAAAGCCTGTGCCTTCTACCTTGCTGGTACTCCCTCACTCCCCTATGCTTGCTGTAGTGGAGAAAGACCCTGGTAGAGAGCTAAAAGTGGCCTCAGGCCATCAGCCTGCAAGGGCTGGAATTCTGCTTATAGCTATTGAGACAGCTTGGAAAGTGATTCTGCCTCAGCTGAAGTCTGAGATGACTGTGGCCTTGACTGACACTTTGATCACCACCTTGTGAGGAGCCCTGAACAGGGGACCCAGCTAAGCCATGCCCAGATTCCTGACCACAAAAACTGTGAGATGAGAAATGTGTGTTTAAATTATTACACAGCAATAGATAACTAATACATAGAATAAGAAAACAACAAATATTTTATACTCACATTTCTAAATTTGAGCTTTTGAAGTTTGTGACTATTGATGAGGGACATTCTTAGTGATGAAATAGGTATGTTATCATAGGTGTGTTAGAATATATTTCAACTTCTATTGGTGTATTTGATGTGCCAGAAGGATTTTTCTTAAACACACTTATTTATTCCTGGTATGTCTAACTATATGAAAATTATAAATGCATATTTGAATCATCAAGAAATTATATGAATTTTGATTAATCATGAAGTAATTAGAATATGTGGTTAAATTAAACCTCAATTAATGGTACACAGCTATAAATAATCAAGGCAATGTCCCTTGACCTAACCTTGTATTAACATTTCCTGTGCACAAAAATGACCTAGATTCCTTGAGAAATATACAACATTGGTGCTTCCGATGAAAATTTATGTCACAGTTTTACATATGCAACATGGCAAATGGCTGCAGTTCCCAGTACACTGGCTAATTGTGTTTGTATGTGACTTAATTTAAGTAGCTGTCTTGTTTAATTCATTACCTTAATACTTTCACCTCCCTCTCAATATTTTAAATTACCTCCAGGATGAAATAGAATGTTCTAATTCTAAGGGTAGAAAAACAGTACTTCTGAGCAATTTTTCAGTTACAGTTCAATAATTTTGATAGCTGGTGTTTCATTTGCCTCATCTAGCCGAGTGGATATAGACATTCTCATGGCTCAGAGAGAATCACTGAGGTACTAAATACCACCCATAGGACAAAGACAGGCATCATTAAGAAGGGCAAGTATCATGGCACATTTTATTGTGAGCTATGGCTGCATGATGAAGTTTGGTTTCCCGACAGACATAAATCACATTCACAGATTAAACTCATTTTCTATGGCCTAAAGGAGCTTTTCTAGATTCAGTCATTAAATTTTTAGTTTAATCATTTTCATATGTGGAAAAAATGATGTTTTCTACAGAGATGTAATGGGTATCCCTACTCCAGAGAAATTTACTGCATTATATTGCTGGGGCTTAATAGAGATTTAGGTTTCATGTGGGGAATATACTGAAGATAAAATTTAATGGTGCATTGAACCACAAAGGTGGGTTGTCATCATAAGTCATGTGAAAAAGCTGGAAGTGATGAGACTTGCTATCTTCTCAGTGAAAGAAAAATATGCAAAACCAAATTTAAAATAATACCTTCTACCATAATTTTTTATTTCTATGTACTTTTGCCTGTCACCAAGTATCACAGAAGATCATTTCATTCATTCTGAGATGTGTTGCCTATCAGTCTGTATTTAACACCAAAAGATGGTAACAATCAAATGATGTCTTATTTACCTAGGATTTAAAATTATGCTTTTCCCCTTTTGGTACTTTATAATATAAAATATAAGCAGATGGATTTAAATGATTCAGTGGGTTTTCCCTAAGATTTAATTCTCAAAATGAATCTCCAGACATCCTGAACATCTCCATAAAAGCATATTCTTTTCTCATTTTGACACCTAACATTAACTGGTTTTTCTATACAGTGACTTTTGCTCAGTACCTTTTGTGTCTATTCCCCCCATAAAAAGTTTTCAGTTCTGTTTTTATTCCTTCAGATGCTTTCCAGGCAATTATTTAGAACAGGGCTATCAAATCGAACTTCCTTGATGATAAAAATATTCTATATCTGTCATATGTAGCTACTTGTTACCACTTGTGACTAGTGCAATTGCAGAATGAAGTTTTAAAATTAAAATTTAATTAGTTAAAATTTAAATAGTCACATGTGGCTAATGTATTAGTGCAGTGTAGATAATCAAGTGCTAATACATGCTTATTTTAAATATATTGTTCCTCTCAGTATAAACTTTATTGCATTCTCTTTGCATTTTATTTTTTTATTTATTTTATTTCATTTTATTGAGGGCTTATGATGTGCCAGGCACTGTGCAGTGTTCATCAACGTAGATGCCTTTTTATTTATATAATTTTTAAATTTATTTCTGAACTCTAATTGGCTACTCAGCCTTGTAGGAAATGATTTTTGACATCAGAGTGAACTGAAGATGACTTTTCTTGGAATTTTCACATGAAATACCAAGACTCAGCAATGTGCCTCTGGCAGCTGGGGTGTGGTGCTGAGTTGCCTCCTTCACAGCCAGGTGTGGCTATGCTCTAGGTGCAGAGTCAGTGGAACTTGTACCTGTGATTCAATGGAAAACGTTACTAAGAGGACAGCTCTGTCCTGCTTTTTTTTTTTTTTTTTTAATCTTGTCCCAAACTTCCCTTTGAGATTTTACATTAAAGAAATGAAATTTTCTTCTAGTGGAGTAAGAATCTCATATTGTAATGCCAATGGTATTTTCACAGATTCTCTGAAATCCAAATCCCAAATTCTTACATACAAAAAGACACTGTTGAAAGCAATTTACTTGAAAGTATTCAGGTATTATAATAACAACTACGTAAATTTTTTAGAACATTTCTGCCTGATTGGATTAAGATCAAATTTATTAAAATATGTCTGAACCAATTAAATAAATTGTGATATAATGTAAAGTACAAAACACCCACCAATGATAATAATTTCTATCAACATTTCACATCTGCAGTTAACTTGAAGCAGATGCTATAAGACATGGCCCATTGTTTTATATTTGCATGTGACAACATGTTTTGATGTTTGCTTTTTAATTGTAACATCATGTAATGCAGCTTTTTAAAAGTACATGTGTGGTAAGTGTCAAAGCATCAGTTAAAATTTTATTTCCAAAACTCTTTGTAGCATTTCCAATGATCCTATCTTTTTCTATACAGTTGACAGGGATCAACGGATTTGGGTTTCTGAGAATGGGGTTATGGATTCCATACCATAGTTAATGGACACATGCATACATTTTGCTTGTGCTATTTCCTGCAGACTGGATGACGAATCAAAATTGCCTTTTTATTATTTTTTTGCATAGAGAACTTCTCTATAATTCATAGGAGGTGACAGGTGGCAGTCTAGCCTTTCAGTGATGCTCCTGTGATTGACAGATGAGACGATGAGCTCTGATAAATGCTGGACCACAGTCACCTTAAAGAACGCTCTAAGTAAGAGGATTGGGAGCATCCCCAACTTTTATTTTCCACTGAGCATAGAGGTAGAGGAAATGGAAGCTTTCAGAAATCTCTTCTACTAAGAAAGGTGCTTATTCTCACTAGGATGTATCTGAGTAAAATTGATTAAAATATAATGACTCAAACTGGAATTGAATGAGAGGCATAGGAGGGAGCATGAAAACACAAAAATTTTATTAATATACTTTTAAAAGTTTATTAAATAAAGTAAATATTTGCACAGAAACCATGATTCAGTAGCAGAAGTGGAAATAAGATAAAGAAACAGATAGACATC
This sequence comes from Vulpes lagopus, assembly GCF_018345385.1. Classification (NCBI taxonomy): domain Eukaryota; kingdom Metazoa; phylum Chordata; class Mammalia; order Carnivora; family Canidae; genus Vulpes; species Vulpes lagopus. The sequence continues at coordinate 35,123,185 of NC_054831.1, forward strand.
AGGTCTGATGCCTGGTGGCCCCACGTTTCTAGACTTTCTAGAAACATTTTCAGGTAATATGCCCAGGTGTGCCAGAATACAGATGTCCCTCCCTCTTAGCATCTCTGCTTCTCCCTTTCCTGCTATTGTTTCTTCATTCAGCCCTTTGAGGCTTTTACTATACATTGTTTTTTATTAGGAACCCTATATGAAGGTTTATATTCTTTCCTACTCACTCTTCCATCTGGGTCAGCAGGCCACTAGTGTTGTACCGGGCTTCCAGAAGCCTTACATAGGCCCCAGCCTTCAGACCTAGTCATAGCATTTGGCAAAGAATGGACAGAGAAGTAAAGATAAAGTTTAGTCACAAGCAGAGTAAAGACTCAAGCATATGGTCCAGAGCCAAAGGTTCTGGGTGAATAGTTAAAACCAGTTTCCAGCAAAGAGATTACAAGTAGGGACTGAAGAACAGTAGGAGACATTAATTGAGAGTATGGAAGGAGTGCGAAGTAGATGATGCATTCCAAGGATATGATTTACTTCTATACTATCTCTGTAGCCTCTCAAGGGCATCTGAGGCGGTTTAGAAAATAAGAAGAGACCAAATTATATAATAAATGGTTTCTATCACCAAGGAACTCTAGGTGTGCAAACATCCTGCTTCTTGCTAAGGATAAATCATCACATGTTAAAAAGATAATGACTAGATACGGTCTAGTTGATATAGAAATGATTATTAAGCCATGGGGCCTACTTTCTTTCTAGAGCATGACTATCACTACTCCATGCCCACATGTTGTTGTTTTTTCTTCTTATTTCTTTCACAGAGGCAACTCCTGCATCACTTATTGAATTGCTCTGTGGTTGATCCATTTGGAGTGTTTTCAAAGCATAAATCATGGTTTGGATGATGCTATGGTTTGGTTCTTCCAGCCTTCTTAACAAAGGAATCTGACTGGCTTAGCAACAATCCATTCATGTATACTGGCTTCTGCTATTATGGCAGCTGAAACACACACACACACACACACACACACACGCACACACACACAGATTGTTGCCCTATTGTAGAGATCTGACCATCAGCTTGTAAGATAAACTGATTCCAAATTCTGAACTATGCCTCAGGAATATAGGAAAGGAGTCTTCATCACCACAAGGGAGCTCATTAACAATGTGGAAGAGAGGATCTTCTGGTATAAATTATGCCTTTTATAAAGATTCTCCAGGTTATTTTTACAGCCTGTAAGGACAGTTAGAAACTAGTTGGTAGTTAAAGATCAAACTAGAGAAGGAAAATATACCCTGTTTTGCACATGCAAAATTAAAACTATCAGATTCTACCAAATACATGTATGCTTCTTATGTAAAGATAGGTCTTATGTGTGTATGTGTGTGTATCATATATTTTTGGCTTTCTTTCTCTAGCAATAACAAAGATATAGAGAATGATGCCAAAGAGAATTTTCTGTTTTTAATTTTCTTGTTGTTAATTGAAATGTATTTTAAAAGAGTTTTCAAATACAATGGCATGTGTGGTGGATAAAAATGGATTCTTTCTGGATTACTCACTTTAGATTCCAGGTTTTGACATTGTTCTGCTAATTGTATTAGTTGTTAACTATTGAGGGTGAAAGCCTCTTTAAAATTCTTATTAACAGTATGGACTCTATTCCTAGAAAAATGTATGTACACATACTTGAAAAATTGACTCACTAGGATGTATAAACCTGGATCCCAACCACAGAACCATCTAGGTGGGTCTGTGGTTCTCAGCCTGGTCTCCAGACTAGCAGCATCAGCATCACTTGGGAACTTATTAGGAAGGCAGGTTCTTGGGTCCTATCCCAGACTCATTCAATCAGAAACTAGGGGTGGCCCTGGATATCTTGTTTCAATGGGTGATACTGATGTATCTTCAAGGATTGCTGTTGAAGGGCAATCTGGCGTTAGGAATGGAGCAGTGTCTATTTCTTAACTGAGCCAATGCTCTTAGAGTGCATACCTCTTGCTTTATTTTTGGGCTGTCACCTCAAATGGATGAGAAGAGAACATATGTTTTTGGGTGGATTGAAAGAAAGCTACACCTTTCCTTTGACATCACTGTAGGCTATTGAGAATCAACTTCTGCTCCGTACAGAATGATGATCAGACTTAACATTCCTCATCTGTTTCTTGTATCCAGCATAGTGCCAACCTCAAACAAACTCTTAAATATACTTAACGAATTTTGCCGTTGTATAGGTATATGTCCATGCATTCATAAACTCCATTTAGCAAAAAAACTATACTTAAAAGGATAGATTGTTTGAAAAGTGTTGAGATATATACCAAACATTAAAAGACCTCTTGAAATATCATCTAAATGATAACTAATATCCTACGAGTCATCTGGTCTTTATATATGGGGGCATCTTGAGAGTTTGTGACTGCTGATTTCCAAAGAAATACTTTTGGTAGAGAAAAGCATAAGAATTAAAATCTGAAGAGCTTGGCTTGAGCCAGCTCCATGGATTACAGTAGTTGTGCAAACTTGTACCATTTGCTTTACTTCCTTGAACCTCAATTTCCTTAATCAATAAAATGGAGCTGGTATTATCTACCACATAGAAATATTAGGAGGACCACACTTACTATACTAGCACATGGTATGTATTGCTCAACAACTATGTCTGCTTCATATTTCCCCATCTAGAGTGTTCCTTCTTTCTTTTCCCCTTTCTCTGCCCCTAGCCCAATATATCAATTCTACTTATGCAAGGACTTTGTCCAGAATAATCTTCCCAATATGGCTATTGAGTCAGCTTGGCATAATGCAATTTTTAAGGGATATTCCCATTAGTATATCTTTAAAAGAAAATGAAGACTGAACATCTGTTTATTGACTTTCTAGATTAAAAATAATTCTAGATTAAAAACCTCCTATAGAGGTAGGGGTTTTGACTTTTGGCATCCTGATATAACTGTAAACATTATAAAAGGCAGAATCTGAGACTTATGTGTTACTCTCATTTTGTAGAGAAATGAGGATTAACTCATGCATCCATCAGACATCATCTTTCAGTTGGAGTTGAAACTTTAGATCATTTAAGTATTTTGCTTCTATGAGACCCCTTTTTGAAAATGGCTTTTGGATGGGACAAGGGAGAGGGTACCTGGATGACTTTTAGAATGCTTTCAAACATGGCTCTGAAACCCTAAGGTAATGAGCTATCTTTCTACTCAGTACATGTTCCACAGGGGCCATCAACATTGTTCAGACCTAAGAGTTATTTAAAAATGCAGAATCTCAGGCCCATCATTAAAACTACAAAACAAGAATCTGCATTTTAACAAAATCCTCATGTGACTTGCACTCATATTAAAATTGAAGAAGCACTGATCTGGCATTTGCTTTTGACATGGGGTGAGCTCATTGTATTAGTTTGCCTTCTTGTGATAAATTAAGGAGAATTTTCCTGGGCTGTTTGAGTGAACTTTCCCTTTAATGGAAGGAAGGAAAAACCAAATGTTATTGAGTACTTCCTATAACCTCTCAACGTACCCAAAATTTGACCTCAGGTCTAAGATCTTTTCATTTAGACTTATTCCTTAAGGTATATAAAGAGGCAAGAGTTTAGAATTCAAAAAACCTAGAAGATATACCCCTAAGCAAGAGTGTGAAATGGGGAGTTGGTTTATGGTGTCTCTACATCACCTTCTCGTGTACCCTCTTTCCCGTCCTGTAACCACATGCTCTTCCTTCTCATGTTTCATTCTTATCTGACATTTCCCTGAGCGCTGACAGTAGCATATTGACTAATGGAGTTGCCTTTGGTAGAGATTTTTATTGCACCCTTTTAAAAATGAGGTCCCCAATATCTTAAAACCCAAAAAAATGAAAGTGTCACTGTGAGATTCTAGGAATCATAATGGATTGAGCGTTGGGGGGGTAAAGATCCCTGTCTTGAACACACTAGGAAGGTGTTTCTTGATTTGTAAAGCCTGTTTAAAACTCAAGAACTGTACTTTGTGTCAGAAATGTAGGGGAGGGCTGCCATATTCGTGACACTTGGAGTCGATTTTCTTCTTGGGTATACCATCTTGTAAGATTTCCATGAGCAGAAAGCTAGAGAGTACCCAAATTTATAATGTAGCTGGTGCCCCCTGCTGGAATAGGGTTGCTTAAATTTCCATCTCTTGGGGCATCTGTGCCAGCAGCCCTGTTAAGATACAGTTTGCCAACATAGCCTACAGGTATCTGGGTAAGTCATTTAATTAACCTCTCTGCTTCAGTTCTCTGACATGTAAGAGTGGGGTAACAACAGCAGCCAATCCTAAATTTCTTGTTGAAAGGTAGAATTAATTAGGGATGACAGTAAAATACTTAATGAAACCTAGCGATAAATGTTTGAACATGCCTCCAGTATTCCTATGGCAGGAAAATGGCAATGTGATATGTATTATTATTAAAGCTAATGTTGCTAATTTTATTTAATTATTAATTCTCACCACTTTGAAAGTTGAAATGCATATATGCACATCACACATCCTAATTGATATTATGTAAGCTAAAGATTTGGATTGATAGTGTGCTCTAGTGGATAGCTGTGGGTGAAGAAAGTCCTTCCAAATGAAGAGCAGAATAACTCAAGCCAGTAAGTACATCTATGTACAACAGGCACACTACTTTGGAAATCTTTTCTTTTTTATTGAAGTATAGTTGAAATACAGCATCATATTAGTTTTAGGTTTACAACATAGCAATTTGAAGTTTATATACATTGCAAAATGATCACTATAGTAAGCCTAGTTGCCAATAGTTACCATATACAATTGATGCAATATTATTGACTATATTCCCTGTGCTCTATTGTCTGGCATGAAAATCTCTTTTGATTTGTATTCTTTACATGATAAGGGGTCTTGTCCCTGTATAATAATGAGAGTACCATTAGAGTCCTAAAGAATGAATTCCACTTATAGAAGAAAGGGGGTATGAAATTGAAAATGACCACCCTGACAGGAGAAAGAGTCCCTCTGTTTCTGATCAAGTAGCTGATGAGAAAAAGAAAAGAGGATGAGTTAGAGTGAAAAGTTCAATAAGAGTGCTCACTTTTCCATTCTTGAATTAGAACCCCATTGGGGAGAGAGGGAGGTTTGCAGATGAAAGTGGGGCAAATATCTAGGAACTTCCTGGTAGGGGTGGCTCTAGCTGGGAGGCTGCCTGACTCTAGGAGAAGCTGTGCTGATGTTTACATTCAGCTTAGTGCATTATCAACAGAACATTGAGGCAAAACAGGCAGGTCTTCTGATTCCTATTGTCTATGTGTGGTGTGCTAAAGATTTTTAAAAACCTGCAGAAAATGGTGAAGGAGTGAATGAGCTTAGGTTTGAGACCAAAGGTAGCTTACTAAATCTTTAGTGCATGGTGTAGGTAGCTGGGACCATCAGTTTCAGTAAGGAGAGCCATAACAGAGCTCAGTGTCATGGAATCAGGCACGTCACAGTGATTGTGGACCAAAGGACTAGACTAGATCACTCACCCATAGCAGAGACTTGAGAAAGTTGTAGTTTTTGTACAATCTTGTTCTCTGGCCACTCATGCCACAGCAAGAATATAGAAAGTCCACCCAAAATACCCAGCTGTTGTCTAGGAGAGGAGTAGGAGGAGATATTGAACACTGAGGATTTACCTTAAAAGAGTATTTAAATTACTGGATCAGAATAAATTCAGCAGACTGAGAGATATCATCTCATACCTGTTAGAATGGCTATTGTCAAAATGACAGGAAATAAAAAGTGTTGACAAGGATGTGGAGAAAAGGAAACCTTGTGCACTACTGGTGGAGAGGTAATTGGTAGAGTCACTATGGAAAACAGCATGCCATTTCCTCAAAAAATGAAAAATAGAACAACCCAGAAATAGTTCTGGGTATTTATCTGAAGAAAATGAAAAAATAATGAAAAATTTTGAAAAAATATGTGTACCCCCATGTTTATTGCAGCCTTATTTAATACCTAAGATATTGAGGCAACCTAAGTGTGTATGGATGAATGAAAGGATAAAGATATGCTGTACATATGAAATGGGATTTTGTTCAGCCATTAAAAATAATCTTTCAATTTGCAACAATGTGAATGGAACTTGACGCTAAATAAAATAAGTAAGAGAAAGACAAATACAGTATGGTGTCATCTATATATGTAATCTAAAAACAAAACAAAACTAAAAAACAGAAATCAAACTCATAGATACAGTGGACAGATTGGTGGTTGCCAGAAGTAGGGGCTGGGGTTGAGTGAAACGGGTAAATGTAGTCAAAAGGTTCAAACTTCCAGTTATAAAATAAGACATAGGGGTTTAACATACAGTATGGTGGCTATAGTTAATAATATTGTATTGTATATTTGAAAGTTGCAAGAGAGTAGATCTTAAAAGTTCTTACCATAAGAAAAAAAATTTAAGTATGATGGGTGTTAACTAAACTTTCAGTGATTATTTTACAATATCTACAAATACTAAATCATTATGCTGCATGTCTGAAACTAATACAAGTTTATATGTCAATTACATCTAAATAAGAAAAAAAATAAGAGAGGGGATCAAAATATCTGCTATGACATTTAACATTTATCTGGAGATGTAAGCCAATGCAATCTAGTAAGAGAATGAAATTAAAGAAATTAAAATTGAGAAAAGGGGAGGCACACTTTTATTTATAGATAGATTGAATGATACCTATCTAGACAAATCCTACAGAATTAACTGAAATACTTTAGAACAATAGATAGGGGCATTTAGAACCAATATGTAGAATATATAAAGAATATACACAGGAAAAGAAGACATAACTTATAATATCATTGCAAAAGGTAAACTATCTTGCAGTAAAATTAATAAGAAATGTGCTGAGAGCAGCAAGATTTTATTTCTGGACCTTCTAATCTGTTTAATTGATGTCTTTGATAAGACTTGTGCCACTTTGGATGAGCACTGGTGTTATTCTGTATGTTGGCAAATTGAACACCAATTAAAAAAAAAGATGTGTGCCACTTTTATTGATTATAGATTCATAATGTATTTTAAAAGTAGTAAACCTGATCCTGTCTAGATTTCCATCAATAAGAGGATGACTTTATCTATACTATCTACCATTCCTCATTCATAGAAACCAACTTGAATTTTTAAAAAAATGATACAATAAAATTATTTCTAATATATTCAGTGAAATAAACAAGGTGCAGAAAGTTTTGAGCAGTTGTGCAAAAGCAGGCATAAAATGTACATACATATTTAGAATGAATAGGATATCTCAGGAATGATTTGTAAAAAATCGATAACATTGGTTTCCTCTGGGGAAGGAAACTCGAAGGAGACAGGGACAAGGGGAAGACCTACTATTGTAAACAGTTCTATTTCTTTGGATTTACAAACCATATGAATATATTACTTATTTAAAAATTAAATGTAACTGAAATATGATGACAGTCTCTACATATGAATCCTTAAATGTAATTTTTTTCTGTATTAAAAACTTTTAATTCATTAGGCTTCTGTAGGTATTGCTTTGCTGTTTTACCTTGTTCCCTGCCTGACAACCCCCAGAGGAAATGACATAAACATTTTAAGCACTCAGACAATAACTTTCTATAATACTCTATTACATTTTATTTTAGGAAATTAAATTTTGTACAATGATTCTGGCTTTGCCTTAGTTGAACTATACACATCTATATTTACAATGTACAACATATAAGTTTATCATTTTTCAGTAAAGCAAAGAAAGTTATTGTGTGTCATCTTGTCCTTAATCAGAAATACCATCTTTCACCAACTGATTTGTCTGAATGAAGACATCCAATTCAAGGTACATCTCATACCTTCCTGCTCTGCATTCTCATCCTTGTCTTCTGCTCTGTGAATCTTAGGTAAATATAATATTGCAGCATCTTTTGCACCATATTAGATTTTATATAATTGCTTTTCATGGTATAGTCCTACAAAATCTCAGAACTCATCCCTGTATCATTTGCATTGTGTTTCACCTGTGGTTGTGAAATATCTGAGGGCAAAGTTAGCTCTCTTGAATTTATGATCTACATATCATGATATTTTATTCTGTGATTTTTTTTCAAATGCCATTGGAATACAATATATTCTTCTAATTAATAAGATTGATATTATTCTCATGACACACTATGTGATATCTACAAAGGGAAGTTGATATCACAATGCCTAAAACATTTGTTGAAGCTTTGCCCAACTAACAAGGAAATGTGGGTGGTCTTTCTTTCTGACCAGTTTCAAATAGCCTGCTAAATTCTCAGGTGCTCTGTTGTCTTGACCTATACCCTTAATTTACTTGTAACTTTTATCTAGGAAAAGGATATTTAAACTTTAAGAGTTGTGATTTGTTATCATATCCTTTCTGTTTCCTATTGTATCCATTGTTCCTGTCTACTTCTCCATTCCCCATCCACACCTCCATACTTGGGGGGATCCAGGTTTTGTTGTGCCCTCTTTAAGGACAATAGCACAAAGATATAGAGTCAGTATAAAAGCAGATATTTGTTAAAAGAGACAGAAATAAAACCCCAAATCACACATTTTAAAAACTACAAAAATCATCAAATCCAGAAAAATAAGATTTATTAATTGCCTAGCATGACCTTACAACATTTTTTCCTCCTAATTTTCTGACTTCTTGTCCTTTGACCTGTCATATAACAAATAATTGAAAAACCAGTTTCCATAGAGGAAATAGAAAAAAAAAATATTCAGTCTTTTTTCTAGCATGGTTGATTGAGATAAATTGGAATAGTTACTTTGAGTTTCACAACACATCACTAGTAACATGTAAACTTTTAGGATTATTGTCAAATTTGAGTCACCTGCTGTGGACTTTCTTTCATATCTGAGCTGTAAGAGTTCAAGTCATGTAATCATGAAAGTGGGATATAATACTTTTTCACTATATTTGTCAGTGTCAGCAAGAAATTTAAATCTTTTTCCAAACGTTCATAGGATTTACTCTTGTATTAAGTTAGGGTTATAATCATCTTATAGTCTTCCAAAAAGCTATTCATCATTTCTTTCTGAAATTTGTTTCCTTAATTGAACTGAAGCTTTTTGGCAGGATCTAAATTGATACAATTTGCTTCTTAAAGTCAGAATGATTTCTGTTGATTTCATTGCTAATCGTTGTCACTTTTGTTTTGCCTTTCCTTAATTTTTCTGATTTATTCTCAGTTCTTTAATAATAAAGATGACAAATGAAGGTACCAGGATGACTCATAAAAAACATAGTTCAGATTATATATTCTCTCTTTAAGATCCTTTTTTGCTTCCTGTTTTAATTAGCATGAAGTTGGAAGCACGTGGCCCTGCCTTCCTCTCACCTCACCTCTGACCATAACTTCTCCCTATTCCAGCCCCTTGGACTCCCTTTCTGGCCTTGGATGTACTGAGCTTTCTCTTTTATCACAATGGCACACCTGCTCTTGCCTATTCCTGGGACATGGTTCTTAGAGCTTTATGTCCAGTGTTCTTTCTCATCTTTGGGCATCTGTTGAGTGAACTTTTCTTGGTCACCCTTTCTTCCTTTTTCTTTCTTTCTTTCTTTCTTTCTTTCTTTCTTTCTTTCTTTCTTTCTTTCTTTCTTTCTTTCTTCTTTCTTCTTTCTTTCTTTCTCTTTCTTTCTTTCTTTCTTTCTTTCTTTCTTTCTTTCTTTCTTTCTTTCTTCTTTTCTTCTTTCTAGATTTTATTTATTTATAGGAGACACATACAAAGAGAGAAAGAGACATAGGAAGAGAAATAAGCAGGCTCTATTCAGGGAGCCCAATGTGGGACTCAATCCTGGGACTCCAGGATCACGCCCTGAGCTGAAGGCAGAAGCTCAACCACTGAGCCACCCAGGTATCCCTTGGTCAGTCTTTCTAAAGAAAGCATTGCTTCCCATCATTTTGTTAGATACTTTATGATTTTATGCTAACACTAATGGAAGAACCTCTAAACTTCTCTTACTCATCTACTCTTTTGATTATGTGTTTGGCTGTTAATCATCTGTCACCCTGGCTGGACAGGTCTTTGAAGACAAAGACCCTGTCTACTCATAGTTTCTACTCAAGACCATGCACAAGCTGGAATGGGATAGGCAACCAGTGAGTAGTTGTTGAATGGGTGCGTTTGACATGAAGGATATTTCAGCCCAAGAAAAATTGAATAATACTTCACACAGAAAGCTTTTAGAAATTTACATTGAATATTAGTTTTTTGAACGTTCTGAGGCTTTCCGAAATACAGTAATCTGTGTTTCTTTAAGAGTTTCATACTTTTTTTTAACCACAGAAGTTTTTCTTTTTCTTTTTGAAATGTAGTACCAATCAGTATGTTCATGCAAGCAAGCCAGCCTTGGAAATGTTCATGCAAGCCTTGATAATTATAGAATTTCTAACACTCAAAGAACTCTATACTATCCCATGCAACAACAAGGTAAGGGCTTAAGGGAAATAGGCATTGGATAATAGTTCCTTCATAACCCTTACTTATCCATTCTTTCATTCAACAAGCATTTCCTGAGTGCCTACTGTATACTACAATGATATAATGCCCCAGAAACACAATGATTGGCATGACGGTCACATGTCTGCTCTCGTAAAGTCTAAGCAGATATGATAATGGTGTGAGAAGCACTTTGCTCCACAGGAGTAAGTTGAAGGAGCCCTTAACCCAGTGTTAGGGGTCTGGGAAGGCTTCCCTGATAAAGTGTCATCTAAGCCAAGACCTGTAGGATAAGTAGACTTTTGCCAAAGGGAGATCTAGAGGAGAGCCCATCAAGCATTGAAAATGGTATGTGCCCAGGGCTGGAGGCAAGAAGCCACAGAGCATTTGGTGGGGATTGGGAAAAGCCCACTATGTTTGAGCACAGAGTGTGAGGGAAAAGTGGTAAGGGACAAAAACAGAGAGGTAAGTGATAGCCAGTTTTGCTCACACAGAAGTGACCTGAAATCATTGATTTATTTATTGGCCTACTAACCTGAATGACAATTTATTTTGACTTAGTATTTCTAGGGCTTACCATATCACTGGGCACTTAGTAAAAATGTGGTAAAGTTGTGTGAAATGGATGAACTAAAACAAGTTGAAGACCAGAGGGCTCTTTCATTGACATTGCCAGGGGAGGAAATAGCTGCTATTGGGTGCACTGTGGTCAAATACTAGTTCATTTACTACTTGCTAGCAAGCAACTTTCTGTGGGTACCGGGAAAACAAATCAGAGAAATGATAGTAATTGCAGGCCTTTTTGATGGAGCAACTGGCCAGAGTTACACTTTCAGGAAAGGGAGCAGCCATCTCTGACACAGTTGGGAATATCTTTCTAGTGTTTGAGTAATTCCAAGTGTCAGAGTCATTTAACATTTCAGAGTGTGCAATGTAAAACAAGTGGTAAATTGGCGGAGGGTAGTCTAGGGGAGGAAAAGGTAGATGCTGCAGACTTGTTTCCACTAGTCAGTGGCCAATAAATGATGTCTAGACTCTGTCCCTTGCTCCCATCTGGAGAGTTCTGCTGTTCTTACATAATAAATGAATCGAAGGCAAACAGTTATTGGGAGAAACAGCAGGATCTTCACATTTTGCGTCCCTTATGTTATGTTGCCAACAGGAAGGCAACTATTCTAAGTGAGCCAATGAACACTTTATGAAAACTGCTTTAATCCCAGACTTTCTTACCTTCCTGACTAGCCAAGTCATTTCGGGGTAGCTCGACATTTCTTATTTTGGCCTGGGTCCAGGGCTTTCTTATACCCTGCGAATTCATATGAAGAATATTATATAAACTTTCTGTGACTACTTTCTTCAGAGCTTGAAACAAAAGAAATACTTCAACATTTTATTATCTCTTTAGGGTGATTATGTCTGTGCAAGTGATTAGACTTTTCTAAGGGGAAGAAAAATACAGATTTTGTGGGAGAGAAGGGATGGTAAAGAAAGAGCTTGTTTCTTGTGAAATTGATTCTATGAATAAATAAAGTAAGAATGATGGTTTTGAAGAGAACATCTGACTTCCTCCCCTGCCTTTGACAGCTCCTTACCATTTGGGTAAATCACTCCTTTTTCTGTTTTATAAAGTTTTCTTTGTTGGCCAACTTCTTGCCTAAAACAATAAAAGCTCTCGTTATTTCTTGAGTTCTTCATAGGAGAAAGAGCATTGTCGAAGTGTAAAAGCATTGGGAACTGGGTTCTTCAAACTGGTCGGGAATGGAGGCTCCTAGAATTTTCCAGTGTTCTTTGAGTCCCCTAGGCCCATATCTTCTGCATCTTTGCATGGATGGAAAGAGGGAAGCCATAGGAGGTGCTGAGAATTGTTTTTGAGTAGGTGTGGCCCTGGCTCAGGTACTGTGCACCTATGGTTGACCCTGGGCTCTCAAATTCCGTCAAATGACTGCCTCTCCTTATACATCTATAACTCTGTTTATAGGTATAGGCATGTTGCTATTTTGTTTGTGGGCACGTGACATAATTTGATGGGGCATGACAGAAAAGCATAAAGCCCTTGTTCACTTTTGGCTGAGTCACGTAGCAGTGGCACTTACGACCCAATACCATATGGCTTTGCATCTAATTTGTATGTTTCTATGTTTGTTTTATGCTGGCATTTCCTGTAGTGAGTCTAGAACAGGAAAGCAGCTGTTACTCAGACTTAACTCATCATCCAAATTCGAGGTCTTTATGCTGCTGCTGGGTTTTTGTTTTTGTTTTCTGACATCTCTAAGTTTAACTATTTGAGGTGAGCGTATTAACACTCTTAGAGGTATATTTTATATAATTGTCTCTAAAATCTTAGTGTTTAATAAAGTTAACAATTATAATGATATTAAAATATGTCATGACCTTGAGAGCAAGGGGAGTGTTTCATTCATTACTGAATTCTTAACGTTTAGGATGAAAACTTGTATTAGATATAACTTAATAAAAAGTTCTGGTTGCTGTTGTTGTTCAATCTGACTTAACATAGATTTGACTCTGAGACAAGGATTCAAATGCATGTAGTTTTGTTTTGTTTTGTGTTTTTTTGGGGAGGTTGGGTCGGGTAATGATTAGAGGAACAGGGAAGTGACATAGGGAAGGGAAGACAGCCAATAAAGTGTACATTATTCAGTCTATTAACTGAACTTAATAGTGGGAGCTTAATCCCAGAGAAACTCTGGGATGTATTACAAAACATATGCCTCAGAATCTTCCCTCCCAAGATGCAGCAGAGCCAGTATAATTAAACATCAACTTCTGAAAATTGATTAACGCCTGGGGTTTCCATTCCATTTACTTCCTGCCTGCCTTGCTGTGATCAGAGTGGCTTTCCTGGTCAGGAACTGAATGTCCCCTGGCACAAAGATGCACACAGAAGTAGTGGAAAATCCACAGCCACCCTGACATTCCAAGGGTTGTACACAGGACCCTGACAGTTAATGATATTGATGATATTGTTGTCACAGTCATTTCAGTATATAAAAATAAATTATATTTTCATAAAGTCCAATTATCTTTTTTTTCCTCTCATACTTTTTGGTGTCGTATCTATGAATCCATTGCCAAATTCAGGTCATAAACATTTTCCTCCTCTTTCTTCTAAGACTTTCATGATTTTAGCTCTTATATTTAGGTTATTGATTGATTTAGAGTTAAATTTAGTACACAGTATCAGATCAGTGTACAAATTCATTCTTTTGCGTGTGGGTATTCAGTTGTCTTAGTATCACTGCTTGAGGAGATTCTTCTTTTCCCATGGAATGGCTTTGGTGCCCTTGTCAAAACTCAGTTGGCCATTGATGTTTGGTTGATTTCTGGACTCTCAATTCTATCCATTGTTCTAAATATCACCCTTATACCAGTGCTACATTGCTTTAATCACTACAGCCTTGTAGCAAGTTTTGAGATAGGAAAGTGTGAGTCTTCCACCTTTATTCTTCCTTTTTAAGATTGTTTTGTCTATTTGGAATCCCTTGTAATTCCATATGAATCTGATGAATGTATTTATCATTTCTGAAAAAAAGAGTGGAATTCCAATAGGTTTTACATTAAATCTATCGATCACTTTGGGCAGTATTGCTATCTGAACAATAGTAAGCATTCTACTCCATGAACATTGGATGTTTTTTATTTATTAACATCTTCTTCAGTTTCTTTCAGCAATGTTTTCCAGTTTTCACTGCACATGTCATTTTTTTTGTTAAATTTATTCATAGGCACCTTATTCTTTGAATACTATTTATTATAAATAGAATTGTTAATTTCCTTTGTGGATGATTATTACTGATTCATAGAAACACTGGTGTTTGTGTGTTGAACTTGTGCCCTGCAATTTGCTGAATCATTTGTTAGTTCTAATTTTTGTGTGGCTTTGGGATTTTCTATATATGGAATCATATCATTGTGAACAAAGACAGTTTTACTTCTTCCTTTCCGATTTGGATACATTTTATTTATTTATTTATTTATTAATAATAAATAATTTTATTTATTATTGATTTATCTGGATAGAACTTCTAGTGCAATGTTAAATAGTAATGATGAAAACAGGGATCCTTGTCTTGATCCTGATATTAGGGGAAAGCTGCCTGTCTTCCACTGCTAAGTACAGAAGTGGTGGATTCGTCATAAATATTTTTATCACACTTATCTAGTCCTAGTTTCTGAGTGTATATTATGATAGGATTTTGATTTTGTGAAGTGCTTTTTCTGCCTTTATATCAAATGAAATGATCATGTGATATTTTCCCTTCATTCTATTAATGTTATGTATTACATTGACTGATTTTTTCTTTGTTGAAACATACTTGAATGCCAAACTTTTGTATGTGAAAGGACATTATTAGGAATGTGAAAAGACAACTTATAAAATTGGAGAAAATATATTTAAATCATATGTCTAAAAAGAGTCAGGTCCTGAATATATAAATAATTCTTACAACTCGACAACAAAATAAGCAAACAACCTAATTAAGAGATGGGCAAAGAATTGCAATAGACCTTTTTCCATAGAAGATGTACAAATGGCTAATAAGCTCTTGAAAATATACTCAGCATTATTAATCATTTGGGAAATGCAAATGAAAACCCCAATGAGATTCCACTTTATGCCCCTGAGGATGGCTAGGAAAAAAAAAAAAAAAGGAATACAGCAAGTATTGTCTAGGATGTAGGACATAGATCCCTGGTACACTGCTAGTTGGAATATAAAATAATTAAGCCACCGTGGAGAATTAGGTGGTTCCTTAAAAAGTTAAACTTGGAATTGCCTATGACCCAGCAATTCCAATTCTAGGAATAGACCCCAAAGAATTGAAAACAATCTTAAGCAAACACTGGTACATGAATGTTCATATCAGCACTATTCACAATAGCCAAAAAGTGGAAACAGTCCAAATGTCCATCAGTAGGTGAATGTATAAACAGATTATAGTGTATCCATATGATGGAATATTTACTCAGCCCAAAAGAGGAATGAAATATTGATACATGCTATAGTGCAGATGAAATTCAAAAATATTATGCTAAGTAGACAAAAGGGTATAGATTATATGGTTCTATTTATATGAAATGTTGAGAATAGGTAGGTACTAATTCATAGAAATAGTAAGCAGATTGGTGGTTACTGGGAGCTAGGAGTCAAGGGAAAGAGAAGTAAGAGCTTGATGGGAACATGGTTTTATTCTGGAACAATGAAGATTCTTTAAAACTAGATGGAGGTGGTGGTTGAGCAATGCTGTGAATGCACTGAATGCTGTGAACCTCATCTGTTCATCAAAAGCTAGCTGTTCAATGCATCTCTGCTGTGTAAGAAAGGGTATTTGATCTTCTTTGCTGAAATCCACTGGAGAAATCAAGGAAGAGGGTTAATTACCAAACTGGTTTTAGTGTCCAATGGTGTTGTGCCCAACATCAAATTCCTGGATCTTTTTACGTGAGAGACCATTTTCTGTGAAGCCCTGGGACTTGAAAGCAATTCTCCATGCTCATCACTGAGGGAAGAATGATGCTTTCAATGAATTGAGCTCAGTGATTGGAATCATGTTTTTGGCTTCCAACTTGACAGAAATACTTTTAATAACTTTTTAATATTTTATCTTGGCATTACGGATTCCTAGTTCCCATTAATTCAATATTTCCTGCTCTTTGAATGTTTGGCTGAGTTAAGGATTTCAGGTTTTTATCAGACCCCTAATTTGCTCTTCTAGCTGAAGAGCGATGGCCAAATAACACTGTAGTCATCACCCCTATTAATAGTCTGCATAGAATTTTATTTTATTTTATTTTATTTATTTATTTATTTATGGTAGTCACAGAGAGAGAGAGAGAGGCAGAGACACAGGCAGAGGGAGAAGCAGGCTCCATGCACCGGGAGCCTGATGTGGGATTCGATCCTGGGTCTCCAGGATCGCGCCCTGGGCCAAAGGCAGGCGCCAAACCGCTGCGCCACCCAGGGATCCCTGCATAGAATTTTATACTTGAATTGAGGCTTTGACATGTATACTTTTCTATTTATTTATATTATATATAAACATTACAGAATATTTAGAAAACACAGAAATGAATTATAGGAGAAAATTAGAATTAGTCATTATCCAGAGATAACAGCTGTTAGCTTTAAAGAATTTTAATTCATGGGGCACCTGGGTGGTTCAGTCAGTTAAGCATCTGACTCTTGATTTAGACTCAGATCATGATTTCAGGGTCATGAGATGGAGCCCCATGTCAGGTTCCATGCTGGAGGCTGCTTAAAACTCTCTCTCTTCTTTTGCCTCTGCCCCTCCCCCTTTCCCCTGCTCTCTGTCGCTCTAAAAAAATATTTCATTCACCATTTTATATACACATAATTATTCATTTGACATACATATACATTATAAACTTGCATCCATGCTACCTGTATAATTTTATGTTTCACTTTTTATGTAAAAGATATTGTAAAGCTTTTGCACATCATTAGATAATTGCCATTTTATTGGCTTCCTTTTAACTTTAATTTCTGTCTTTGTATACGTAAAATACATTTTGTTTCCTTATATCTCCTCTAGGGATGTACAAAGTCCACAATAGGCTTCTTTTTTTTTTTTTTTAAGATTTTATTTATTTATTCATGAGAGAGACACACAGAGAGAGAGAGAGAGACAGAGACAGAGACACAGCCGGAGGGAGAAGCAGTCTCCACGCAGAGAGCCCGATGTGGGACTCCATCCAGGGTCTCCTGGATCATGCCCTGGGCTGCAGGCGGCGCTAAAAGGCTGCGCCACCAGGGCTGCCCCACAATAGGCTTCTATTTGTGCTAGTAGTCAGCTTTAAGTTTTCAAGAGTATTCTCCCCATAACTTGTATATTGCCAATCATAAAACATGTCACTTTGTGTTCTTTCTATGTCGGAAAACTAAACAAACACACCTTTGCTTCCATTATCTATTTTCTGTAATTGTCATTTAAAATCTAGAATTTTAGGGGAACCTTGATGGCTCAGTGGTTGAGCATCTGCCTTCAGCTCAGGTCATGATCCTGGGGTCCCAGGATCAAGCCCTGCATCGGGCTCCCCACATGGAACCTGCTTCTCCCTCTGCCTGTGTCTCTGCCTCTCTCTCTGTGTGTCTCTCATGAATAAATAAAATCTTTAACAAAATAAAATAAAATCTAGAATTTTATTTTTTTTTTAAAACAATTCGATTTTATTTTTTTTTATTTTATTTTTTTTATTTTTTAAATTTATTTATGATAGTCAGAGAGAGAGAGAGAGAGAGGCAGAGACACAGGCAGAGGGAGAAGCAGGCTCCATGCACCGGGAGCCTGATGTGGGATTCGATCCCGGGTCTCCAGGATCGCGCCCTGGGCCAAAGGCAGGCGCCAAACCGCTGCGCCACCCGGGGATCCCTAGAATTTTAGGTAAAACATATTTCAATGGAATTATTTTTCATTTTTAGATTATCCTCTTTAAGAACAATTAATGACATATGTTTTGTACCAACATTTATCCCTATGTTATTCGATGTCATGTTATTTTGATTTTTAGATGTTCAGCACTGGTCCATATCCTCATTTTGAAATGTTTCTTTGTCACCTGAAGTGCATCTTCGATTCATTTTGACTGACAGATTTATTTTAATTAATAAACTTTTTTTTTTTTTGTGATAGTCACACACACACACACACACAGACAGAGAGGCAGAAACACAGGCAGAGGGAGAAGCAGGCTCCATGCACCGGGAGTCCGACGTGGGACTCGATCCCGGGTCTCCAGGATCGCGCCCTGGGCCAAAGGCAGGCGGTAAACCGCTGCGCCACCCAGGGATCCCCTAAATTTTATTTTTTTAGAGTGGTTTTAGGTTAGCAGAAAAATTGACTAAGAAGTATTAAGGGCTTCACTTACCTCCCTGTCCACACATGAACAACCTCCCCTGCTATCAACAGCCAGCATCAGAGGGGTACGTTTGTTACAATCAATTGACCTGTATTGACATCATAATCAGCCAAAGCCTATAGTTTATATTAGGGTTTGCCCTTGGGGTTGTATATTCTATGGGTGTGAAAAGTATGTAATGGCATGTATTCACCATTATAGTATCACTTCATGCCTCCCCGCCCCAAATCTGCTGTGCTTTGCCTATTCATCCCTCCCTCTCTCTTAAACCTATGGAAAGTAAGAATCTTTTTGCTGTCTCTACAGTTTTACCTTTTCTAGCAGAGTGTCACATAGTTGGAATCATGTAGTATAAGTAGACTTTTCAGATTGTTCTTTTGCTTAGTAATATGCATTCAAGATTCTTCCATGACACTTTATGTCTTGATGGCTCGTTTCTTTTAGTGCTGAATAATATTCTCTTGTATGGGTGTACCACAATTTATCTGCTCACTTACTGAAGGACATCTTGATCACTTTTACATTTTGAAAATATGAATAAAACTGCTATAAAACAGCCATAGGCAGGTTTTTGTATGAACATACGTTTTCAATTCATTTAGGTAAATACCAAGAAATACAATTGCTGAATCACATGGAAAAAATATATTTGATATTGTAAGAAACTGCCAAACTGTCCTCCAAAGTATCTGTAACACTTGCATTTGGGTGTTCCTGTTGCTCTACAACCTTGTCAGCATTTAATGTTATCAGTATGCCTTGTCAGCATTTAATGCTATATCAGTATGCTAGATTCTGGCAATTTTAATAGGTATGTAGTAGTACCTTGTTTTTTTTTTTAATTTTTTTTAAAATTTATTTATGATAGTCACAGAGAGAGAGAGAGAGAGAGAGAGGCAGAGACATAGGCAGAGGGAGAAGCAGGCTCCATGCATCGGGAGCCTGGGTCTCCAGGATCGCGCCCTGGGCCAAAGGCAGGCGCCAAACCGCTGCGCCACCCAGGGATCCCTGTACCTTGTTGTTTTGATTTGCATTTTTCTGATGACATTTGATGAGGAGCATCTTCTCACATGTTCATTTGCCACCCATATATCTCCTTTGGTGAGGAGTCTGTTAAGGTCTTTGTTGGCCCATTTTTAAATCACTTTTTTTTTTAATTTTTAAATTTTTAAGTAATCTCTATAGTCAACATGTAGCTTGAACTCACAACCCTGAGATCAAGTCACATGCTCTTCTGACCAAGCCAGTCAGGTGCCCCAGATTTTTTTTTTTTTTATTACTGAATTTTAAGAGTTCTTTGTATAGTTTGGATAATAGTCCTTTATCAGATACATCTTTGGCAAATATTTTCCCTGAGGGTGTGGTTGGTGTTCTCATTCTCTTGACATTATCTTCTACAGAGCAAAAGTTTGTAATTTGAATGAGATCTAGCTTATCAATTATATCATAGATTGTGTCTTTGTTGTATCTAGAAAGTCATAACCATAACTAAAGTTGTCAAAGTTTTCTCCTATGTTATCTTCCAGGGATATTATAGGTTTGTATTTTATGCTTCGTTCTGGATTTATTTTGAGTTAATTTTTGTGAAGGATAAAAGGTTTGTGCCTAGATCCTTTTTTTCCCTTTTTATTGTGCTTTGTGATTTTGTTGTTGTTGTTGAGAAGTGATCATTATCTACTGGTCAAAATGAATTGCAGTTAATAGGCCTTTAGGAATGTGGTGATGAAGGGGCGGGGGGGGGGGGGGTTGGGAGGAGAGAAAGTGTTCTATTATCCCATGATCACATCTCCATCTTTTGGTGAGCCTGTGCCCCTGGACTGTGAAATTCATGCATTATTTTATGTGTTTTCTCTCCCTTAGATGGGATAGGGTAGCTAGAGGCAGTTGGAGTTGGGTGTTTCATTTAATCTATGTAGGTTAGATTCTGATACAACCTCAGTCTGTCAGGGGGTAGTAAAGTAGTTTCTTCCCGGGGAATATTTTGTTGAGAAGAATTGAGTGCTCTGTGTATTTCAAAATGGTTCCTTTTCCTTTCCTTCTGCTGGAAACAAGAGATTCCCACTGATATTCACTGTGGAGAACTGATAGAGCTCCCAGAGGTAGCTCTAACAAAAGTGTGGGGGTTCCCCTGGAGATTTTATTTCTCCAGGTTGTCTGTACTGCACTTCCAGAATGTCATCAATTACAGTTGAGTTTTTCTGCACCCGATACTTGTTCCCATGGAGTTTTATTCTCTGAATGTCTTGGGTACATTGTGATTTTCTGTAACTACTTGTGTCCTTCTCTTTACTTTTTGGAACAGTAATTTTCCCTGTGACTTCACTTATCTTACAGATCTAAGAATCTTTGTTGATTTTCCAGTTTATTTAGCTTCTTGTTATTAAGATAGAGTGAAAATGTCTCAGCTTTTTACATGTTGTGCTAGAAATAGTATCTGTGTTATATATATTTTAAGCTAAGTTACTTGGTGTCTTCAAGTTCAGAACTGTAAGTCTTCTTGCTGGATTGAAACTTTTATAATGAGGTGATATTTTTTTCATCTTGGATTATATTTTTTACTTAAAGGGCTATTTGTCTAATAGTAATACAGTTAAACAGTTTTCTTTAGATTAGTATTTGCTGGAATATATCCATTTTCTAACTCTCGAACTTTCTGTATATCTGTATTTTAACTGTCTCCAGCATATAATAATATAACATGCCCATTCTGTCTAAATTTATCTCTTCCCTAAATAATTTAGTCCTTTTATATTTTTTATGGTTACTCTTATATTTGGATAAATTTTTACTAATTTAATGTTTAATTTCAATTTTACACACTTTTCTGTATTTTTCCTCTTGTCTTTATTTGAATTGACTGAATATATTTTTACACTCATATCCCTTCTGTTTATATTTTTTGTAAGTTTTAAATGTTAATAGTCTCACCATGAATAGTTAACAAAATCTAAAAGTAAATGTTATAGTTCGTATCAAATAATGAAATACATAACAATGCCTTAAATTATATAACTTTTGAGTCAATACTATTTTTTGTCTAAAATTTGAGATTTCGGGCAGCCCAGGTGGCTCAGCAGTTTAGTGTCACCTTCAGCCCAGGGCTTGATCCTGGAGTTCCAGAATCCAGTCCCACGTCGGGCTCCCTGCATGAAGCCTGCTTCTCCCTCTGCCTGGGTCTCTGCCTCTCTGTCTCTCATGAATAAATAAAATCTTAAAAATAAATAAATAAATAAAACAGAATTTGAGATTTCATTATTAAAAAAAAAATAAAACATCAAAATTGGATAAAGATTTAATTGTATACACCCAATATTGCATTATATATATTAACTGATATGTTTAGTGTTTTAATTATGTAGTACTTCCTTTTTATTTTAGATTATCCTGTGAGGTGTATTTTTCTCCTTACTGAAATATATACTTAATAGTTTTTTTGATGATAATTCGTTGGTAGAGAACATTTTTCTCCCTGCCAAACAATTCATATTTTATCTTGTTTTTTTTTTTTGTTTTTTTTTTCTTTCAAATATAGTTTTGCTAATCATGTAATTTGATACTGGCAGTTATTTTCTCTCAGTAAAGTAAAGATTTCTTCTTGTTCCCTGATTTACATTTTTGCTTTTGGGAGATTTGCTGCTGGTCTAATGATCATCCATTTGTAGAGCATATGATAACCTTCTGATGTTTTTGAGGTATTTCCTTTTTCTGTGATGTTATGACGTTTTATCATGATATTGTGTCCTCTTATTGTGAAGTAAATCTGTTCTTTCTTTCTTTCTTTCTTTCTTTCTTTCTTTCTTTCTTTCTTCCTTTCTTTCTTCTTCATGTTGTTTCTTGTTACTGTTTATGGTCTGGAGCATTCTCAAATAATAACTCTAATAATTCATTTTCTGTTTTCTATTAATTCTTCTGGAACTCTGATGAGAATTTTTTGTTTGTCTCTGTTGAGAGTCACTTTGTTTTCTATATACAAACATTTCCCTGCTATATTTCACATTTTTTGGTATCACATTCTGAGGAGTGTTTTCAAAATATTTTTCAGTTCAGTATTTCTTCAGCCCTGTCTAATCTGTTGAAAGGCATGATACATTTGAATTTTTACACTCTATTGTGCATTGGTTTTCTTCAAGCTATATTTTTTCAGATTTGATTATTTTAGTATTATCTAACTCCTTGCTCAGTTTTTTTTTTATCTCTCTTGCTTATCCTTAAACATACTTTGGATTTATATTTCATAATTCTGATATTGGCAGTCTGTGTTAGTCTAATTTAACTTTATGTTGCTTTTGCTGGGTGTCACTCAACTGAATTTTGTCCTAATTTGTTTTATGATTTTTATTTTTTAATTTTTTAAGATTTTATTTATTTATTCATGAGAGACACACAGAGATAGGCAGAGACATAGGCAGAGGGAGAAGCAGGTTCTCCGGGGGAAGCCTGAAATGGGACTTGATCCCAGGACCTGGGGATCATGACCTGAGCTGAAGGCAAATGCTCAACCACTGAGCCACCCAGGTGCCCCTGTTTTATGACTTTTTAAAAAGGTATTACCAGTGTATGACTCTTGAAACTTTATCTGTGAAAATTGAGGTCTGGATTTCATAGAATTTTTTCTGTCATTCAACTGGGAATATCACCAACCTGGGACAATCCACAAGTAAATATTCTCCTTGAGTTTCTGGAGGTCACAGAAATCATATATATTCTAACCCTAAACACAGATATGCTGCCTCTTGACTGTAAATATTAATGGAGACCACTTATGGTTTTCCTAAATACCCATGCCCTCTCTTATTACCTTGATCTTCATCAGTTCTGCTTTTTCTTTTACAAGTCTAGGAAATGATCTTGGGAATGCTTTTTCATATCTACCAGCTCTAGTTTCAGATTAGTTAAGGTGCCTTCAGGCTGGTGCAGTATGTTTATCTTAGCTGTCTTGACACTATATTTCAATCATCTGAAACCTTCCTAAGAGAAAGCACTGTGTTTTTCCATCTTTGTATCTCAGGGCTGAGCATAGTTTTTGACACATACTAGACATGTAATAAATCTTTGTTGAATAAATGACTAAGTGCACTTCAAAGTAATAAAAATAAAAGTATAATACTCCCCTCTTTGCTGATAACTTGGTCTTAGCATCATGTTTCAGGCCTAATTGTAAAGGATAATTGAATGTATTTACCAGTTCTTATCTTCAGAAAGAGTTAAGAACAAATTACTGCCCAAACCATAGTAGTTGACATTGGCAGAGACTTTTCAGTATTACTGAAGTGGGTAATAATAAACAATGTATTCAACAAACTCAGTCATCCAGTTATGAGGGTGATGCGATGTGCAGTTTAACCATCCCAGGGCCTTTGTCTGCAAGTAGTTCTTTCTAAAAGCCAAAGTTAATGTCAGTAGAAAAGAACAATTAGTAACTACTCAAAACTTCCCTAACCTTGACTCTCATTCCTCTACTCTAGCACAAAATTTGGGGGTTTCAGGGAGGTAGCCTGCTGTTGCAATTGAGCAAAACTAAAATTATCATTTTGGGGAGCTATGTTTTTTTGCTTATTGGTGTTTTTGCTGCATAAATCCTTAAAATCTCTAAATGTGGTCAAGCAAGTTTCCTTGATTTACATTAGTTTGCCACCTACAACCTTGGCTTCTCAAGCTTTGTCTATTCTTTTGATAATACAAAATACTTACACTCCAGTCACTTCTCAGATTTTCAACTCTTGCCAAAAATCCAACTAAGAAAATGGACATTCAAAGGAAAAAGTATGGGCCATGTTAACTATTTATTCTTTTAGATTCTCAAATCTCTATGTCTGTATCACATTAGAGTATCAGAAAGTTGCTTACCTAGAGTTTATTACCTTGGATGTCCCCAGAAAAACCTTTACAGAACTAGTGTTCACAATCTATTTGCCTCTTAATTGAAAGTCAGTATAAGAAAGGAACACAGAGAATTTGTTGTTGTAGTTGAAGCCAGAATTTATTCTAAACCTATGTAATAAATTGCTTCCTGTTACTTTAAGTGATGTTTATTGAATGCTTATTGTGCCAAGAAAAGTGTATGTTTTCTAGAACTATAAGTATCATTTATTGGATAACTCAGCTATGTTGTGCTGCAAACTTCCTTCTTTACTTTTGCTGCCAGAAAGCTTAAAAAGAACTTTGGGGATCAACTGCAGTGATTTTCTTTAACCTAGCATTTCTGGTGCAATTCTTTCTACTCCAGTTTTTTCAGGCCCTCCCAATCTTCACTCTCTTTCTTGGATCTTATTATTTTACCTTTGTTCATGTGGTTTTATTTAGTTTTCAACATTTATATTTAGTGACTTAAATATAGACAAGGTTGTATATAATAAATAGTGGTGCAGCAGCATAGCACCTTTATTATTTATCAACCAGAAGTCCAGGACATTATTAAAAGTCTTAAAGATCATGGTAAAATACATCAAGTATTTCTGGCTTAAATGAAGTTAATACCAAATGGAAACTAGAATACTTGGGCTCTAAAATTCAAAGTCCTAACAGTGAAGCTATTTTTAAAAGGTTTAGCTGTTTTTCCTCAGTTCTATTATATCACGGAAGCAGATGAAGCAGCTTCACTGAAATGACACTTGTAGTTACCTAGAGCATGACAAAAGCCATTGTTCTCTGCTACCATCTCCAGTCCAGTAAAAACACTCAGAAATTAAACTTTTTAAAACATTAACTAATTTTTGTCAGTGGGCCATGATGGTAGAATGGATGACTTGAATTTCTATAGCATGTTAAGCTAAAGTAAGACCTCTTAATATTAATACAAGAGTTTTTAATAAAGGCTCATTTGAATCTGATCTGCTACCAAATAAGATATGATGATGATTTATTGAAATAAAATTTAAGTGATTTTCAAACAGTAACAATGGGCATATGGAATTTCAACATAGTAAAAAAGGGAGTGGATATTTTAGAGAAAGATAAGAAATATACTACCTGATAATCATATAGACTATGTAGTGTATGTTGGCCATTCACACAATTATGTCACTCAGTTGTCATAATCTTACGAAGTGGTTAGGGCGAGAATTATTACCTAAGATTCTGAGGCTTGGAGAAATCAATTCCAATTCGAAAATCTTTGACACAGCAGTTAAAATAAGTAAACCAGATTTATTTGAATCATCATATACAATTAAAATAACAAATAATGATTAATAATAGCAAATATCAATGAATGCAAACATACTTCAGAAATAACTATTGTAATTGGGGAGGGTAGACAGGGCCTAAGATGGAGAATTGTTATTTTTATATTATCTCATTAAAAAATAAAACAAAATAAATATGGAGAAAGCAAACATTTCTTTAGCTGGGTTTGTATGTGTCTGATGTGATATTTTCTTGATATTTGAAATATTTATTTCAAATAATTAAACTTTTGATTAAAAATTTTCTGTGTCTTTGTAATTTCATGGTTTATCCAGGGTCACATGACAGTAAGGGGTTCTAGATTGGTGTCCCCCTAAAGAATATGTCCATTTAGAACATCAAAATATGATTGTATTTGGAATAACCTCCTTTCCAGATATAATTAAGGTAAAGATCTCAAAATGAAACCATTGTGGACTAAAGCAGGTCCTAAAACCCATGGCAAATGTCCTAAACAGAGACAGAAAAAAAAAAAGGCATAGAGTCATAGGAAAGAGACCACATGAAGATGGAAGCAGAGGTTGGAGTGATGTGTCTACAAGCCAAGTGATACCTGAAGTCACCAAAAGCTGGAAGAGGCAAGGAAAGATCCACATCTCGCCTTGGCAGAGAAAGCACTGTCCTGTCAAAACCTTGCTTTAGGACTTGGCCCCAGATCTGTGTGAGGATAAATTTCTGTTGTTTTAAGCCACTGAGTTCATGGTAATTTGTTATGGCAGTGCTAGGAAACTAATGCGTGGGGAAATATAAGACTAACTATATTTCCAGATTCTAGTACATCTTACATTTAATTCTAGAGAAATTCTAGAAAGGCAAAGTAGCATAGATGCTGGCCTGCAAACCTTGTCATATTATGGGTCATGTGTAGGTACTTGGAGCCATTTTTAAATACACAGGAAGCAGTGTCTTTCCAACAGCAGCAAAGATAGAGGATTTCTTGGAAGATGTTAAGGAAAAGAGTGTTCTTATTTTCTATTTAAAGATTTCCAGAAAAATTGCCAGATTTCTCTGTTATGATCCTTTACCATTTGTGGGACTGATACAGAAACTGAATGCAAGTTGCCAGGTGAATTCTACACTTGAGTAAACTCTCTCCTGGGAGGAAGATGACATATGGGACCATTTGGAGGTTCAATGTGGACCCATTGTCATATTGAACAATAAACTTAGCATGAGGTCAGTGCTTCAGCTTTGGGGAGTATGATTCCAGATCCTGAGAATGTGGAAAGTAGCTGGAGATAAAGCAGGAAAATCTGTAGGTCGGTTGACTTTGCTGACCTTTCACCTGGCAGAGAGCACTGGAGTTAGCCGGTGGCTGAACACTCCAACCTCTCCACCCCTTGCTGCTGAGCAGGACAGGACAGGAGCCATGCATGTCCTTGGCCGCTGCCTGGGCAGGGCTGAGCCTCAGCTGGCACTGGCAGAGAGGCTTGTCTTGTGCTTCCCCACTTTCTTGGCAGGAAAACCAGAGAAAAACATCAGTTTTGGAACAGGTTGTGCACTGGCATAGTGCAGCTCACTGCTGTGTAAACGGCAAATCATTTTTCCATCTGTGTATGAAGCTTGCATATGTACTGCAGGTTGGTGGGTGTAACCAATCTAGCCTTGCTCTCTGGTCTTGGTTTCACAAGTAATTGATGTTTTTGAGGATGCTTCAAGTCACTCATCAAACCTCTGATACTTTATTTGAGTGAGCTAATGTTTCTACTTTTTCATTTCCTTTCCTCCCTCCCTCCTTCCCTCCTTCCTCTCTCCTTTCCTTCTTTCCTTCTTTCCTTCTTTCCTTCCTTCCTTCCTTCCTTCCTTCCTTCCTTCCTTCCTTCCTTCCTTCCTTCCTTCCTTCCTTCCTTCCTTTTTTTCTTCCTTTTCCTCCTTGTTCTGCTTCTCCTCCTTTTTTCACTTAGTGATAGGTCATAAGTGAATTTGGAGGAGGCAATTGGGAAGCCATGGATTTGAGAGGTTCTCAAAGCATCTTAGATTAAACTTCTTTAAAAAAAATACAAGAGATTTTAATATTCCTGTAAGCAATGGAAACTAGGAAGCACGGAGTAAGACAGTTTGATTCAGGCATAAGCAAGTTTACTGGGGATCTACAGTACGAGTTGTGCCCTGCCAGAGACTCCAGGGGATCAGAACATCTGTGTCGTTTTATGAGCATGAGTTTGCAGAAGGACTTTCACCTGACACTTGACCTGGACTAAGGACAAGATAGGTTTCTTGTTTTCAAAAACAGAGTACTACTGAGGAGACAAGGGAATTTTTCAAAGAGAAAATCATAGAACAAGACAAAATGTGTAGTAAAGAAGTTAGAGGACAGGAGAGAATAGCTTGAGTGAGGGTCTTTTGTATTAGAAATGTTTCCTGAAACTGAATCTTGCGTATGAATAGAATGTGGTTAGTTATGGAGGATGATGAAGAACATGACAGTTCTAAGGAAGAACATAATCAAAGGGAAATGGTATTCTGAGGAAAGTGCAGAGTGTGGATTGGCCAAGGCACAGACCTCATGCTGGAGGATGACAGGAAAGATGCTTGAATAAGTAGATTTTAAAAAGATAATACACCTTTGTCATTTCTTTGTCCTTGCCTCTAGTCTAGGTGGGGTGATTGTCTCATTCTTCAACTAAATGTGGCCAAAGACCAGGCCATGTGAACAGGCTGTGACAACCACATGTCTCTTTATTTGTGGATACATATTCTGCCTTGATGGGAATCCCATACCAACGTACAATCCAGCTGCAATTGGATTGCCCAGTAATATTTTTACCTATCTCTCTTTGATCCCTGTGGAAGCTTCCATGGCTGTAAACATATCCTCATATTTCTCCTCCACTTTCAGCACTTGAGCTCCTTATTAGCCCACTTCTCCACTTCCAGAAAATAGCACCTTTTATCTTCTTTTGTCCTGTCTCTAGAGAGGAAGTACCAATTCTCTTCGCCATACCTACCTCCTATTTGGGAATTCATCCCAGTTTTTCTTACTTCTTTCAGAGAATGGCATTTTTAGTAATCTTCACACCCACCACAAAATCACTTCATTCATTTCTTCCTTTTGGATGATTTTTTCCATAAGTTTTTCAAGCTTTTCCAAATTTTGAAACAAAACTTCACTTATCAGTGAAATCAGCTGGAAGACGGGTATAGATAGAAAGTTGCTTTTTTGTACAAGCTTTCCCTTAAAAATCTTGCTTTTTCAATGTACTTCTAAAATTTTCAAAGAAAATTATTTACTCCAATTATTTCAGTGGGTTTTTGGGTGTGTGTTGGTGGTGGTGGTTTTTTAGCTTCTGCTCTACAAGACAATAGAAACTATTCCTTCAAATGTCACCAAGGACCTCCTCTTGTTATTTTGAATACTTAACCATTTCCTTTGAGCCATATTTCTAGTTCTTTCCTATTTTTTCTCTCTCAATCTCTGAATCTCCATTTTCCTTCATCATGGGCCCTTTTCCTTTTCCCTTATCTTGGGTCCTCTTCCTTTTCCCTCTTTCCAGTTGACTAGAGCACTGTCTTGGTGTGTGTCTATCTACTGATTCATCCATGTCCCTTTAGTGAGGATCCTCCTGTGTATGACCTCTGTCTTCCTTTTCCCGTCCCTCCCTTTTCTTCAGTTCACTCCTGTTTTTTTTATTAATAACTAATTAATTTAAAAACATTTTATTTAAATTCAATTTGCCCACATATAGTATAACACCAAACAATCCAGTCATGAAATGGGCAGAAGACATGAACAGACATTTCTCCAAAGAAGACCTACACATGGCCAACAAGCACATGAAAAAATGCTCATCACTTGCCATCAGGGAAATACAAATCAAAACTTTCCCTCCTGTTTTAACTCACTTTCCCCTTTCCCCGGACTTGGCCTTTCGGGGAAGTAGGTCCCAAACTGTCCCCTTTACTTCCCCAGACATGACAGTGTCTTCTCTTCACTGCTCCATTCCTGTCAATATGGAGTGGAAACATCTGTAAATTCCCTTTATTCTTTAAATTCTATTAATCATCAACTCCTGGTCTGGAAAAATAGTTTGTATCTTCTTTATATTTCTGCTGCCCCTTCTCTGCATCTCTCTCTCTTAAAATAGTTTTATTGAGATATAATTCACATATCATACAATTCACCCATCTAAAGTGTACAGTTCAATAGTTTTTGGTATATCACCTCATTAATTTTCAAAATTGTGCTAAAATAGATATAGTGTAAAATTTCCCCACTTTAACAAATTTTAAAAGTGTATAACTAAGTGGTATTAATTACATTTGTGATGTTGTGCAACCATCACCATTATTTATTTCCAAAATGCTTTCACAATCTCACACAGAAACTCTAACAATGAAGTGATGACACTCCCATTTTTCTGTCATCTCAGTCCCTGGAAACTATACTCTACTCTCTGTCTCTGTGAATTTTCCTATCCTTAGGAACATAATATAAAGAAAATAATAAATATTTGTCATGTTTGCCTGATTTATTTCAATTAGCATAGTGTTTTCAAGGTTTATCCATGTCATAACTTGTGTTAGAATTCCTTCATTTTTATAGCTGAATATTCCATTGTATGGATATAACACATTTTTTTTGTCGATCCACCTGTTGAAGACACTTGGGTGTTCCATCTTCAGGCTATCGTAAATAATGCTGCAATGAACATTGGTGTACAAGTGTCTGTTCAAGTACTTGCTTTCAATTCCTTTGGGTATACACTTAGGAGTGGAATTGCTGGGTCATGTGACATTCTATGTTTGGCATTTTAAGGAACAGCCAAACTGTTTTTCATAGCCAGAGCAACATTTCACATTCTCAGAAGCAATATATAAGGGTACCAGCTTCTCCACATCTCCACCAGCAGATGTGGAGAAGTTGAGACAACTTCTCCTCCTCTTCCTCCCCCTTCTCATCCTCCCCATTTCTCATCCTTCCTCTTCTTCTTCCTTCTCTTTTTCTCCTCCTTCTTGTTTTTGTTCTTTTCTTGTCCTTCTTCTCATTCTCCTCTTCCTCTTCCTCCTCATTCTAGTAGTTATCAACTGGTATTTTTTTTCTGTCTTATTCTGTCCTAACTGATCTTCTTGTTGTCATATTTCTTCTTTAATATGTCCAGCACACTAATTCCCTTACCTACAAAAGTTTCTCTGTCTAAATTTCTGTTTCAGTGACTCCTTATTGGCTCTTGAAAAAAGCCTCGATTCTACTTGCTTATAAAAGGTGCCATTTTGGGACACCTGGTGGCTCAGTGAT
This sequence comes from Vulpes lagopus, assembly GCF_018345385.1. Taxonomy (NCBI): domain Eukaryota; kingdom Metazoa; phylum Chordata; class Mammalia; order Carnivora; family Canidae; genus Vulpes; species Vulpes lagopus. The sequence goes on from NC_054831.1 coordinate 35,153,964, forward strand.
TGAGCATCTGCCTTCAGCTCAGGGAGTGATCTTGGAATTCTGGGATGAAGTCCCACATCGGGATCCTTGAGGGGAACCTGCCTCTGCCTCTGCCTATGTCTCTGCCTCTCTTTCTGTGTCTCTCATGAATAAATAAATAAAATCTTTAAAAAAATGCCACTTTTTGGGCCCTAATCTACCTTACCTGTAAATGGGGGAGAACAATATTACCTACCTTGTGGAGTAGTTAGAATAAAAAAGATAATACATGTTTAGCACAGTTGCCTAACAGTAATGTTTACTCTTTTGAAGTAATAATGCTTTATATGCAGATGAAAAGAATGAACTTCTAGACAGGTGAGTGGCTTAACAAAGACTAATCACCCTGTCTGACCCACAGTCAGATTTTGAGCCAGCCAGAATCAGGTGTGAATGAACTAACCCCCTTAATCTTTCTATCCCATATAGAATTATGACATAAGGATAATTCATGTCCCATTGAGACTTTGATGGTTAAATTAAGAGAGACGCCTGGGTGGCTTAGTGGTTGAGCATCTGCCTTTGGCTCAGGGCATGATCCTGGTCTGGGGATCGAGTCTTGCATCGGTCTCCCTGCGGGGAGTCTGCTTCTCCTTCTGCCTGTGTCTCTGCCTCTTTCTCTGTGTCTCTCATGAATAGATAAATAAAATCTTTAAAAAAAATAAATAAATGATTATACCATGGTACTAGTCTCATGGTATAATGTACAATCTTTGGTTTAGTTCTATGTCTATAGCTCCTTTGGTATAATCCTGCCTTATCCTGTGAACCCTGTGCCTCATGCTATGCATCCAGAACATTACACATTTTTTTTGGTTTTAATCCAATGGTGATTTTAGTGCCACTAACGAAAACATTCTTCTGCTTGTATATTGACTTCCCATTCATAGAAACCTCCTTCAACCCTGTGTGGCTCTTCACTGCTCCCTCATACTGTTCTGGCAGCCTGATACTGTTCTGCTGTGATTGGCCTAGCCTCAGTATTGAGTCCTATATTCTGTCTTTATGATTCTTCTATTTTGCTCTGAAGTTACTTTTCTCATTAATCCAGAAGGGTAACCTTCTTTCATCTCTCCAGTTGTTTCAAGAGAGCAGATACCTTCAGCAAGTCATCCAGTTATGATGGCTTGCCTCCCACCCACCCCCGACTGAAGGCAACTGGTCAGGAAAAATAAAAGAAAACATGAAGGAAAAATGCAATAAGAATAGTCAATAATCTATGGTTTATAATTTTTATCTTTTCTCCCTTGATCTTTTTAAAAGTCTTTGTCTTATTTAGGTGATAAGCCCAAGGGATCTAAGCAACTCTGTTTTCTATATTCAGAGTAGGTCCAAGTATGCTGTCAGCATTTAATTATTAACGCATGAAAACAATAAAAACAATACCCAGCAACAACAAGCAGATACCACCATCTGCTACTGCTTCAGGGCTAAAAGGGGTACATTTTCAAGGCCAGCTGTTTTGGAGGTGCTTTACTTTTTCCATTTGTTTTCCATTTGAGGGCCCAGGGGCCCAGGAACATTTTTAGAATTTGTTTCCCTACCAACATGCTATAATTTCCACATCATCATCTTATGGCTCTAATATTCTAATTTCTGTCATTTGAAAAAATTCTGCTTGAATATTTTCTAGCTTTTCCCATATACTTTTTGCCCACTGGAGGTTAGAACTGACAAAAGTGCCAGATGCATTTGCACCAGGCTGCGTAAAGCAGAGTCACGGCTTCCGTGGTCCCCATGTGAGTGAGTGACCCACCTCAGAAACCCAAGATAGGTCCTGCCTCTGTCAGCACACTGGAAGGCAAAGAGAAGAGAGCTCTAGATTCCTGGATTCTAAGTTATTAACATCTGCTCACTCAGAGTCCTTCATACCAAGCAAGGATGTCTTTCTTTTGATACCCTCATTAATGATCAAGTTGCCTTTGCTTTCCCTCCATTTGATCCTTGATCTGATGTTTAGTGAGTGATCTCCTGAGATTCAAGACATTCACTAAGACTTCTTCCAGCCAGAACTGGGAGCCAGTTGGTGGCGCATTTTCTACCTTTACTGTTTTAACAGATACTAAATGAATAACTGAAATAGTTTTCCAAGGATATCTTTTTTCTAGAAAGGTGAATGTTATATAGTAAAATGTTTTTTCTATGAATTAAACTCTATCCCTTATAATGTTAGTAAAACTTTCAGAAGTAAACTTTTCTTCCCTGTACATGAAAATTCTATAGTGTAGCTTATTTTGATCCCTCAATATAAGGCTTGTGAGATAAACTCGCCATAGATATTTCATAATTTTTTTTCACTATGAAGTGTGAAACCCTTTTAAAATTCATAGCTGAACATAATTCGTAGATGCTGTTCATATTTGGGGGATATTATTTTACCTGTGATACAATTAAAATCAATGGAATGGTAAACTTATTATTATAGGTTTTCTTCCAGAACTGCTGATAAATTGAATAGTTCACGAGGCTATTCCAAGCTTGTATTGCTCCCTAAATTTCTTCCTCTCATCATAGCCCTATTTGTCCCAATACACTCTGCGAACATTATTTGGCCTTCAACTTGAGCCAGAATATAGAAACCATTAGGTGAAAACTCAATTTTTATCCTTTCACGTTACATTTTATACATATCTCTATTTACACGTAAGTATTTATCTTCTGCTTCTCAGAATGGAGCCACAGCCCCATTTCTTTTTATTGGAATCCCTCCTCTATTACTTTAGTCATACAAGAGCTTGGGCATGGAGTCACCTAGTCTTCCATTTGAACTCTAGGGCTATTTACTAGTTGCCTTCTGTTGAAATAATTGCTTCATGCCTCTGAGCCTATTTTTCCATCTGGGATAGAGATGGGGTAATATGTATTAGCCAATAATAGACACTCAAAAAATAATTCTCATTTCCATAACTTCCAGGGCCTTCATCACTCAAGCATCATTAATTTCTTGGATATATGCCTTCTCTCTCTTCATTGGCTTCTTTATCAGTGAACAAAATTTCTACTTCTGAAAAATAGAACTTCAAAATGGACCCTTTCTCTTATGCTTCTCTTTTAGGCCATACTGATATTTCTTTTTTTTTTCCGATTTGCTGCTGTGTTTCTTGAAATCATATATTCACTGTGCCACTACTCACATTCATTTACCCCTTAACCACAACCCCTGCTTTCCTTCACTGCTTTACCAAAGGTCTCTAGTGGTCTCCTGTCAGTTCTCATACTGTCAAGAGTGTATGAAGCTTTTTACCATATTGAAAAACCTCTCCTAAAAATTCTAATGTGGTTTCTGAATCTGAACCATTTCCTTTCCTAGCCCTCTAGACTCTTTTGGTGTCCTCCCTTAAGTATGCTTTTTCTGATCACCTATTAAATTAAGCTGTCCCTAACATTCTTTCCTGCAACATATGTTATCTTTGTACACTCCTTGGAAGATATTTTCCTCCATGCCTTCAAATTTATGGAGAGTAGTCACTCAGTTTCCTTTATCCCTAAATATACAAATATAATGAATATCTGCACCTGATACAGAAATGTTAGTAGATGAATCTTCTGAAAAAAAAATGTGACTATGTTCCTCCGTATTTTTTCAATTCTATTGATTCATTCTAAGGTTTAACTAGATATCTTTAAGCCAATTGTTCCCCTTCCAAAAAAAAAAAAATCAATTTGCCAAAATGACAAGTGTTATCATGCTGACCAGAACAAAAGCCATAAATCTGGAGAAAAGTGGTGACATTCCATTATAATACCTGATCTCTATTGACCTTTCCTAAATATAGAATACCTTGGAGAATTAAATGCCACCCCTGAAGAACTCTTTCTGTGAGAACCTTTTCGAAAATATATATACCAAGAATCCAGATTTTAGGTTTTTTAAAAATAATGCATGTTTCAAATAATGACCTGACCACTATATGAATCAAAGCAGTTATGAAAAACATCCTAGAGTAAGGTCCTAAAATGTATTCAATTGCAAGGTTTTTCTAATATTGAGAGATTTTTATCACTTAAGTAAAGTATGTGAATTAGAGTTCAGAGTTGTCTAATTTTAATTCAAGGTGAACTATGTTATGTGCACTGCCAAAAAAACTACTCATCCATGTTAAAAGATCATAACAGTTGAAATAAAACCTGGATACAGTGGCATTATGTTTACTCTGTAGCAATCCTTTGATGTGATTTGAAAATCATCTCATGTATCAAAGAGTAGGAAATATATTACTTCTAATGTTCAAAGCAATTGTTTGAGCAATGATTTTTTTATTCAATTACTAGGAAATTGAGATATAAATTCATTCATGGAGAGTGACAAGTTTTTTCTTTTAAAGAAATGGAGAAAATAGTGTTAAAAATGCACAAAATTTGAAGTTAAGGCAAAAGATTGAGAACATGTTCTAGAATATTGTCTAACATTGTATTCAAAGATTATTTAATTCTTTAGAAGAATGTACCTTTGATTAAATTACCATTTACCATTTACTAAGTCCTAGACTGTAAAGTTACATGTTACTTTGTAAATTCTTTTCAATAAAGATGTACATAATTTCTGTCCTAGTACAGGAAATATAAGGCTAAATGGTACAAATTTATTGTCCTGTGCAACACTGACCAATTTTGTATCTAACTTATCAATTTTATTCCAGCATACTTTTCTTTCAGGAACAATTATATTTAATTTATCTAATTCTTCATTGAACCAGCTTTAGCATGCTGGTGGTTGATTCCCCCATTAATAATAAGTTAAACAACTTTTTTTGACATGTACCTCATTTATATTCACATAAAAGTCATGTTATTCAGGTTTAAAAACACTATACGTTGACAATATCACTTAAAATGAATGACAAATGTCTTCAGACACAATTACTCTGGGTTCTAAAATATCTTTAGGTTACATATAATGATATGACACTAAAGGTAGTGAGTCAAAATTCTACATACAGTTTTAGATCTGGCAGTAGCATTATTAACATACAAAGTATGCCTTCCTCATTTTTATAGATTAAAAACAAAACACAACAAAACAAATACTTTATCTTCATATGTATAATTTATTTATACAATGTCATGAAGCAAATAATGAAGGACTCAGGACTCTAACCTCTACATCTGAGGTTGCACTTTCTTTAATAATTAACTTCACTTATTAATGCATTTAAACACATTCTATTTTATTTTGATTACAGTCTTGAAACAATGTTAAGCCCTGGAGAAACTAAACCAAGGTACATAAGACTACCTTTAAGAAATTTACTGCCTAGATTGGGGCATAGATACATAAACCAAAATTTATAGTACATAGTGTGGTAAATACTTTTGAAGAAGTGTGATGAGAACATATTCATCAGCCTTAAGGGTCAGGAAAGACATCTGGAGAAGGTGAGTCATGAGTCGAATCTTGAAGGCATAGTAGAAGTACAGACCAACAAGAAACGTGTATGTCTGTATGTCTGTCTGTCTATCTATCTATCTGGATATGTAATGCAAAGTCATAGAAGTGATGCTCTGTGTCTATAACCCAGGGGCAACTAGCAAAAGTCAGGAGTGAAAAAATAAGATGTGAAATAAATAAAACCAATTTGGCTCCTACAAAAGGGACAGTATGTAGTTATTCCATTGTATGTTGATTTCTAAAATCAAATAAAGCAACAAAATTTTAAAAGTGCATAGGTAAATGTACAGACTTTGGAAACAACCCTTCTACTCCAAAACATGTAGAAATAAGAGTTCCAAAATATATAAAAAGAAAATATATGATTAAAAAAAGACATTTAATACATAGAAAATGATCCTCATGAACTGGGAGGAGTAGAAAAATAAGGAAGAAAATTGGAGTGTGAATTAGTGAATGAAGCTTTGGCCATGGTCAGCTTTATTCCACACCTTGAACCAGTCAGGGCACTGTGAGGCTCCTGTTGATGTGTGAGACCATAATGCTCCCTGCAGAAGAGATAGGACTACAGCAAGGCTTACTAGATGAACTATGAATAAAGAGTGAGGACTGAAATCACAGAAATCAGACATATTAAGTGTGACATTACTACCGATTCCACAGAAATGGAAAATATTATGGGTATTATGAACAATTATGAATCAACAAATTGAACAACCTAGATGAAATAGACAAACTCATAGAGACAGAAAACCTACAAAATCACAAAGAAATAGAATATTTGCATAGATCTATTATTAGTAAGCAGATTAATTAAATCAGTAATCAAAAATCTCCTGACAAAAGTCCTGAACCAGATGCCTTCATTGGTAAATTCTACCAAATTTTGAAAGAATTAATACTAACACTAATACTAATTAATACTTCTCAACCTTTAAAAAAAATGAAGAGGAGGGAACACTTTCTAATTCATTCTATGAGGCCAGCATTACCTTGATACCAAAGCCAGCAAGAAACACGAGACTCAAGAAAATAAAATTACGGACCAATGTTCTTTGTAAACACTGATGCAAAAATCCTCAACAAGGACAGCCTGGTAGCTCAGCAGTTTAGCGCCGCCTTCGGCCCAGGGGATGATCCTGGAGACCAGGGATCAAGTCCTACGTCCTGCATGGGGCCCGCTTCTCCCTCTGCCTGTGTCTCTGCCTCTCTGTCTCCCTCTATGTCTCTCATGAATAATAAAAAATATCCTCAACAAAATACTAGCAAACCAAATTCAGAGTGTATACCCCAAAGAACTGAAAGAGTTCCAAAATGATATTTGTACATCCATTTTTGTAGCAGCATTATTTATAATAGCTAAAACATGGAAGTAACCCAACTGTCCCTTGATGGATGAATGGATCAGCAAAATGTGGTATATACATACAATGGAACATTATTCACTTTTTAAGAAGAAAGGAAATTCTGCAAATGTGTTACAAGGAATGTATTCCAGTTTGTAGTGGAGATTTTTCTCAATTCCTTCCAGCACCCTGGGAAGGACTGCTACAAACCTATGTTTCCCATCCTTTCCTTTGCCCATTGGGGCATCTTATTGTGCTTACTATTTCCTCTACCATTGTATACCAGATAGTAGAAGGGCAGATCTTTCACATAACAGGAGCTATCTGAGGAGCTACATCTGTGTATGTTGAAGAAGACTGAGTGTTCCCAAGAGATCCTGACATCTGGGTTCAATGTAGCACCTGAATGAGAGGTCAGTTGAGTATATTCTAGGGATGGAAAGAGGGATCCATATGGGTATTTGTATGTCCAGAGTTATGGAATCTGGAAAGACTGATAGTTCACAGAATTTCTTCTTGTTTTCATATTATTACAGGTTTTAGCTAGCTGAACTCACAAGCTGTCAGATAAGGCTGCATTTCTTGTTTTTCTTACATGTGGGTGGGCCATGTAACTAGTTTCTGACCATTGATATATGAACAGGAGTGATGCATGGAATGAAAGGTTATGCTTTAAAAGGAAAGGATATTGTCCCCATTCCTTTTCTTTTTCCATTTGCTACTGTCTGGAATGTTGACTTGCAGCTGAATCTGGAAAAAGTTCTTAGACCATGAAATGGAGGGTACTTGATAAAGGGATCTGAGAAACAAAACACACACCTAAGATCCCTACACCGTGAAGCAACCATATTAGCACTTATGGTACAAGCTTAGACTATGAGTGAGAGAAATCAACTTGTACTGTGTTTAAGCTCTTCTTATTTTGGATCCTGCTACAATAACTAGAAAAAAAAATCAACAGAGAAAAAGTGCAGAAAAGTAATATATAGACAAATATCACTTATAAACTTAAGTGCAAAAATCCCAAATGAGTTTTTATTGTAGTAAACTCATTAGAATCTTTTTTTTTTAAAACTCATTAGAATCTAAACAATCAATAAACTCTGGTCAGGTAGGGTTTATTCTAAAAAAGGTGACATCCCAAAATATTATGATAATATACCCCATCAAAAGACCAAAAGATAGAGTACACATAACACAACAATATAAAATAATGTGATGCAATTCAACAGCAATTCAAGATTTTTGGGGAAAATCTAGCAAACTAGAAAAGGAAATTTGAAATTTCCTTGATTTATATATAAAAAAGATCTATACTGAGCTTCACATATTGTAACAAAACTTTAGAAGCAATATCTAAGCAAAAGTCAGAAAAACTATCACAATTTCTGCCCAACATTATACCCAAGATTTTATCCAGTGCAGTAAGACAAAAGGAGATATAAGAATAACAAAAGATGTTTCTAGCAGCAATGTCCACAATAGCCAAACTGTGGAAGGAGCCTCGGTGTCCATCGAAAGATGAATGGATAAAGTTGTGGTTCATGTATACAATGGAATATTACTCAGCCATTAGAAACGACAAATACTCACCATTTGCTTCAATGTGGATGGAACTGGAGGGTATTATGCTGAGTGAAGTAAGTCAATCAGAGAAGGACAAACAGTGTATGTTCTCATTCATTTGGGGAATATAAATAATAGTGAAATGGAATAGAAGGGAAGGGAGAAGAAATGTGTGGGAAATATCAGAAAGGGAGACAGAACATAAAGACTCCTAACTCTGGGAAACGAACTAGGGGTGGTGGAAGGGGAGGAGAGCGGGGGGTGGGGGTGAATGGGTGATGGCCTTGAAGGGGGCACTTGATGGGATGAGCACTGGGTGTTATTCTGTATGTTGGTAAATTGAACACCAATAAAAAATAAATTTATTAAAAAAAGAATAACAAAAGAAAGAACTATGAAGTCGCAGATGTCATTGAAAATGACACAGAAAATCAAAAAGACTATGTACAAAATTAAGATAGAGAGTTAAAGTTGAGGCATAAAAATGATCAAATGTGTTTCTATACATTAGTAATAAATAATTAGAAAATAACATTTTAAAAAGCATATGATTCCAAAAATATGTAAAAACCTTACAAAAAGATGTAATAAAATATGAATGAGAACTCCATAGGGAAATTTGCAACCCTTAGGCAAGGAAAGAGAAAATCATCCGAAAACAAGTAAGTGATATGCCATACTCAAAGATGAAATGATCAGTATCTTAAAGATTTTAATTATCTGCCCAAATAATTCAGGAATTTAAACAATTCTATTCTAACACCAATAGAATTTTTATGGAACTTGATGATCATCTACTGGATGATTGACTAGACAAAAATAAAACTGAAAAATTTGGGGGGGGAGGGTTATGGAAATGAAGACTTCTTACCAAACCATAACAATTAGTATAATACGGTAATGTCTCAAGAAAGACATAAAGATCAATCCAACCAAAACAGGAAGCCTAGAAGAAAGACACAGTTATAGAAGGAAATTTAACATATGGCAGAACTGGCATTACAATCAGAGGAGAAAAACAGGCCATTTACTAAATGGTGCATTTATAATTATTCACATTTTAAAATAAATGTAGACTTTCACTTCAGGCCATTAGAGAGTAACAAGCATCTCTAATTAACTTCTTGCTATAAAACAAGGAAACTAGAAAATTTTACAAAATACAGAAGAAACTATTTTGAGGCATCAGCCAACAGGCAGGGTGTACCTGTAATCTCTGAGAAGGGAATCAACTGAGGTGAGCCATTTCCAGACTGCAGTGCTGGCAGGGCATCCCGCCCAGCCCCAGGATCTCACTGAGCTGAGGAGGCAGACATAGGCATCAAGGGAGGCCAAGGCAGGTAAAATCTGTGGGGACAATGGCTGAGGAGGAAAATTATAAAGAAAAAGCATTTGAGAGATCTATATAGGGGTCCTCATATAAATCACTGCATGCATCGTGTGAAAACTCATAAGCCAAACTGAAAACTACTTCCACAGAAAGAACTTCCAGGAAGCAGTACAGTGAGCAACCCTTAGAGCTCTCCCAGGGCAGATGATGTGCAGCCCTGCCAGCCAGAGGCAAGGCTGTACTGAATACCCAAAGCATTAGGATGAGACCACAGGAAAGGAATACCCTAAAAGTGAGAATAACAAAGCCCTAAAATAAAGGCTGCTCTAGACGAACCCTGAAAGAGCTTGGTTAACACTTGTTTATAAGTAGCTGGTGCTGAGATGCAGCAGACATGGCAGCACTGTGGGTACCACCAAGTTTCAGTATAGACAACTAGTCAGTGCAGTGATTCCAGACATTTGGGGGAAACTGAGTCAAAATTGATGTCCATGCTGTGACAACAGCTTTTTAAGAGGCAGAGACAGGAATGACATATTTACCCAAAGTGAAGGAAAGAAGGATGGAAAGAAGGAATGAGGGAAGGAAGGAAGGAAGGAAGGAAGGAAGGAAGGAAGGAAGGAAGGAAGGAAGGAAAAGAAAGAAAAGAAAAGAAAGAAGAAAAGAAAGAAAGAGAAGGAAGGAAGGAAGGAAGAAAGAAAGAAAGAAAGAAAGAAAGAAAGAAAGAAAGAAAGAAAGAAAGAAAGGAAGGAAGAAAGAAAGGAAGAAAGAAAGAAAGAAAGAAAGAAAGAAGAAAGAGAAAGAAGGAAGGAAAGATGAGGCAAGCAAGCTGCTGCTTTTATCATGTAAAGCCTAGGTGCTGTTGGCATCAGGCTAGTCGTTTTCTTGACTATACCATTTCCACTTATCAAGCAAGTCTTGTTGGGCTCTTTCTACTTTGTTAATCATTGAGTCTGGGTGGGCTTGACCCAAATGGGGATCTCAGGCTAGAGAGTTACATGGCCTCCATGGGCAGATGCTCAGTTTCAACAATTTTTTTCCAAAGGAGTGCCTCTGTTAGCCATGTCAGGATGAGGTTGAGTCCCAAGCCCCAAAAGGTGCCTGCCAATTGGCCAGAGGTATAAATTGACAATATCAGTCCATAGACTTGTGGCTCAAAGGACTCATCAGGGCTGTGCAACTCCAAGGACACTAGCACTTCTCTATACAAGGACTCTCCAATCAGAACAATTACCTCTGGCACTGGCAAACACTCCCAGTGCAGACATGAAGAATATCAATACCAATTATACATTCAGCAATAGAAGTCCAAACAATAATTTGTTATATATGTGCCAAAGGTCCCACGCACAAGGTTATTAACCTTCCCTTCCCCAGTATAAACTCTGCCCAAACACCATCAAGAGAACATCTCTTAGATCCTCACCTCACCCAGCTTCAACACAAGGCAGGGCAGAAGGAGAGAGAGAAGCAGACTCCCTGCTGAGCAGGAAGCCCATCCATGGCTCTATCCCAGGACCCTGGGATCATGACCTGAGCCCAAGGCAAACACTTAACTGACTGAGCCATCCATGTGTCCCCTGGGTCAGTTTCTCATTGTACAGGGAGTCACTGTCATCATCACTGAAAGCCTACTCTAGAACAGTACCAGGCAATGCCTTATTTATTATCTTCTACAGTGTTTTGTCTGTCTTGGGGCCATAGCCCGAAGCAGTAGTCAGAACCCGGAAAGATCCCCATCTCCTAGTGGATCTAAGTTTGGCATGATAGCAAGAAGGGCTGAGCTAGAAGACAACTCACATGTTTACACTGTTTAACAAGCTCCCTACCCAAGTGAACCAGCCCGGATTTTGATGTTTTGCCTCTTTGCTACACAAGGTATTTGTGTATTTTCCTCTTTTACTTTTATTGTATCTCTATAACTCTTGTTTGAAATGGGACAAAACCTTAGGCTCTTTTTCTCCCAAGGGCAAATCTTGGTTATAGCTACAACAATGGAGTGGATCTGAGCCAGTCTGCCACACTGGTGATGACTTCCTTCTACTTGGAAGAAAATTAGTAGCAAAAGGGCAACCATTCAGATGCTGTCTTTTCACTACTTTCTGGTACTTAGCCTGCAATCACCACTCTGATTCCCCCTACCGGCAATAATGTATAGGGCCGCTCATTGCCCAGTTAACCACAGCATCAGACATAGTTCTCCAGAGAAATTAAACCAGGATATCTATTATCTATCTATCTATCTATCTATCTATCTATCTATCTATCTATATCTATCCTATATCATTTCTCTTTCTCTTATATATGTATATATATAAAATGTGTGTCTATACATATGAACATACATATGCATGTATGTATGAAAGAGTGAAAGATTGATTGGATTGATTTGATTATAGGGAATGGGGGTAGGAAGTCTGAAATATGCAGACAAGATTGAAATATGCAATCTTGAGGCAAAATTCCCCTTCCCTGAGGACCTTAGTCTTTCTTTGCTCTTAAGGCCTTCACCTGGTTGGGTGAAATCCATCCACATTATAGAGGATAATCTGCTTTACTTAAAGTCTACCGATTGTAAAGGTTAATCATACCTAAAAATTACATTCCACAGTAGCATCTCGGATGGTGTTTTTGCCACACCTACTGGGCACCAGAGCCTAGCTTACTTGATACATTATGAAATTCACCATCACAACCATACAATTTGGTCAAAATGTTTGCTACCAGTTCCCATGAACTTCTCCCAAATCCTGTTAGTAGATCCTAAAGGTCCCCATACTCCCTCTTACAGAAAGCTACATTTGTGTCATCCCATTTGTTTATAATATGTGAACCTTTTTACATACTATGAGATAATGTTTGCTAATAATTCATTAATGATTTGTATGTATGTTTATTAAAGATTTTGCCCTGTAATTTCCTTTCTTCTAAGTCTCTTGCTAGGTTTTGGAATCAAGGCTGTGCTGACCTATTACCATGAGTTGATATATGTTGCTCTTTCTGTTTTGTGAAAGATTTGGTGGAAAACTGAGATTATTTTTCTATTTAATGTTTGAAAAATCTGTTAGTGAAGCCACCAGGGCCTGCTGTGGTACTGACAAAAATATTGTACTGACAATTTTGTACTGACAAAAATATTTGAATTACCAATTGAATTTATTAGGTATAATTATTATTTTTTTGTGTCACTGTTATTAAATTGAGGTTTTTAAAGAACAATTTCCATTTAATTCAAACTTTCAAAAATTTTTTTTTACATAAAGTATTATCCTTCTAACATATGAAGGATATTATTATTATTAGAAGGATAGCTTTTATTTTTCATTCCTGAGATTGGTAATTTCTGTTTACTCTCTTTTTTATTTGGTCAGTCTAATAGGGTTTATTAATTTAATTGCTCTTTCACGGAGCAAACTTCTATCTATGTTGAATTTCTGTGCCATATGTTGCTTTTCTATTATTTCTATGCTCTGTTATTATTTCCTTCATTTTACTTTTACTTGTTTAAATTTGCCCAAATTTCTCAAAGTAGTTTTTTTGAGCAAATATCATCATGGATAAAGAAGCTGCTTCATAATGGCAAAGGGATCAATTGGTCAAGGGAACATATCATCACAATTCCATACCCAAAAACATGAAGTGGTAAAAACAGAGGCCCAAATCCATGTAGCTATACCTGATGGAACTGAAAAGAGAAATAGAAAAATCCATAATTGCAGTGTAATATTTCAATATCCTTTTAACTATGGGTATAATAATTGACAGAAATTAGCAGAGACATAGAAGACTATAAATACATGCTAAACACATTTGAACTAATTCACATTTATAAAACATTCCACCTAACAAACAGAAGAATACACACTACTTTCAGGTGAACATGAAATATTTACCAAATGGACTATATTCTCAGTCATAAAGCAAGTCTGAGTAAATTTGAAAGGATACAACTCATATAAAGCACATTCTCTGAAAATAATGGAATTAATTAGAAATCAACAACAAAGACCTCTAGAAAATTCACAAATATTTTGAAACTAAATAATTAACTGATATATAATCAATGGTTCAAAACAGAAATCAAAAGGGGAAACTAGGAAGAAATGAAATGAAAATGAAGCAAAAACTATGACATTTTGTGGGATATCAAGGAAGAACTTAGAGGGAAATTCACAGCACTGAAAACTTAAGTTAAAGATGATGAAATTTCTCTACTAGGGGCACCAGGGTGGTCCAGTGGTTGAGTATCTGCCTTTGGCTCAGGATGTGAACCCTGGGGATCATGGGATGGGAGCCTGCTGCTCCCTCTGCCTGTGTCTCTGCTTTTCTCTCCGTGTCTCTCATGAATAAACAAATAAAATCTTTTTTTTTTTTTTTAAAGAAATTTCTCTCCTAAATGACCCAAGTAGAAACTTGGGGCTAGATGTCCCAAGTCTTTTCTCTACTAAATGACCCTAAATGACTAGAAGAAAAGAGAACACAATAATCCCAAACAATGCAGAAGAAAGAAAATAAAATAGACCAGAGCAAAATTAATTAAAAGAAAACCAAGCATAAAACAAATCAATGAAACTAAAAATTCATTGTGTGAAGATTAATAAAATTGACACACTGATAGAAGATACAAATTGCTACTTCCATTTCTCTGCAAACTCCCAGCCCTAGCAAGAATTAATCTACTTTTTATCTCTATAGATTGCCTTATTCTGACCACTTCATACAATGGAATTATAAAATATGGTCTTTGGTGATTCTTTGTTGATAGAAATTTGGGTTGTTTCCATTTTGGGGCTATTATGAAAAAAATACTACTGTGAATATTTATATATCAGTTTTAATGTGAACATATATTTTTACACCTTTTTATTTCTTTTTAAAAAGATTTTATTTATTTATTAATGACAGACACACACACACACACACACACAGAGAGAGAGAGAGAGAGAGAGAGACAGAGACAGGCAGAGGGAGAAGCAGGCTCCATGCAGGGAGCCAGACATGGAACTCGATCCAGGGTCTCCAGGGTCACACCCCGTGCCGAAGGCGGCACTAAACCACTGGGCCACTGGGGCTGCCCACATTTTTATTTCTCTTGGATATTTACCAAGGAATGGAATTTCTTGGTCTTATGGCAACTCTATGTTTAACATTTTGAAGACCAGTCATACCGTTTCCAATGTGGCTACCCCTTTAAATCCCCACTAGCAATTTATGAAGGTTCAAATTACCCCATATCCTCATCAACACTTGTTCTTTCCAGTCTTTTTTATTTTGCTTATCCTACTTTGTATGAAGTGGTATCATATTGTGCTTTTGGTTTGTGTCTCTAATGCTTAATAATAATGAACATCTTTCTTATGCTTATTTGCCAGTTGTATAACTTATTTGCAGAAATATTTATTCAAAAATTTTCCCCATTTAAAAAAATAGGTTGTTGTCTTATTATTGACTTGTGAAAGTTCTTTACATATTCATATTCTGGATACAAGTCTTTTATTAGATATATGGTTTGCAAATATTTTCTCCCATTCTGTGATTATCCTCTCACTTTCTTGATGTGTCTTTTGAATCAGAAAACTTTTAAATATAATATTGTGTATGCGTGTGTGTTTAACAGATTAGAGAATTGAGAAGTAAAATCCTAATTTAATGGTCAATTGACCTTTAAAAGGTGTCAACTTTAATTCAGTGGAGAAGACACTCTGCAATAAATGCTGCTGAAAAATTGGATATACAGTATGCAGAAATATGAACTTAGACCCTCAAACCATAAGCAACAATTTCATTAAGTTGTGTCATTATTCTATATGTAAGTGCTAAAGCTATAAAACGTTTAGAAGTAAACATTAGAGAATATCTTTTTAATCTTAGGTTAAGATTTTTTAGACATGAAACTAAAAGCACAACACATTAAAAACAATGCATTGAGCTTCATAAATATTTAAAGCTTTTTTCTCCAAATACACCATTGACAAAACGAAAAGACAAGCCACCCACAAGAAAATAGTTGGAAATATTCTTATAAAGAACTTGTGTACAGACATAAAAAATCTCGTGTGACTCATTAATAATATGAAGAAAAACAACCTAAATAAAAAGTCAGCAAAGGATTTGAATAGACATTTAACCAAGGAATATGAATAGATAATAAAAATTATTTATGAACAGCTAATAAGAAAATGAAAAGATAATAAACATTTTCATTACTGAAATGCAATTAAACCCCAAATTCCATACCATTACATACGCACCAATATATGTACAATCCAAAAATATGACAATAACAGGTGTTGGTAATGATGTCAATAAATTGAAACCCACCTGCATTACTGATGGGAAAGTATAGTGGTAAAAGAACTATGGAACACAGTTTGGCAGATTTTGAAACAAATATTATTTTCCATATAGTCCAAAAACTTCATTCCAAGAGTCTACCCAAAAGAAATGAAGACTTATGTCTAGACAAAGACTTGTATGCAAAAGTTCATAGAAGCACTTTTCATAAGAGCCAAAAACTGAGAATAATGCAAATATCTATCAACTTGTACATTGAAACAAACCATTATATTTCCATAAAGTGGAATACTATTTAGCAATAAAAAATAAACTACTGGTACATGCAACAATACAGATAACTGTCAAAAATATTGTGTTAGAAAAAAATTGTGTTAGGTGAAAGAAATCAGTCAAAAAAAGATGACATATTGAATGATTCTATTCATAAGAAATTTTAGAAAAGTCCATTTATAGAGACAGAGAATAGAATCAAAGTTGCTTGGGACCTGGGGGCAGATATGGGAATTGATTGCAAACCAGCACAAAGGAATGTTTCGTAGTGATGGAAGAATTCTAAAATTGAATTGCTGTGTTGATGGCATAACTGTATAAATTTAATATAAGTCATTAAACTGTATGCTTCAATGGGTTAATTTTTGCCATTTAAATAAAGTTGTTAAAATTTTTATCTTGTCCCTTCAAAAATTTAGCGAAATTGGAGAAAGTGTATCTACTGACCATAAGACTCATAAAGTGTTTCATATTAAATTTAGAAAATTGGGAGAAAGGAACTTTGTACTTTTGAATGGTATTTTTAAAAAATATTTTATTTATTTATTCATGAGAGGCACAGAGAGAAAGAGAGAGGCAGGCAGAGGGAGAAGCAGGCTCCATGCAGGGAGCCCGATGCAGAACTCGATTCCGGGTCTCCAGGATCACGCCCTGGGCTGAAGGTGGCACTAAACTGCTGGGCCACCGGGGCTGCCCCTTTTGAGTGGTATTTAACAAAAAGATGGACTGTCAAAAAAAAGTTGTACATTAATCATGAGCTTCAGATGATGTAACTAATTGAAAACCAGTAATACCATTAGCTTCTTTTTATTGAGTCTCTTTCTTTTGGCTGCATCACACACTTTTCTCATCATATGGAAAACTGGAAAAGTAATTTACAACCTAATGAACTCAAGTCCCAATTTCTTCCATCACTTAAAGAAGTCTTGCTGTTTTCAATAAGCATTGCCATACTTAGAGACAAGCATATTTGCTAAGTAATAATGTAGATGTTATACTCTTTTTGGCATATTAAATGCTATTTCAATATATAATAAAAGGGCAACAACACATTTAATTGAGCAATGTAGATGCCATTTGTTTTAAAGCAATCTGAAATTTTTAGATGTAAAATAATTTATTCATAGCTTCATAACTAGTCAATGGCAGATCCAGATCTAGAACTTTCCAGACAGGTATTTCACAATTTCCATTATTTGGCTTTGATTGGGTACGATGTTTCATGAGTTCATTGTTTTGTAAAGTGTGGGCAATGACCCATTTACAGGTTGTGGGATCAGCTTGAGGAAGAATGAAATAGAATATTAAAAGAGAACATGATATGAATCACAGTAAACACATTGCGGTAAAGAGTATTATTCTTTCAGAATTCTTCCTTCCCTTCCCATTCTTACTGTGACTTGGCCTTTGAGTTTGGCTCAGCTGTGCAATTTGCTGTGACAATTTGAATGTAGACAGAAGTGGCAGTACACAGTTCTGTGAAGAGGCTTTAAGAGTATCTTGTGTCACAATACATGCTCTTAGGCACCTGTACAATCTCACAAAAGAAGACTCTGGTCCAAGAATGGGAGATTGGTGAAATGAGCCTGATTCAAACTCTTAACCTGGGGCTTGACCCAGCAGATCCTGTCCAATCCCACTAGAGTTATAGCTGATGCACAAAATTATGTTTGAGAAAGAAGTAACTGTTAATGTAGACTGTTGCATATGGGATTGTTATGCAGCATTATTATAGCAAAACTGTTTAATATCCAAGTTTTAGTATTATATCAAAACTTTTTTTTTCATTTACGTGTATGTGTGTATACTTAAGGAATTGGGTCATTCCAATAATTTTGATATAAAATATATTTTATTATGAGTGGTCCAAAATTTGAAAACTATTTTTTTTAATCAACTGATAAATAAAACTCTTTTTAAGGATAGGAAAATATATATTTCCTTGTGGGAGTTAACAGCTGTGTTTTTTTTGTTTTTGTTTTTGTTTTTTTTTTTTAACAGCTGTGTTTTACATCATGTATACCTGGTGGTCAAATTTCATAATTTTTCCTTCCAAAATATCTACACTAGAAGTATAGTCAGGAAGGGGTAAAAGGAAGTGTCTGCTGAAGCTGGAACAACTGGGTATCATCAACAGTCAAGAGCCTGCAGAAGAAGAAAGCATTCAAGGAGGTCATAAACCCTTTCTCTTCTTTCCTATTGAGAAGGTACCTGGGGAAGCTCCTGTGGTTTGTTTCAAGCACAGGCAAGGAATGCATAGGAATGGTATCTCCTGATGAAGTGTGGCCATAACAGGCATCTGAGGTAGGAGTGTTCCAGAAAATCACAGAACCAGTGTGGTAGTGATAAATAAGAAACATCTTTAAGCTGCAGGATGTGGGCAGGGGGATTTTATTCTTGTTTTGATTTTTTAAAGCTCTATAGACAATACTATTCTGTGAGAACTTCTTTTTGGCATAATATTTAAAACCAATATAGGTAAGGTAAATTATTTAGACTGTAGTAATGGTCCAGTGATACCTGCTAGTTTCTCCCGCCTGCACAGATCTTTGAGTAGATAGCTCAACTCAAAGCTAGAAGTTGTTAGAAAAATTGAAGTGATCCTTTGTATACAGAGATAATAGGTTTTAAAGAAGAATTTAATTAAGAATTTTTTAAATTTCTGGGGTAGGTCAGAAGAAAACAGGATTTGCCTAATGTATCAGGTCTTATGATCTGATTCTGGGAACCTTAGGTATCAAATAGCTAAAATGAATGAGATAAAGTAAATATAAAAATGCTTACAATCTGATTATGCATGATCACATGATCAATTTGAGCTGAAATGAAATGAATTCCATATAACTATTAATGTAAAAATTAAATAGAGAACTTAACAAAATTCCCGAGAGAAGAGAGATTTTGGTTTTAATCTGAAATGTCAATTTGCCAGAAGAAGAGGTAAAATCACGGTGAAGTTTCTTTCCTACCTAAGTGACTTTCATCCTTGACTGCATAAAACAAGCACTTCCACTGCCCAGGCCTTTCCCAGGCCCAAGAATCA
Organism: Vulpes lagopus; assembly: GCF_018345385.1. Taxonomy (NCBI): domain Eukaryota; kingdom Metazoa; phylum Chordata; class Mammalia; order Carnivora; family Canidae; genus Vulpes; species Vulpes lagopus. The sequence goes on from NC_054831.1 coordinate 35,173,223, forward strand.
AAATCTCTGGGGGTGGGACTTTAATGATTTTTTTTTAGAGGACTGAGGTTGAGAATCACTGCTTTAAACATTTTCAATAAACTTATTAGAAATATTTTACCATTTCTTTGGAAAGTAGAAGAAATTCAAAAAATGATATGAAAGTGGTAGGCTTTTCCCTTAGTGAGGCTGAGAGGATTATTAGAACTGTAGTTTTAAGCTAAATTTTTGAGAAATTTGGATATTTTGTTCAATATCTTACTGTTGACAAAACATATTTCTGAAATTGCATGGGGCCTGGGGCTAGAGCATTTCCCAAACATAATGGGATCTTCTAGATTTAATAACTCCAATTCATACTGAAAGAACACTGGATCTTATCAGTGGCCTGAGTTCTTTGGTATAGAAAATAACAAATTGTTAATAAGCATGAAAATAACAATAAACACCAAGTCTTATTGCTTGAATCATTTTGGAAGCACATCATCTCAAGCTAGACTATATACATATACATATTGAGGGAAGGGAGGTTGATGTTTTATGGCTATTAGAGGAATAATTTTTAGCACATTTCCTATTAAGACTGTCTGTAACATTTGTCATATTTTCAAATAATATATTACCATAAAACTTATTTTTATAGAATCACTATGAGCTCTGGTTTTAACAAGGAGGACTCTTGTGTCCCAATTGTATCTGGCCCAATACCTGGCCCATAGTAAATGTTTAATAAGCAACTGCTGAAAAAGGAATAAAGCCACACCATGGATTTTAATTTATTAAATGTTCTCCTAAATTATTTTTACAAATTAAAGAAGAGTTCTCTTGCATATGGGCATCTCTTCCTCTTTCTCCAATATAAATAGCAAATGGAATAAGTAGGAACAATTTATGTTTCAAACATAAATTACCTATGCAAAATAAACCCTATTGATAATAGACATTTCTTATCTATTTACTGTTTGATTTGTATACAGAGGCCCCATCCCTTCTAGTTAGTAAGCAGAATCACTAGTGAAGTCTTGCAATAAAACTGATGTGGAGACATGCCATTGTTAAAATTGAAGCTTACCCCAATTGTTAGAGCTCAAGGCAAAAGAAAAATGAGGGATCTCTGGGTGGCGCAGCGGTTTAGCGCCTGCCTTTGGCCCAGGGCGCGATCCTGGAGACCTGGAATCGAATCCCACTTCGGGCTCCCGGTGTATGGAGCCTGCTTCTCCCTCTGCCTGTGTCTCTGCCTCTCTCTCTCTCTCTCTCTCTGTGTGACTATCATAAATAAAAATTAAAAAAAAAAAAGAAAAATGAGATATTGACCCTGAATAGCCAGGCGAATATTGAAAAAAAAAATGCCGGGGGCATCACAGTGCCGGATTTCAAGTTGTACTACAAAGCTGTGATCATCAAGACAGTGTGATCCTGGCACAAAAACAGACACATAGATCAATGGAACAGAATAGAGAACCCAGAAATGGGTCCCCAACTCTATGGTCAACTAATATTCGACAAAGCAAGAAAGACTATCCACTGGAAAAAGGACAGTCTCTTCAATAAATGGTGCTGGAAAATTGGACAACCACATGCAGAAGAAAGAAACTGGACCATTCTCTTACACCATACACAAAGATAAACTCAAAATGGATTAAAGATCTAAATGTGAGACAAGAATCCATTAAAATCCTAGAGGAGAACACAGGCGACACCCTTTTTGAACTTGGCCACAGCAACTTCTTGCAAGATACATCTATGAAGGCAAGGGAAACAAAAGCAAAAATGAAATACTGGGACTTAAGATAAAAAGCTTCTGCACAGCAAAAGAAACAGTCAACAAAACTACAACACAACCTACAGAATGGGAGAAGATATTTGCAAATGACCTATCAGATAAAGGGCTAGTATCCAAGATCTATAAAGAACTTATTAAACTCAACAGCAAAGAAATAAACAACCAAATCATGAAATGAGCAAAAGACATAAACAGAAATTTCACCAAAGAAGACATACATATGGCCAACAAGCACATGAGAAAATGCTCCCCATCACTTGCCATCAGGGAAATACAAATCAAAACCACAATGAGATACCACCTCACACCAGTGAGAATGGGGAAAATTAACAAGACAGGAAAGGGGAACCTTCTTGCACTGTTGGTAGGAATGTGAACTGGTGCAGCCACTCTGGAAAACTGTGTGGAGCTTCCTAAAAGAGTTAAAAATAGATCTACCCTATGACTCAGCAATTGCATTGCTGGGGATTTACCCCAAAGATACAGATGCAGTGAAACACTGGGACACCTGCACCCCGATGTTTATAGCGGCAATGTCCACAATAGCCAAACTGTAGAAGGAGCCTCGGTGTCCATCAACAGATGAATGGATAAAGAAGATGTGGTCTATGTACACAATGGAATATTCCTCAGCCATTAGAAACGACAAATACCCACCATTTGCTTCGACGTGGATGGAACTGGGAAGGTATTATGCTGAGTGAAGTAAGTCAATCGGAGAAGGACAATCATTATATGGTCTCATTCTTTCGAATATTAAAAGTAGTGAAAGGGAATAAAGGGGAAAGGAGAGAAAATGAGTGGGAAATATCAGTGAGGGTGACAGACATGAGAGACTCCTAACTCTGGGAAATGAACAAGGAGTAGTGGAAAGGGGAGGTGGGTGGGGGGATGGGGTGACTGGGTGACTGGGCACTGAGGGGGGCACTTGATGGCATGAGCACTGGGTGTTATGCTATATTTTGGCAAATCGAACTCCAATAAAAAATATACAAAAAGAAGAAGAAGAAGAAGAATGTTATCTTGTTAACCCCAGGCAAATTTTACCTCCATAGTATTACAGTTTATTGTAATTCTCATGTTCATTCACAAAACCTCAAAAACATCTATAAAATGAATATGCATGCATTTTGCTTTCCACCATGACCAATGTCTATTAACCTAAATGAAAATATGTTCTCTGCTAAATATACAGATTTTTTTTAGCAAACCCTGTTTTATTCCAAATACAGCTTTATGTGTTAATGTTATATTAATTCAAAATTTTAAGTAGCAGAATTTGTTTTATAATCAGATAAGAATAGATCTCTTTATAAGAAATAATGAGGGAAAATTAGAAAAAGCAAAGAACAAAGACAAGGGAAAAAGAGAGGAGTAGATAAGCACATCAAATCAAAACCCTAATGATTAGTGATGGAAGATGAAAGATACATCCAAAAATATGCAACTAGTAACTCTCTTTGGCTGATATCATAGGTATCATTAATGTAAAAAACAAAGAAAGAACAACAGGTTCCTAATTCCCATTATTTATACTAATTTGAGTAAGTCCGTGAACTGACTTCCAAAGATCTGCTGTTCTAGGTCTCTTACTTAGCCTTGTGGTGTCTATAAGGAAGCTGGAATCCAGAGCTTATTGTGCAGTGTTTATATTTTGCTTTGTTTCATTTTGCTTTGCTTTGCTTTGTTTTCTTTGTTTCATTTATTTTGAAGGGGAGGGCTGGAGAGGTTTTCTAAGAACTCTGGTTGGATGGAAATCATATTTATATTATGAGACACTATTTGCTCCATGTAAGTAATGCATAGATGCCAGATGAAATAGGGGTGGGTAATTCACTGAAATGTCCTCTTCACCCCGATTCTTTTCCCTGAATAGTGGTCCTGGGGAGGACAAAAACAAGTTCTAGGTGAGAACATAAGTTCTTGCTACTGTGTTCATGAAAGCTTTTCCGGAACGAGTGGTTCATGTTCTGTCTCACTGGCGGCCAGAATTGGTGTGTGTATCTTCCATGCATTTTCCACCAGGAGGAGGAATGCCTTTTAAGTCCAAATAGCAGTGTTCTGGAGATCAGAGAAATTGTTTTCTTTTTGAGCACTCTGCACAAAGCTTCTCAGGGCATTTCATCAGAGCAGCCTGGCACTGCCAATTTTAGCTGACTGGATCCTCCCTTGCTTGACAAAGCTTTTTAACACCTCTGGTTTTAAATCCAGATGTGTTTTTCCACAAACACCTGTACTGTAATGAGAGCATTTTTTCCGTAACCATTTAATAGTCAAAACTGAGAACATGTGAACTAAGATAGATACTGTATTAAGTGGAGAGGTTTATATGACTCTCCCAGTCACCCTTTCATGTGATTGATCTATTTGTGATCTCTGCTCTTTTGAAGGACCAGGATTTATGGAGAACAAGAGTTTTAACACCAGAAAACAACACTTCTGTATTTTTCTTCAAATATGTGACTTGAAAGCAGGTTATAGGGTGTGACCATAAGTAGTTCTGATTATTTAAGATGACTACTAAAATAAAGGCTGCATGAGGCACTTTATAAATGATTCTAACACCTCTTGATAATGGTAGGAGTGATAACTGGGGAATAAAAAAAGCAACTTTTGGGGACTCACAGTGAAAAAAAAGTTATGAACACCACATCTGGTTCAGTAGGCTTGTCTCATTACAGTAACAAGATATTGAAAGTTTGCTTTTTTCCAAAGTCCTTTGAATTACTCCAGGCTTACTCGTTTTCTAAGATGTGGTTCTATTACAATTTTCATAATGTCCCAGCTTCATCCATCTCACTGTGTCTTACCTCTGAATTCATTTCTTACTGTATAGAGTGTTCACTTACTGTATAGGAGTTAGTCTTACTATAGTATTCTTACTGTAGTTAGTCTTATTTTGTCTCGTGAATTTATTTTGTATTAGATGTCTGGCATTGTGAGTTAACTCCTCCCTACCCTCCAAGCATTTAAGTCTCTTTATTTGAATCAGAAATGAAGTCTTTGGAATGCCTGGGTGGCTTAGCAGTTGAGCATCTGCCTTCAGCCCAGGACATGATCCTGAGGTCCCAGGATCGAGTCCCATAATGGGCTCCCTGCATGGAGCCTACTTCTCTCTCTGCCTGTGTCTCTGCCTCTTTCTCTGTGTCTCTCATGAATAAATAAATAAAATCTTTAAAAAAAAAAAAAGAAATGAAGTCTTTTTGAGGAGAAAATCTGTCTTAATAATTCTAAATAACCTTAGTAGTACTTTGCACATGGAAGGATTTTTATCAAACATTTTTTTAAAAGTTACTGATTTGGATAAAAATTAATCATCTGCTGAACATCTTGTAGATGTATCTTAAAGGAATCACTTTATTAGCCATTGAGGACATGATAGTTGTTATTTTCAGAATGTGAGAAGTGGACTATGTGTGGAACCAGAAATCACACACAAGTTATGAAGTTCTTTAATTTAGAGGATGACTATCTGAACAAAAGTGTTCAGTAAATACAGCTTATGAATAATCATAGGAAATCAAAGCTACCATTGTTTTCACAGTATAGGGTATACAGAAGTCCAATAAAGGTATTAAAACATACTCAAGAAACTTGTTCTTACAGCTCATTCTCAATGGATTCCATTGATCTATTGCTGAGACATACATATATATCATATATATATGTAAGTCACTACAAAAAGTAGTGCTCCCTCTGGACCCCTGCAGAGCCTTTGTTTACAATTTTAATAACTGATTACATCAATTCAACTTATTTTATCATTGCATTATAAAATTGTATCAAATGCAACTTGATTTTTACTTTTATGAATTTAACACAAATACTCTATTTGAAAGAGGACCTAGTTATCACCTTAACTAGCTCAGTCTGTACTTTCTAACTGATTAAATTCTTATTTGCAGCTTATCTTTTAAGTCAGGCAAAGACCCTGCAGGCAAGCATCCCCTGATGGGAGCCAAAACTACCTGCTCTAGACTAAGGACCACCCTGATACCAGCCAGACCCTGAGTGATCGACCTCAGGACATTGATAAACCTGATCTTTTCTGCTCTGCTGCATGTACCCACATATCTTCATCTCATTTTCTCCTTATATACACCTGGAAGTACTTTTGGCACTTTGGAGACAGCCTTTGGGATGCAAGCCCACTATCTTCCTGGTGCTGGCCTCACTGAAATAAATCCCTTTCTTATTTTGCCACCACTCCTCTCTCTGCCTTTGGATTTTGTTAGCGGTGAGTGGCCAAACCTCATCTGTTTGGGACCTGTGGAGCCAGGTGCTCTTGTACCCTTGGGCCCCAGTAACACATTTAATGTTTAATCTAATATTTTTCAGGTGCCACTAAAAGCACTTCCAAGCAATTACAATTTATTCAGTTTCCAAATAGTGTTTTTTCACTCACAAAGACAAAGGTATTCAATAAATTCTTAAATAAAATATAATTGTATTATTTTGTAAGTCAGTGATAAATATTCTTGGCATTCACACCATTTATATATAGTTAACCTGATTAAAAAGTATATACTCTATTTCCTAGAGTAGTTTTAAGTTTACAACAAAATTAAGAAGATTCAGAGATTTCTTATAAACTGCCTGCACCCATACATGCAGAGCCTCCCCATTATCAGAATGCTGTATTTTTTTTTTTTTTACAAAGGATGATCCTACATTGACGTATCATAATAATCCAAGGAACATGGTTTACCTTGGGGTTCACTTTGGTGCTGTACATTCTATATATATCTGGTTATTTTTGATATTATCTGTCATTTCATAATTCTCTTAACAAAATATTTGAAAATGATCTATTTCTGATATAATAAGAATTTTTATAATATGACAAACAAAACGTTTTACCACAGTTGCTGGTTTATTTTCATGAATTCAGTAGTCCTCAGATATGAATGATTTGGTAAAGATAAATGATATGCAATAACAGTCACATTTTTACTTGAGCTTGCATAATTTCCACCATTCCAGAGTTCTCAAAAAGCAAAAGAAAAAAAGAAAAAGAGAGAAATGGGTTAAAAAAAAGGTAACCCCTCCAGGGAATTTCTTTAGTGTACAAGTCACATACATATCTTCATCTTAAAGGCACTCATCAGGAACAGGATGTCACTCTTAACTGTAGATTTAGATGGGGATAGCAACTAAAATAATACCCAGTCACAGTTGTCAATTTATAATGTAATTATTTAATCTTCTAAAGGTTTTGAAATAACTGAATTATATGTTATAATGCTTTCACTGTCTAAAAATAAGTGAATATATTTAAAAATAAGAGAAATGTGAGTCCATAAAAAGTAGCCAGAAAGAAGTTACAGGTTTAATTTTATGGGAGAGAGTTCCAACACTAGGATCACGAAAATGATTTTTTCAAATCAAACAATTTGTTGTGCCTTTTTTGGTTGTTGTTAATCGATAATATTCTATGAATCAGGTGTACGTTCTAAAGTACCTCCCTGTTGCTTTCTGAACTCATAAGTATAACACCAGGAGACTCACTCTTTTCTTCTCTTAATCTTAATTAAACCTTAGAAATAAAATCGAGTCAATGGCCAAATAGGAAGCCGATGAAAAGAGCACCTATGTAGAAAAGTAGCAGTGGAAACATTTTCTTTTTTAAAAGTTTTTTAAATTAATTAATTAATTAAAACATTTTCATCTGTAATTGAACAATGTAAAATTACTACGTTAAAATCTATGCCATATACTTACCAAATAATTTTCTTTTCTTCCTGGGTGCATAGCCAAATTAGATTTTGGGTCTCCTTGTAGTGAAGTGTGACCACGTGACTGAACACTGGCCAGTGAGTGTGGGTAATCAACCTGTTTGCCATTCTCTAGGCTGGACTCTCCTTCCTCAGGTTCTCAGTTTGCCCCTTGGATGACCAGATGCTGAAGTTCTAGTGGAGGACTCCAGAGTCCTCCAGAACTCCCAAGTCAGGGATGGCAGAGCCATACAGGGAAGTAGCCTGAATGCCTGAGTCATCTCATAGTAAAAACTGTCCATAAACACTAATCAAACTAAATAATCTACACTAGATGTTCGTGAAGAAAAAATAAACTATTACCATGTTAAGCCACTGTGATGTTGGGTTTGTTACAGGGGTAAGTCAATACAAAAGTAGTAATTTCTTTTTGGTATCTTTAAAAAAAATTATTTATTTATTCATGAGAGACACAGAGAGAGAGAGAGGCCGAGATACAGGCAGAGGGAGAAGCAGGCTCCACACAGGGCACCCAGTGTGCGACTCGATCCTGGGACTCTGGGATCACGCCCTGAGCCGAAGGCAGATGGCTCAACCGCTGAGCCACCTAGACATCCCTCTTTTTGGTATCTTGAAATACTCACAAGAATGGATCAACTTTAGAAAGAAACTAGATATATATATCTCAAATGGCATGAATGAAATGGGGAGAAATGTACATGTATGTTTATTTTTATTTAATACAACCCTGCTAGTCTTACAGATTTTCTTATGAAATTGTTCTTCAACTTTGAAAATGCTTAGCTTATAAAATGAGACAGGTTTTGGCTTGACACTCAAGTTAAATCGTAGCTATGTCTATACACTGCTAAATCAGAGTGGCAATAGAGTGCAAAATAGGAACCCTAGTTGGGTTATCTGATCAATTATTTTCAAGGAAGTAGTCTGTGCACTGGTGTAGGATTATACCCAATTACCAAATGATGAAAAGGGACTGCTTCCCTTCTCTCTAATTCTATGTCTGCCACAATTTCAGACTCTCCTGGCAGTGGCATTGTGGCCACTTGAATTAATGAAAACATTCTAATAAAGCTCTCAAACATTCCAGCATCTGTCACCCATATCTGTAACAATTGTAGCAGAATCCAGTATATAAGAAGCTGCCCAAATCACATCGTGTTTTAGAGCAAATAAGATTTGATGTATTTTTCATTTTTAACTACTTAATTCCTAAAATATTTTGTGGTGGCAAATATGTCTAGGGAAATCCTCTTGTATGGGATACTAGTGATTAGCTCACATGGCTGGGGCTATATCGATGTGGGGGGTATGGTTCATCTCAAGAAGTACAGGGTAAGGTTATTTAAACGTAGGCTTGGGTTTCCTAATAGCAAAACCAGGACTCCTTGGGGAGGGGTTTCTGTGACATATGGTCCGTGAATCCATCAGGGCAGCTTTGACTGAGGGGAAATTTCTGGTTGAAATGAATAGCTCCTAGGTGGATAATGAATGCAGCTGCTGTGGTCTTTTTTGTCTTGGTGGTTGAGGCTCCTCATTCAATGGCTAGGAGTGTAAAACCTGCTGGCCTGGCCACTGTTAGCCTTCAGTGGAGATGTATCATGTTACTGCCTGCCTGGGGCCTTCTACAGAGGTCTTGAAGCCAAAGTTGTTATAATCCAATTAGAAGTTAAGGGTTTCATCTCCTTTTCCTTCTGTCTCTTGTTCAAATTACTAAACTATTTCCTTTAAAATATGTTTTTGTATGTAATATACAAAATTGTATGTAGCATACAATTTCCCCCTTCATAATTTAACAAGATAGGTCTCATTTACAATAATTATACATTACCCTATTGTTTACCTTAGCATATCTTTTCTTATTGATTAGATTATAATTCTTTTAGAAAAGGAACTACTGTGTGCATATATATATATATTGTACTCCAGGGCCTTGTAAAAACTTGATGATAAATTAATAATTAGTATAGATTCTAATATTGGAGTTCAGACAGCAGAAATAATTTAAAAGTTTCCAATTTTAAAGAAATAAATAATTTATTTCATCTATTGTATATGAATTTAAAACACAGTTTTAAAATGAGACTAAATATGTTTGATCAGAGCTTAAGGAGAATGGTGCTAGATCTTTGGTAGCTTGATAATCATTCTCTAAGTCTGATTTTCTTTAATTTATTTTCTTAAATGCCTTATAGAGAATTTATATTTGAAAAAAAATTCTTGCTTACTTTTAGTTTGAGGAAGATTCAATAGACTCTGAGGGTCAAATCTAGGAGTAAGGGAATGACATTGAAAAGAACGTGTATGTTTTGGAAGCCTATTTCTAAGGTAGATATATGCTTTATACATAGTAGCCTTCTTTTTAGGTAAGGACAATATTATTTAGAAGTGTGCCTGTTAATGTTTAAAATATTCAGTCTGAATAAGACTTATCTTATGTCTTATACTAGTTTTGCTTTTCTGAATGAAATCAGCAAAAACTTCTGTAACCATCCTTTGAATACTCCTGAACAAAATGTCCTATACTTGCCCATTTATTTTCCTGTGGTTATACATCCTTTTTGCTGTCATTATTCCATACTGAAAAATTGTTCCCTAAAATTAAGATTTTTAAAATCTGCTAGATTTTCTAAAATCCCTGCAAGGATTTTAGAAATTATTAATGAAGAAATAGGAGAAGAGTTTCCCCTATCAAAAAAAAAATGTTTAAAGTCCACTTGAAATTTCAAGTAGCTTAAGGACTCCCACTTGACTCAACCATTTAAAACACACTCTTCTCTGAGTGAATCATAACTGTACACCATATGTCTTTGCCATTCCTCTCAGTAGGATGACAGTTCCCAGATCTGGCAAATTCTTTGCATGTAGGGGTAACGGAAGCATGATCCATCAACTTTTAAAGAATAAACATGAGTCTGAGGGTTTGAGTAAAGAGCATCCTTAAAAATCTTAATTAAATGGAGAAAATAATTTTATACTTATTTTGAAACATCCCGATGCAACTTCAACATGAACTTTTCCTTAATTGCTTTAGAGTGTGCATGCATGTGTGAATAAAGGCATACTTTAAGGTACTCTTAAAACTAACTAGAACTTCTACCAGAGCAGGATATAGGATAATTTTAAAAAGCAACAAGTGACTATAATTATTATGGTGATCATTTTATTAATATATACAAATATTGAGTCATCATGTATACATAAAACTAATGTTATATGTCAATTATACTTCACTTTTTTAAAAAAAAAAAGAAGCAATAAGTAGTGTCTCCTATATCCAAAAGCTTCTTAAGCTTTTAACTCATGGATTTTTAACTCATTAATATTTAAGTTTTTGTGATTTCTCCTTCAACAAAGACATATCAGATAGTGACAAGTTGTTTATCCTGCTATGAAAAACAGTAAAATGTTAATTATCAACATCATTTTTAAACACATTGGATAAAGAAGATGTGGTCTATGTATACAATGGAATATTACTCAGCCATTAGAAATGACAAATACCCACCATTTGCTTTGACGTGGATGGAACTGGAGGGAATTATGCTGAGTGAAATAAGTCAGTCGGAGAAGGACAAACATTATATGGTCTCATTCATTTGGGGAATGTAAATAATAGTGAAAAGGAAAAGAGGGGAAGGGAGAAGAAATGGGTAGGAAATATCAGAAAGGGAGACAGAACATGGAAGTCTCCTAACTCTGGGAAACGAACTAGGAGTGGTAGAAGGGGATGAGGGAGAGGGTGGGGGTGATTGGGTGGCGGGCACTGAGGGGGGCACTTGACGGGATGAGCACTGGGTGTTATTCTGTATGTTGGCAAATTGAACACCAATAAAAAAATAAATTTATTATTATTTAAAAAAAAAAGAAACACATTGGAAAGATGTGAAAACAAAGAGGACTAAGTTGATAAAGGTTTCAGAGAAGGGAGAGCCCTTCCTATGTGAGCTGAGATTGGCTATCTTTTTTCCTCTGGAGACATTTGTTGATTCTGTAATTGCACTGAGGATTAGGCTTGTCGTATACAGTAGGGTCTATTAGGGCAAAAAGAAATCAATGGAGCCTCTGACAATCTCACATGCTGGTATTGACCAAAATATAGAGAAGCTCCAAACACATGACCAGTTTTTCCTGTGAGGCATTTGCTGAGTTTGAGACAAAGTGAGATAGAGTCTGAGGCAGAAAGTCTCAGGAGGGATTTCTGGGTGGCTCAGTAGTTGAGCACCTGCCTTCGGCCCAGGGCATGATTTTGGAGTCCCAGGATTGAGTCCTGCATCAGGCTCCCTGAGTGGAGCCTGCTTCTCCCTGTGCCTATGTCTCTGCCTCTCTATGTCTCTCATGAATAAATAAATAAAATTTGAAAGAAAGAAGAAAGAAGAAAGAAAGAAAAAAAAGAAAGAAGAAAGAAGAAAGAAAGAAAGAAAGAAAGAAAGAAAAAGAAAGAAAGAAAGAAAAGAAAGAAAGAAAGAAAGAAAGAAAGAAAGAAAGAAAGAAGAAAGAAAGAAAGAAGAAAGAAAGAAAGAAAGAAAGAAAGAAAGAAAGAAAGAAAGAAAGAAAGAAAAAGTCTCAGGAGTGAAACTCCTAAGGTCTGTCAGTGCTTAAGGGAAAAAATCACTCTATAGGAAAGTGTCTGTAACAAGTACAAGTTAAGTTTCTCCTAAGACAGTTGGCCATATTTCAAATCTGTGTGGGGCAAACTATTAAACAACTAAGGCTAAAGCTCCAAAGAGCAGAAATTTCATGGAGAAATAAAGAGGCTCTTAAACAATAACAAAACAACAACAACAAAACAACAACAGCAACAACAACAACAACAACAACAACAACAACAAACCCTAGAGGGCTGGTCTCAACTATGAGACTGAGCTGGAAAGGAAAAGTGATAGATCTTGGACTTTAGACATTGGAAAAGAGTGGAAAGAATCTAAGTAGGCTATAAGCCATCCCCAACTCCCTTAAAGTCCTGATTGAATTGCGATCAACTTTACATTATCTACCTAAAAGAGGAAAAAGTGAATTCTCTCAAGGGAAATAACATCATTTTAAGTCTGTTTAGTTATACACAAAGTCCAAGATAAAAAAAATTTACACATACAAAGGGCCAAGAACATGTGACTGATAAGAGAAAAGCAGACATTAGAAGCACACATACAATGAGGTAAATAAATGTGATTGATAATCAAAAGTAAAACTGGACTTAAAGACAGATGATCCAAATTAGCAAATAAAACCTTTATAAATATTTTAAAGAAAATAAAGGAAAAATTTAAAATATAATGGATTTCAATGTGGAATTAAAGTCTCTAAAAAAGAATTAAATAGATATTTTAGAATTGAAAATACAATGTCTAAAATTAAAGAAAATAAATTGCTGAAAATACAATTTTAAGATAAAAATTTAAAAGGGAATATTCAAAGGAGCCCCGGTGACTCAGCAGTTTAGCACCGCCTTCAGCCCAGGGTGTGCTCCTGGAGACCCAAGATCGAGTCCCACGGCAGGCTCCCTGCATGGAACCTGCTTCTCCCGGGTCTCCAGGATCGCACCCTGGGCCAAAGGCAGGTGCTAAACTGCTGCGCCACCCAGGGATCCCTGTTTAATGCATTAATTCACATACATGAAAAGCCCAAAATGATAAAAGTAAAAAAAGTCAAACTTATACAGAATTGTTGAATCACTATATTTTACACTGGAAACTAATGTAAAAGTATACATTAATTACATTAGAATTGAAAAAAATAATCATAAAAAAGAAGGAAATTCAAAGTTAGACATAGTGAAACTGGAGAAAACCAAGTTAATAAAAAACTCATAACCAGCTGAGGGAAAGAAGAAATATAACATTTACAGAAACAAACTTAAAACTCTATAACAGGGGCAGCCCAGGTGGCTTAGCGGTTTAGCGCTGCCTTCAACCCAGGGTGTGATCCTGGAGACCTGGGATCGAGTCCCACGTCGGGTTCCCTGCAGGAGCTTGCTTCTCTCTCTGTGTCTCTGCCTCTCTCTCTTTCTCTCTGTGTCTCTCGTGAATAAATAAAGAAAATCTTAAAACAACAACAACAAAAAAACTTCTTTAACAATCAAAACTATCTTCACCAATAAAAAGTAAATAAGGACTTTTTGACAAATAAAATTTATGAGAGAGCTAGCAGATGCATGCTGAAGAAAATTTTCAAAGTTTTCTTTAGGCAGAAGGAAAAACAATTCTATTGATTGACTGATTGATTGATTCACAGGAGACACAGAGAGAGAGGCATAGGCATAGGCAGAGGGAGAAGCAGACTCCCTGCGGGGAGCCTAATGTGGGACTTGAGGACCCCAGGATCAAGACCTGAGCCAAAGGCAGTTGCTCTACCACTGAGCCTCCCAGGCACCCCAGAAAAAAAATTATTGATGAAAGGTAAAGTACAGAAAATATGAAGATCAGTGAAATGGTTTTTATGTATGTAAAAGAAACACTGATTATTTAAATATTTAATCAAATATACACAAAAATAGCAATTAAATTTATTTGATGGCAAAGATATTTTAAATATTCTACAGTCCTTACAGTACTCGGTAAAAGTAATTATGAATTTTTGATTTTGATAAGTCATATACAAATGCCATAATATCTAAGACAATCATTAAAAGAACATAACTATAAAGGCACAGCATAGGGAATATAGTCAATGGTATTCTAATAGCTTTATGTGATGAAGCTACATTTGCAGTGAGCATAGCACACCATATACAGAAGTTGAATCACTATGTTGTACACCTGAAACTAATAACTAATGTAACATTGTATGTCAATTATACTCAAGTCAAAAAAAATTTAAGAAAGGAAAAAGAGCAGAACAAGAGGATAAAACAAGTTAATAAATATTCTGTTTATTTTTTCAATGTGAAAGTGGACAAAAGGAAGAGGAAAAGTACTCAAAACTGGTGATGCAAATAGAAAGCATGTAGTATTATGGTAAATTTAAGATCAAAGAGAGAGAGAGAGAGATGCCCATTGTAAAAGACAAAAGATTGTCACAATAAATGGGTTTTAAATGCTTAACTGTATAATAAACGTATGACAATATCACCTAAAATATAATGCTAGAAAGGTTAAAAATAAATAGGAAATATACACTATGCAAATATTACCAAAAGGGCTTGCATAGTGGTTGTTCTAACGGATTAGTCTTTAATGCCATAAGCATTAGTAGAGGCAAAAAGTGCATTTACATATTGTAAAAGTTGCATATTCATATGCTCTTAAAAACATGACATTACAATCTATAAAACAAAATTAATAGAAGTTCAGGACAGAAACCACAATTATAATGGGAGATTTTAGTAGATCTCTCTCAAGCACATAATAAAAAATGGTAAAGAGGGAACAGATTTTAACATTATTATTAAAATTAACTTACTGGCCATTTATAATCTCATGTACCAAAGTGTGTAATACACATTTTTTTCTAAGCACACCCAATATATATATATTTTTAAATGGCTGTCTTATGTCTTTTGTGTGCTAAACTCTCTCCAAATTTCACAAAATTGAAATCATATAGACTATATTCTTTGATCATGATTTAAGTATACTAGAAATTAATAGCAAAAAGATAATTAGAAAACACCCATATTGCTCTAAAATGAGAAATGTACTATTAAATAACTCATATATCAGAAGAGATTGACAGATTGAGGATCTCCACTGGTCTTCTCCCCAGTGAAACTTGTGAAAACAATTTTTAAAAAAAGAACTAACATTTAGTCTCTGGAAATTTTCCTAAGGGTGGATAACAAATGAAGGAACTTTTATGTAAGAATGTCTACAAAATTCAGTAAGAAAGGTAAGAATCAATTGCATTCAAACCAAGACTGCTCCATCCCTACACATTTTCAGTTTAGTGAGGTGGGGATTCTACTCCAGACTTCTGTAGCCAATTCCCTCTTCCCAGCTCTCAGAAGGGGCTTTCTTCCCAGGAAGAGTAGGGTGCCAGTGGTTTTTAGCCTGTCTCTAGCTGTCTGTTATGTAGTCCTGGGTGAGTGTCATTGGGAAGTGGAAGACCCCCTCCTTGACTTTTCCACTTAACTCCTACAGCCTCCACTCCTACAGCCTCCACTCATAGAATGGTGGCTCTGTCCTGGGTGTAATGTGCAGAAAGTACTGCATCCCTGATCACCATTTCTCAAGCCCATGAGGTAGTAGGTGTCTGCAGGAGTGGCAAGCAGAGAGAATCCCAGAGAAGGTGCAGAAAAACTATTCAAAGAAATAATGATTTAGAATTTCCTCAATTTTTGAAAGTCAATAAGCTACACATTCAGGAAGCTCATAGAACTCCACATAAGATAAACACAAAGAAGCCTATCAACAGGTGAAAAAACTGACAGTCAAAAACAAGGAAGAAATCTTGGAAGCAGCAAGAGAAAAGTGAATTATTACTTACAAGGGAACACAAATAAGATTAATGGCTGACTTCTCAGCAGAAACAGTGGATTCAGAATACAGTTGGATAACATATTCAAAGTGTTCAAAGAAAAACAACTTTCAACCATGAATTCTATACCCAGCAAAATTATTTTTCTAAAAAGAAGTGGGAAATAAAGCCTTTCCCAGATAAATGAATATTGTAGGAATTTATTGCTAGGAGACCTACCTTACAAGTAATACTAAAGGAAATTCTGCAGGGTCAGAGCAAGTAACCAGGGACATTAACTCAAATCCACATGAAAAAACAAAAAGCACCAGTAAATTCATTATGTAATTATTAAACACAACAGAAATGCACATTTTTCCTTCTTCTCTTTATTTTTAAAAGCATTTACATACTATAATATGTATGTAATGTGTTATTGAGCCCATAACATATAGAAATATAGTATACATGTAACATTTTCTAATAACTGTTGAAAGGAGGTATACACTAGTTTTGGGCTAAGGAAGTAACTATAGATGATAAAGTAATAATTATTATAATGTGTTGTTTGATTTATAACATTAATAGATAAATTAACAGATAAAAAATGGAAAAGGGAATAAATCTATATAGAAGCAACATTTTTATATAACACTGGAGTTATGCTAGTATAAATCAGAAACTGATTTGGAAAATTAAGATGTATATGATAAACCTGAAACTACTACTAAAAATAACTTTTAATATAGTTTAAAGCCAATAAAGAAATTAAAATTCTACATTAGAAAAGTACTAAATGCAAAAAAAATGTAAAGGAGGAATATAGAAACAAAAAGATAAAGATATACAGATAATAAAATGATGAGCAGAAATTTAACTATATTAATAATAATATTAAATAATATTAAATATATTAAATATTAATGTTAAATATTGTTTAATCACATAAGAAAAACATACCTTGTCAAATCAAATAAAAAAGAAAAGCAAAACAAAAAAAAAAAGAAAAGAAAAGAAAAGCAATCATGATCCAACTATATGCTGTCTTCAGGAGACCTAGTTCAGATTCAAAGATACAAAAACAAATAGAAAGTAAAAGCCTAAGAAAAGACATACCCTGCAAACAGCAACCACAAGAAATCTGAAGTGGCTTTACTTATATCAAACACAACAGGCTTTAAAACAAAACACAATAAAATATAGTAGTTCAATAGGGATACTTTATTTTTTAAAATATTTTATTTATTTATTTATTTATTTATTTATTTATTTATTTATTCATAGAGACACACACACACACACAGAGGCAGAGACACAGGCAGAGGGAGAAGCAGGCTCCATGTAGGGAGCCAGATGTGGGACTCGATCCTGGGTCTCCAGGATCACACCCTGGGCTACAGGCAGTGCCAAACTGCCGTGCCACCAGGCTGCCCAGGATACTTTATAATAAAATAGTCAATACATTAAAATGATATAACATTTATAAATATATAAACACCTAATAACACCAAAATTGACAGAACTGAAGTAAGAAATAGATAATTCAACAATAATAGTAGGAGCCTCAATAACCTGCTTTCATAATGAATGAAACAATTAGAAGTTCAATCAGGAAATAAAAGACTTAAAAAATACCATGAGCCAACTAGACCTAACAAACATTTGTAGCACACTCCACCTGACAATAGTAGAATACACATTCATCTCAGTACATGTGGAACTTTCTCCAGCATAAAAAGCATCCTAGGCCATAAGATAAACCTCAATAAGTTTAGGATGATAAAATTAACTTCTGACCACAATGAAATTAAATTTAAAATCAGTAGCAAGGAAAAACTTGGGAAACATTAATACGTGGAAATTAAACAATATGCTTCTAAAGGGTCAAAAAAAGCATGAAAATAAAAATTAGAAAATATTTTAAGGTAAATACAAATGAAAACACAATATAACAAGAATTCTCAGAATTAGCCAAAACTGTGTAGAAGGAAATCTATAGCTGCAAATATCTATATTAAAGAGAGAAGGATCTCAAATCAATTTTCCAGCATTTTATCAGTGAAAAAATAAAAGCAAACTAAAGCTCAAATAAGCAGAAGAGTAGAATAGTTATTAATAAAAAAGAGAATAGAAAAACTCTATTGTTTTTCTACTGATAATCAGTTTATTGATAATTTATTGATAACCAATGAAACCAAGAGCTAGTTCTTTGAAAAGATCGACAAAAGATAAACCTTCAGCTAGACTAACCAAGAGAGAAGAGAAAAGTCTCAATTTTTAGAAGTACAAATGAAACGAGACATCACTACTGATCTTATGAAAAAAAAGAAAAAAGAAAAAGAAATAAAAGTAACACTAATGCTAACAGATTGGATAACCTAGATGAAATGGTCAAATTCTTAGAAAGACACAAGGTACTGAATTTGACTCAAGAAAAAATAGACAATTCAACTAGACTTATAATATATAAAGGTTAAAGTAATTATGAAGACTATAGATGAAGAAAAACCCAGGCCAGATGGCTTCACCATTGAATTCGACCAAACATTTAAAGAACAAAGCCAATACTACTCTGATACCAAAATCAGGCAAAAAATAGCACAAGAAAAGAAAACTACCAAACAATATATTTTATGAATATAGATACAAAAATCCTCAACAAAATATAAGGAAACCAAATACTGTAACAAATAAAAAATATACATTATGACCAAGTGGGATTTATCTGAGGTATACAAGATTCAAATAACATCCAATATAAAACATCATAACAGTAGAACAAAAAAACAAAATCACATGATCATTTAAAAATATTCAGGAAATGCAGGTGACAAAATCCAGCCCCCTTTCAACAAAATAGGAACAGAAGGGAACTTCCTCAACCAGATAAAAAGTGCATTGATGGAAAGAAAGCCCACAGTCAACATCATCCTTAGTGATGCAAAACAGAATGCTTTCCTTCTAAGATCAGGATAAGACAAGGATGTCTGCTCTGATCACTTCCATTCAAAATAATATATGCTTCCTATCACATGGACTGTCTAGAACAGGGAACTCTATACAGTCAGAAAGTAAATTGCTAGTTGCTTAGGGCTAGAGGTATATTTGTGACAGTATTGCTACAGGGTATAGGGTTTCTCCTCAGGGTGATAAAAATGCTCTAAAATTGAGTGTGCTATTTGTTGCACATATCTGTGTAAATCTCACTGAACTGTACATTTTAAGTGGATGAATTGTATGTATACGTAATTTATATACGTATTCATAAAACTATTAAGGGGTATCTGGGTGGCTCAGTGGTTGAGTGTCTGCCTTCGGCTCAGGTCGTGATTCCAGGGTCCTGGGATTGAGTTCCACATCAGGTTCCCTGCAGGGAGCCTGCTTCTCCCTCTCCTTGTGTCTCTGCCTCTCTCTCTCTGTGTCTCTTACGGATAAATAAATAATATCTTAAAAAAACTGTTAAAAAATTAATAACCCATGTGTCAAGTGGCATCATAATAATAATTAAAGTACTGTTTTAACTAAAATGACTAAATTTTAATTAAAATTAACTATGATTATCCAAAATAACAAAATTAGTACATAGTTAAATGTATAGAAAATAACTAAAGAGGATTTTTAAGTAACATTTAAGTAGATATGAGAAAAGATTATAAACTGATTTTTCTTTCACCTTTTTCTTTCTTTCTTTCTTTCTTTCTTTTTTCTTTCTTTCTTTCTTTCTTTCTTTCTTTCTTTCTTTCTTTCTTTCTTTCTTTCTTTCTTTTTAGAGTGGGGTGAGGAGCAGAGGAAGGGGAATATTGAGGGAGGGAGAATATTTAGCAGGTTCCAAGCCCAGCCCAGGGCAGGTTTGGTCTCACAACCTAAGCTGAAATCAAGAGTTGGATGCCTAATCAACTGAACCACTCAGTGCCCCTTTTCTTTTATTTTTTAAATGAAGGACTACATACATATAGAAAGTGTATAGAGTGGACTATTCTTCATCATATGGCTAGGTGAGTTTTTAAATATGTATTGTCTCATAAACATAACATGACAAGAATATAAAATATTTATTTACTACAGAAAGTCCTTTTGCTTCTTTTCAATCAATATCCATGTCTGCAGAAGTAATAATATTTTGGTCTCTACCACTATCAATTAATTTGTTTGTTCTTGACCTTTCTAGAAATGAACTTTTCATTATGTATTGTGTCAGTTAGGATTCAACCAGAGAAACAGACTCAGGGTGTTGTCAGAATTCAGTTTCTCTGCCTGTAGGAATAAGGTCCCCCCTTCCTGGCTGCTGGCTTAAAAAGAAGCATTTGCATTACATCCGCAATAACTCCTCAAAGCAGTCCCAGATTAGCGTTTGACTGGATAATGCCCAGGGGGTATGGGGAGCTTGGGAGCAAGCATCTCTAGAATACTCCCTAGGAAAAATCACATTTTCAAAGAAATTTTTTTAAGAAAGGTACAACTATTAAGTTTTCACCACAAGATCTCTAAAGGTAATGATCTCCAGGAAAAAGGAAAACTAAACCCAGTGGGGAGCCTGGAGTTACAAGAAAAATGGATGAACAAAGAAACAGAAACAAGAGTAAATTTAAATAAGCATGGACCAAATAAAACAATAAAAGAATAATAACATTAACTGATAAAGGTAATAAACATAGTGAAAGTGAATTAATGGATAAAAATAATAAGTAAGATAAGATAGTAGTGAAGAGATGCAAAGCATTTTAAAAACTTTGCTTAGGAGGAAGATAGAGGTATTAATTAATTTCGGATTTAGGAAATTGATGATGCATGTTAAAAAATTAAAGATAATAATGGAATTCAAATATATAACTTCTCTCAAAATAATTATAATAGTAATATAAAACTTCAATAAACCCAAAAGAAGGTAGGAATAGAGCTGAAAGAACCTAGAAATAAAAGATTTAAAAAAAGAGCATTAAAAATGTGTGTAAAAATTATCACTAATCTATAAAGAATCTCAATAAATGTATGTGGACCCAAGTCCCAAGCCAGAAGACAAAAATTTATCTTAGTAGGTTTATAAAAACGCATCTCTATGCTGTTTTCAAGAGAGCCACTTAAAAAAAGAAACTAACAATGTGTGGTGGTGGTTACATTGATCTATGAATGTATTAATATCGACAGATTATTGATAGAATTGTATTACAAAAGAAGGCAATTTTACTGTATGATCATTTAAGCATAAAATAAAAAAAATTAAAAGGACCAAAAAAAAAAAAAAAAGAAAAAGAGAGAAAGAAAGAGAGAGATAATGAAAAGGCATAAATAAAAAGGAAAAGAGCCCAAATTATTTTTCAGAAAATACAAAGTAGCTTACATAACCATATTAATATTAGATAACAATCTATTATTTATTTATTTATTTATTTATTTATTTATTTATTTATTTATTTATTATTCAGAGAGAGGGGCAGAGACACAGGCAGAGGGAGAAGCAGGCTCCAAGAAGGAAGCCCGACGTGGAACTCGATCCTGGGACCCCAAGATCACAGCCCAGGCTGCAGGCGGTGCTAAACCGCTGCACCATCGGGGCTGCCCTAGATAACAATCTTTAATGAAAAAATATGCCATGAAAGATTTAAAAGTCATTGTGTAATGGTAAACCATCATAAATCATCCCAGTTTAAATCACCAGGAAATTTTCACAAATGACCCTAGAATGCACATCATTACACAGCTTAAAAATACATAAAATAAAATAGAATTAAGTAGATATTTTAAAAAATCCACTCTACAGCTGGCATACCGAGGCAGACCAAAATTAGGAAGGATTAGGAATATTTATATTACACGATTAACAAGCTTTAGCTTATGTAAATGTGCAAAATACTTGAAAAAATCGTTAGAAAAATTCAGGATAGTGGTTACATCTGAGAAGATGTTAATGGAGCCTCATTGATAGGTTTTATTTCTTAAGTCAGTGCTGATTAAGCAGGGGTTTTATCAGTCTATTCTCTGTCTCTCTCTTTCTCAGGTTTGTTCTAGTATATGGCAGATATTTGCAAATGTATTCTTTTTAATTTATTTATTTATGATAGTCACAGAGAGAGAGAGAGAGAGAGAGAGGTAGAGACACAGGCAGAGGGAGAAGCAGGCTCCATGCACCAGGAGCCCGATGTGGGATTCGATCCCGGGTCTCCAGGATCGCGCCCTGGGCCAAAGGCAGGCGCCAAACCGCTGCACCACCCAGGGATCCCGATATTTGCAAATTTATATAGTGGTGTCTGTTATACGGCAGATACTTGCAAATTTATATAGTTTAATTTTATTCTTTTGGTATCTGGGTCTTGTGGGGAGCATAATAATTTACTCTTTTTAATAATTTTAGAGACTTTTAGTCTTTCATATGATTATGAAATTTCTAGAATTGGAAAATCTCTGAAGTATCATATGGTTATATGCATCTACACATGTATTAATATTGACAGTATTGATGGGACAGTATGACCCAAAGTAGTCAATTTTATTGTACAATTAAACATAGAATAAAAACTAAACTAAAAGTAAAAGGATCAAAATTATATGCCAGAAAATACAAAAACAGCTTAGATAGCCATATTAATGCTTAATTCTATTAAAAGGGGATATTAACAGGATTAAGGACAGATTGTGAAATATCTGTTTCAAATACATATTTCAGATATTTCATAATCTAATGAAACATTAAAGGTCCCTAAAACTATTAAATGAATAAATTATTGTATCTTTCATAAAACCTAGTAACCATAGGCATAATATCAAGCTCTGTAATTTTTCAAATATTTGTATATAAGACATGAATGAACAAAATGATGAACCAAATTAAAAGACTGAGAGAAAATATTATCTGTGAAAGAAAACTTTGCCTATTCATTATAAGTAAAGATCTTAGACACAAGATAATAAAATATAGCTAATGTGAATATGTGTTCAGTGTTTACTTTGTTCTCCTATTTTGAACACATATTATTTCATCCGAATTCCAATCCTACCTGATGAATATTTCTTATATCCCTGTCTTCCTTCCAGAGGAGCAACTGGAGGTTAAGAAAGACTAAGCAGGATGTCTGGGTGGCTCAGTCGTTAAGTGTCTGCCTTCTGCTCAGGGCATGATCCTGTGGTCCCACATGGGGTTCACCGCAGGGAGCCTGCTTCTCTCTCTGCCTATGTCTGGGCCTCTCTCTCTGTGTCTCTCATGAATAAATAAATAAAAATCTTTAAAATAAAAAAAATAAGGCAGATTAAGCAAAGTCATGAAAGTAGCAAGGAACAGAAGTTGAATTCAAACCCTATAATTCTGATTTCAGGGGCCATGCAGGGTTAAGACCTCTATACTATATGTCCTCCCGGGGGGGGGGGGGTGGAGGAGGAACAATGCATTCAAAATTTAAAACCATAACAAAACAAAAAAATGGTACAAAAAACTATATACAGGAAATGTATATAGGAAATAAACATATGTCACATGCTCAAACTCACTGGCAAAGAAAATGCATATTAAAAGAAAAAATATGCATTTTTATTTACTAGACTTTTAAAACAAGTCACTTTAGATGTCCAGTGTAGGTGACACTAAGGGGAAATAGATACTTTCAGGTACTTTTGATGAGAGTTTGCCATAGTCTTTTTGGAGTGCGATCTGACACTGTTTATGAAAATATAAAAAGAATTAGCTCTTTACCTCATCAAACTATTAGGAAAGATTCAGGAAAAATAATTTTAGGTGGATGGTTATTGCTCTTTAAATTGTGCAATATTCCCCCTCTAGTTGGGGATACAACACAGGCAAAGTCACTTAATTGGTCGGAAGAGGGAGTAAAAGAATACTTTGGAAGGTATAAAATTCAAAGAAGCCTACTTCACAGCTTTGAGGACCCTGCAGAATCACATAACCTTCCTCCAAATGCTATTAAAATAGCCATATGGAGACTGATGAACTCTCCATGCATGCCTGCTTTCAAGAATTTCTAGAAACATATCTGCCTTACAATCAACGTTTTCCCCTTAGGAAAAGTATTTGCCTAGCCTTTGGTGGGGAGTGTGGGGGATGGGGGTAAGGGTAAATAATGATAGATACTAATCAAAACTCTTGATAATGATTTCCTAAGAGAAGTTTTCAATTTATATGCACATCTTAGCCACCATTATTTACTATAATTCTAGTCTCTTTAGAGGCACCACTGTGTAGATTAAAATCTGGTAGAGGTACTAATGATGTTAGGTCAGAGTGGTGACACAGTGACTTCACCTTGGAAACCTAGATCATCTTTACATTATTCAGCATCTTTATACAGCTGTTTGTGTAGACAGATGACACCTGTGTCCTGACATAGGTAAGCAGGATGGAAGTTTTTCTCTAGTACAGGTAATGTTTGCTTTGATTTGCCCCCTATTACTAGTTCCTAATGACCATGCACACAAATATGAGACTGCTGGCTGCAGCCAGCTGCCATCTGTGGCTATGTGGCTGCACATGTCTGACATATGCAGTTGTGGTTTGCACACAAGGCTCTGCTCTCATAATTCTACTCTCCCATCAGTTGAACCAGCCAACAAGAAATAACCTGTTTGAGCCAAACATCCAGAAATTTTTCATTGTGATAAAGCACTTTCCTGAAGGAGGAACCACAGATACTCTTAAATACAAATAAGAGAAAATAAAATTTGAGCTGTCAAATTTCACATAAGCTTTCTCAGAAGGAAAATGGACTTTAAGTCTTATTTTAGGAGATGTATTATGAGACCACAAAATAGGCGAAATTGGATTATCACAAAGTTTTGTTGATTCTAGTAATTTGAGTAGAGCTCCAGATTTAAATCTTTTATTCTGAATTGTGCTTTATAATCACAGGTAGAAAAACAAAGTGATTTTGACAAACCAGTTCTTAATTTGGAAGCCTTTTTTTTTTTTATCATGTATGGTTCTTGCCAGGCTCTTTTTGAATGTTAGAAAGTTTAACAGACAGATAGCAAAAGCACAGCAGAATGTGTGGGGGAGTGCTGTTTTCCAGGTGAAACTCTACCCTATAGGGGTAAAGTCTGTGATACTGTGAGTTTTTCATGGAATTTTCTAATGATGAACATGTTTTTCATTCTCAAAAATGTAGTTACTTAGCAGGAATTTCCCCCTTAATTACAGTGTAAAAGCATGCTATTTCCTGATAGTACTGCAGATAGAACTGTTGGAATGCTAATACACTGCAGCTCTCTGCCAGATGCCTACACAATAACAAATGAATTGTAATGACAGAAGGATTACATTATTTTATATTTTGTAGAACTACAAGGTGAGCTGAGAATGTCAGGTAACGTGGTAATTACGTTTAAGGTAACTTGATAATTAAAAAAAACTGAGTAATCTGCTGAAACATGCAGTTATTATATGGCTACATGTCCCTTTCCATTACGTTAGCACCAAATTATGGGTTGGAGTTCCTATATCTATCTTTTTGCTCTCTCAACAAAAGATGGGACAGTTGAAATGCTGAAGAGGAGGGTGAGGAGTTTTTTTTTTTTTTTTCCTTACTACAGTCGGCAAGAGAATGAAAGTTTCAAGCACAATATAACATATAATCTCTTTCAAGTTTCTTCTTAAGCCAACACCGAAGCAGAGCAACAAGGCTTTCTTGGAAGACTATTTTTCTCATTTGGAAGCTGGCTTCATATTCTGCTGATGGAAGAAGAAAACAAGAGAAAATGTCATTCAAGTCACTCTTTGTAATGGCCATCTGGGACTTCATCTGAATGGCTGCAGGAATAAAATTCTCTGGCCATTCCATGTGATTCCAGTTAAATTGGAGCATGTAGTCACAATGGGCACTTACAGCGTTTCTAAGTCATGAAGAGACATAAGTAGAGGTTATTGTAAAATGTGATCGTACATGTTAAGGGAGTGATTTATAATTGCATTTGGGAAGGTTGATTCAAATGAATAAATACATGTCATCAATGATACCATGATTGGTTGCTGGGAAATGATGCAGAAGGGCAGGCAAGTGAAGTCCCTGGTAAGGATTTGTGTTTTACTATGCCAGGGCAGGAAGGAGTGTAAACTATAAGCACTGCACAAATGCTTGGTACCACTATTGCTGTCGTTTCTATAGTATCAATGTATTGGAAAATCTGGGGCATCTGTTCAGAAGAGAATTTCTGATTAGAATGAAGTACGACAGGAAGCTTATGAGAGAAAAAGGTAAATCAACGTGGAGGATTTACATCAAAAGAATTAAGAAACACAACTGAGGAATGAGTAAACCAGAGGGCAAGAGCCATGATTTTGGGAAAAGTAGAAAGGAATATTCAAATCATACTGCTAGGTCCATGTTTTCAGAGTTTTCTGTTGCTCACTAATGGTTTCTGATTTTCTGTGAAGTGGTCCTTAGATAGTTTGAGAAAAGAAAGAAAGAATTGAAATTATTTTGCATTTATACATCTCACAGATTTAAAATATCAGATTAATTACAATTTTCACAAGTATCTTATGTATTTCTCAAGTCATTATGTCCAAAAGTTATCTACATACTAAAACACTGGTTTATTCATGTCCCTTGGGCCAACATTTGGCCAACAGGGAATTGGGTAGATGTGCTTACCAATAACTTCCTGGGATTTCCCTGCCTTTGTTTATAGTTATTACACTGTCATTTTCATTGTTACTAGTGCAGTGTATTTTTGCCCCAACTTTAGTAATATGAATCAATGGCTCAAAATTGGTCATTGTAGCATAAAGCTTTTTTTTTTTTTATAAAGCTTTTTCTAAGCAACTTTTTTGGAATATCTATTGCTTGCCAGCTACTCCCCCTCTCCCCCGCCAGAGATGTGACAGTGAGGGGGACAGAGCAGGTGCCTCCAATCAGGCACTCTAGATCCATGATGGAAAGAGACAGACAATAAGTTGCAAACAAACAAATAATGGAAAAAGTCAGCTGGCAGTATGGGTCATGAGAAAATACAAAATGCTTTCGTTTGTGGTTATGCATTTAATGAACTTAATGCATTCAAGTTTTTAAGTTGATGGGCTATGGTAGGATGAGTGGTCAAGAGGGCTACTCTGAGAAAAAGAACTGCAGTCTGGATAAGGAATCAGCAATAGTAAAGTCCAGGGAAAATCCTGGAGAGTAAATGGCAAGAGTGAGGGCTCAGAGGAAATTCTACCACTTGGAGGATCAAGGAAATTCTACCACTTGGAATTAGGTTGCAAGTATCAATAATGAAGAGGACTGTAGCAGAAATCAGAATGTGAATCTTTATTTAAATCTGTGAATGAGGGGATCCCTGGGTGGCTCAGTGGTCTCTCTTAGGCCCTTAGCGTTTCTCTTAGGCCCAGGGCGTGATCCTGGAGACCCGGATTGAGTCCCACATCAGGCTCCCTCCATGGAGCCTGCTTCTCTCTCTGCCTGTGTCTCTGTTTCTCTCTATATATGTGTCTCTCATGAAAAAATAAATAAAATCTTTAAAAAAACCTTTAAAAAATAATAAATAAATCTGTGAGTGAGAGGCTTTGAAAAACTTTTTTTAAAGAAAGGAAAGTGCAAATAAAAAAGGCAACATTCTGAAGTGTGTTTTTAAGTGGATTATTTACTTCTAGATTCCAGTATGTTTTCTATTTTGAAGAGGGTACCATAATATTTAATCATTAATTTAAAATATTTATTAATTTACTATGAAATGAGTTTATTACATTGGACTTAAAATGTCTATTAAAACCACTTTTAAAACTAAGTATCTTCCCTTAAAAAACTTCGCATATTACATACATTGAATGAAACAGAATAGAAATTTGCTAAATATCTATTGAAATACTTACTAATTATAATGATCTAAAAACTAAAAACAACATGATTGGAATAACTATTCTTGGTACATATTCATGTTTCTTACAGTGTTATAAATGTACCTCTTTATTGCTGATGTATTTCTGATGAATGCACTTACTTTTACAGTGATATTGCCTCTCATCTGCTACATTTCCTTTGTGGCTAAGAACTCTGAAATTGCTGACTCTTCAACTAATTCTTCTCTGTAGACCATCTGCATGGTTGAGAAGATGCTCTCCTATGAGTGATGAGATGCCTAAAAACTCGGCACAAATTCTGTTTAAAAAAGACTATTTTAAGTCCTTTTATTTTAAACACAAGTAATTTGCTCACATTTCTTCACAGATGCTGTCTTTTTGCTTCAGAATGCCTCCATCTAACAAAAATTTTTGTGTGACAAAAATTCATCAAATAAATTATCTTTGGTTATTACCTTTTTGGATGTCTTGCCAAGTTTGGGTTTTCAATGTTGTAGATCTTCTCAATTTCATTCCATTCCAAATAAGGAGCACATCACTGGCTGATTAAAAATATGACCCCCCATCAAAAAAGTTATCAATTAAAAATATTCTAAAGTAGAATTTTAGAATTCAAAATCTGTGGATTGTATATATTCTTTGAGCTCTTAATCATGTAATTTAGTTAGTTTCCCCCTTCCTTTGGGGGGAATATATTTAAACATCTCCTTTTTATTAGTTTTCTTTTCAAGAATTACAACTTTATAAGTTTAACATGTTGAAGTTAATCCATTGAAAATTTTTGATGAACATATTTCCAAGTGATTTAGCCAAAAATGCAACAGAAACCTAAAGAGATCACACTGATCATGATGAGCACTAAGTAATATATGGAAATGTTGAATCACTATATTGTACACCTGAAAATATCATAATACCATGTGTTAACTATATTGGAATTAAAATAAAAATTAAACAAAAGAAATCTAAAGACATCTTTTAAAAAAAATGTAATGCCCTAAGAAAAATTGATTAATCTAAAAGAAATTGTCTAACAGCGGAAACTTTTCTAAAATCTAGTTAATGACTGGAGGCAAAAAAGAAGCATGTGATATATTCTTCACCATGTAGCTGAGTCTGCATGTGTTAGGGTGAACTACACGATTAGTTCTCTGAATCAACTTCCATAAAGAATATCTTGCAAGGTAAGAGTAAAAAATATGCTAATTTGAAGCATACATACACACTTGCATTACTAAAGCTCAACAGTAATTGTAGAAATTATTTAGAACTTTAATTAAAAAATTATTTTAGGGGTAGAAGTGTTCCATCATTGGTATTGTTTAGGATGGCCCAGTTATGATGGTAATAAGGAATTGACTTGGGGGTGACTGCATTGTTTTCAATTTGCAGTGGATAATGCAACTCTTTGTTGTTGGTACTGGGGCAGACTGCTCCCATTGCCCAATCCGTAGTCCACACTGCCTCAATCAATTCCAAGTGTATGTTCTATAGTTTTCTTAATGTAACAATAACATTGGTTTAACTATAAAACAATACAACAATGTTTGCATCTCTATGACTCTCCTTTCCCTACACATAATTTATCTTTAAAAGTAAACTTTTTAATTAGATTTACAATAACATTTGCCCAAAATGTTTGAATTTTTATCTTTGACATAATGAATATAAAACCTTAGTGTAATTCTACAAATTAGGGAAAATAGAATCATTGATGAAATTTACTTAACTGATTTCCTATTTAAATCACCAAATGATACTGATATGGCACTTGCATCATTTATACAGTTATTGTGCTAATAGAGTCAACAAGTGAAACAACCATCAGTTAATGTTCTGCATATTTGCAAAAATTATATTAGAAAATTAATTAAGGAGACAAGCTATTTGGTCTAAATGACAAATCTATTATTTTTATAAAATAATATGTAAACACAGCAGTATATGATGAATTGTCATTTTTGAGCAGAGCCTTTGTAAAAGTAGCTATTCTATTATTTTTGAAGTTGATGCTGATGCATTGCCAGGAGTTTCGTGTCTTTGACCATTTCTGTGAATATTGATATTACCACTGCTCCCATAAGCAAATGGTATGTGTTAATGAATATCTAGTGCAAATTCATTTTCATATTTCTGAGAAATCAAAATTAAGTTCTTTTAAAACAATAATTATGCATATACTCTCTCTCTCTTTTTAGCTCATTACTGTCAAATGAGTTTATTGCAAGACATCAAAACATAACCAAATAATAAAATAAATACATTCATGCCTATAGTTTCCTCTGCCCTTGTGTGGTCCTCTCTCACATTGAATATGGACTTGCTCTGTGTTTTGCTTTAACCAACAGAAAGTGGTGAAAGTGATGCTATGCTATGTCAATATATATTACATAAAATTATATTTTATGTAATCCTTTATTATTTTTAATTTATTTAATTTATTATTTTATTACGATTTTTATTATTTTTTTATTGGAGTTCAATTTGCCAACATATAGCATAACACCCAGTGCTCATCTCAAGTGTCCCTGTCAGTGCCCGTCACCCAGTTACCCCAACCCCGCCCACCTCCCTTTCCACTACCCCTTGTTGTTTTCCAGAGTTAGGTGCCTCTCATGTTTTGTCACCCTCACTGATATTTTCACTCATTTTCTCTCCTTTTCCCTATAATCCCTTTCACTATTTTTTATATTCCCCATATGAGTGAACCCATATAATGATTGTTCTTCTCTGACTGACTTACTTCACTCAGCATAATACCCTCCAGTTCCATCCATGTCAAAGCAAATGGTGGGTATTTGTCATTTTTAATGGCTGAGGAATATTCCATTGTGTACATAAACCACATCTTCTTTATCCATTCATCTTTCAATGGACACTGAGGCTCCTTCTACAGTTTGGCTATCATGGACATTGCTGCTATAAACATTGGGGTGCAGGTGTCCTGGCATTTCACTGCATCTGTATCTTTGGGGTAAATCCCCAGCAGTGCAATTGCTGGGTCATAGGGCAGTTCTATTTTTAACTCTTTGAGGAACCTCCACACAGTTTTTCAGAGTGGCTGCACCAGTTCGCTTTCCCACCAACAATGCAAGAGGGTTCCCCTTTCTCCACATCCTCTCCAACATTTGTTGTTTCCTGTCTTGTTAATTGTCATCATTCTCACTGGGGTGAGGTGGTATCTCATTGTGGTTTTGATTTGTATTTCCCTGATGGCAAGTGATGTGGAGCATTTTCTCATGTGCTTGTTGGCCATGTCTATGTCTTCTTTGGTGAAATTTCTGTTCATGTCTTTTGCTCATCTCATGATTGGATTGTTTCTTTGCTGTTGAGTTTATTATTTTTTTATTATTTTTTTAAACCTACAGTATTTCCCCTTTTTTAAAATTTTTATTTATTTATGATAGTCACAGAGAGAGAGAGAGAGAGAGAGAGAGAGGCAGAGACATAGGCAGAGGGAGAAGCAGGCTCCATGCACCGGGAGCCTGACGTGGGACTTGATCCCGAGTCTCCAGGATAGCGCCCTGGGCCAAAGGCAGGCGCTAAACTGCTGTGCCACCCAGGGCCCCTGCTGTTGAGTTTAATAAGTTCTTTATAGATCTTGGATATTGGGACTTAATCAAAATAAAAAGCTTCTGCACAGCAAAAGAAACAGTCAACAAAACTAAAAGACAACCTACAGAATGGGAGAAGATATTTGTAAATGACATATCAGATAATGGGCTAGTATTAAAGCATAATTTTGATCAGTCTTGGCAGCATTCTCTGCTGCCCTATTGGTCTGCCTTTCTAGAAAGAAAAGCCGTGTGGAGACTCCTGGGAGAAGGGAACACCACATGGAGAGAGAGGTCATAAGTAGGAGCACAGAGGCTCTGGACCTGTGAGTGGGATATCTATCTTTGCTATTGCAACTTCCATTCATTTACATGTAATCATGTAAGATAGCAGAAGAGAGATGAGCAGAAGAACCACAAGCTATACCTCAGCCAACCCACATAATAATGGGATAGAATAAAATTGTCACTGTTTTAAGCAATTAAAGTTTGGGATAGTTTGTTATGCAGCATTAGATTACTAAAACAGAAATTGGTACTCAAATTGGGGTTATCATAACAAAAATCTAAAATACATGGTATTGGTGTAGGGATTGGCTGGCAGGTAGAAGTTGGAAGAAGCTTGATGAAACTCTTATTAAAAACTATAAAAGGGGACCATGGGTGGCTCAGTCTGTTAAGTGTTTGCCTTCTGCTCAAGCCATGATCCCAGAGTCCTGCGATAGAGCCCTGCATCAGGTTCCTTGCTCAGCAGTGAGCCTGCTTCTCCCTCTCCCGCTTCCCTGCTTATGCTCTCTCTCTCTCAAATAAATAAATAAAATCTTTTTTTAAAAGGCTAGAAAAACAGGAGAGAAAAATAGGCGGGAAGAGGCAGTGGTTTTACACTGTGGTGGGAAGTTTGAAAATAGTGTCATCTCTGCTAATATGGAAGACAGAAATTACTTTAATGAAAGTGGATATCAAGTTAAGTTTTCCAGACTAAGTCTCCTTCTAGGCTTCTATTAGCTGCTTATAATAAAATATGGAAGTAGACAGATGAGTAGAAGAAGGAGCTGTTTCATTTCAAGCAAAATTTAGAGATAATATAAAGTAGCTGAGATTTGCTGTGTTTAAAAATAAAATGTTATCCTTAGTATTTCTTAGCAGATGATACTCAAAGTAAGAAATGGGCTCAGAACCATGACCAAATCTTGAGTGCTGTCAGTTAGGTATGGTTTTAACGTCAAAACCTCACAGGTGTAGCTCTAAGAAACATTCTAAGACCTCAGAATTATTTCAAGTGATGCTCACTAAACAAAATGACTTCTAAGAATATGACCAACATCCTAGGGGATTGGCTCACAGCAGTCTAATGTAGAGAGAAGCCCATCTTGAAGACATATAGGACTATATCTTTTGTCTTTGAAATGGATTTGTAATTTGATGCATAGGAAACCCACAAAAGACAATGTAATTTCTTGTATCGCAAGGGACAGAGTCCCCTGAAAATGAACAGGACTCTGAATCCTCAGACTTTGGTGTGCAGGAAATTGGGGTGCATTGAGGGTCATCCTCATAGAAAAGCACTGAGATGAAGACGTGTGAGAGGAAATGCCATCTTGGATGGTTTGGCCCCAGCCTCTGTCTGAACACAGGATCAGGAGGTCAGGAGAGGCCCTAAACAAGTGCAGCTGATAAACCACCTAGGGCTAACATTGCTTGGCATTCATATCTCATCATCTTATTTATTACACAAGACTCTCACATACTACCAAAAGAGACCATGGCAGAAACTGAAACATGAAATAATTTCTAAAAGCTGAAATGGACAGGATGCCGCAATAAGTATAAAGTTAGACCATCTTAGGAAAAAGATATGGTCACACTGGTTATACGTTTCCATGTCTGATAGGATGAAGTAATATTTTCACACCATTTTCAAAGATATGGTCACACTGGTTATACATTTCCACGTCTGACGGGATGAAGTAATACTTTCACACCATTTCAAAAATTTTTAGTAGACAAGAATCATTTCAGAACAAAAATTATGCTTTTTAAATTTACTTTTTAAAATTATTGGAGACAGTAAAACTACAGGAGTATCAGTTTTAAGTGCAAAACTAGGCACATGTCATTTTTTTGAGAAATATATAAAACCATACATGAAGCTAAAATCAAATATATTCAGAGAAAAGGAAAAAAGAAAAAAGAAAATGAAAAACAAGAAGAACTATTGATGATGAAATTCCTTATCAAATGATTATGTTGGCTATCCACAGTAACAATGATTTATAATAAGGACTAACAACTGAAAATTACTATGGTGTATGAATACTACCACATGTTTTGCTTTAAAATGAATTGTAAAACTACTAACATGGAATATAAAAATAGCTCAATCTATGCAAGGCACATATATGGGGGAAAGTTCTTTACTACTTTTTGTTAGGTTAATCACTTCTAATCTTCTTACTAAGGATGCTTTCCAATTGGGTGATGACTGTTTGTGAGCCGCATCATATACTGTACATCATGACCAGGATAGTGATATATCAAGTAAGCATGAATAAAAACATGCATTTGAATGATAGTCTATATCTTGATTTATCCTAACAGAAAAGTTTGGAGTAACTTGCGTGGCTTTGATTTAGTATCAAAGGAAATGAAAAAACACTGTATTTGACAGACTTTGGGCTTTACTCCCTAAAGTGAGAAGTTGTTAGCCTTGTTTTACAACAGGAAGAAGCTAGACAAACTGAAAAATCAATGACTTTTCTTAGATGTCACAGAACTGAGGTCACAGAGCAAATTTTTATCTCCAAGTCTGGAGGGCCAGGCATGCCCAGAGAGATACAGCACTTGAGATTTGCTTTCCTGGAACAGATATGCCACAAGCCAGTAGGAGCACTTTGCTAGTAATCTGACTGCAAGCTAAATGCAGACTAGCATGTTAACAAAAAGCTCCTAGAGGCCAGTTATAGAAGGGCCCAAGATATCCAGGCTTTTCTGCCAGGAACCCTACCCAGATCCTCTTGGGAAAGATCTGAGAGAGCTTCCCACATGCCCTGGCCAGGGGTAGGATGAATCATCCTCCCTCCCCAAGTCTTCCCTCTAACAAAGCCATAACACCTGGGGAGAAGAGATTTCATCGGAGTAAAACTGAAACCTTCCAACTCACTCCAGCTTAATCTGGCCTTCCTGTCTCACTGAAGGAAAAATAAATAAATACAAGCATCAGCCAACTGGGAATAGGGCTTTGAGGTAATAGGTTGGAGAGTTGTAGTGGGGAACAGATCGGGGGAAGGGTGAGGGAGAGTCATGCCTCTGGAAGAAATTCACACATACTTGGAAGACCACTCCTCTGAGACACAGGCCTACTCAAATACTGAGACTTCACTAGAAGATCAGAGAATACCCCTCACCCCTTTGATACCCCACAATTATACTAATAAGCCTCCAGTAATAACAATGGATTAGAGCTGAAAGAACTATCAGACATAGACTCTCCCTAAGGAATAGTACAAAGGGAAGTTCCAAAGCCGGCGGGGGTGGGGGTGGGGGGGAGAAACTAGGACATTAGAGGAACCTGAAGCCCCTGGTCCCAATAAATACAACAAACATTAAACATGGCCCAAATCTTTGCCATATTAACATAAATCCTCACATTAAAAGTCTATTTACCTCATATCTATTACTTTTTGCAGCACATCTGCTTTCAAAAAGCAAGCAAGCAAGAGAAAAAGACATGACAAGGAATGCCAAAGGCAAGAGAAACACAGTCTGAAGAGACAGAGCAATGACCAGAGCAAAACTCAGATAAGACACAGGTGTTGGAAATATCACAAAGCAAATTTAAAATAAGTTAATATTTTAATGGAAATGGACTAATGGAAAAAGTAAACAACATGCAAGAGCAGATGGGTAATGTCAGCAGGAAGGTGGAAATATAAGAAAAAATCAAAAAGAAATGCTAGAAATTAAAAAAAAAATAGTAACAGAAATTATTAGTGCCTTCAAGGGGGCTCATCAGTAGATTAAATATAACCATGAAAGAATCAGCAGGTTTGAAGATAGATCAACAGAAACTTCCTGGGGATCCCTGGGTGGCTCAGCGGTTTAGCGCCTGCCTTTGGCCCAGGGCGCATTCCTGGAGTCCCGGGATCGAGTCCCACATCGGGCTCCCAGCATGGAGCCTGCTTCTCCCTCTCCCTCTGCCTGTGTCTCTTCCTCTCTCTATGTCTATCATAAATAAATAAAATCTTAAAAAACAAAAACAAAACAAAACAAAAACCCAGAAACTTCCAAAACTCACACACAAAAATAAAAGTAAAAAAGAGCATCCAAGAACTGTGTGGCAGTATCAAATGTAACATATGTATATTTTGAAAAAGAAAGAACAAGGCAGAAGAGACATTTGAAGAAACTATGGCTATGAAGTTTCCAAGATAGATGGCAGATACCAAACTATCATTCCCAAAACCTCAGAGCCCTTTCAAGCAAGATAAATACAAAACAACAAACATAACACAGCTAGACGTGTATATACAAATTGCAATCTTAAAGTAAATCAGAGAGGAAAGAAACCTTATCTACAGAGTGAACATGCTTAATTTAGTCAAATTATGTCCAATTTATTGGAAATGAAATATAGGAAATTAAACCTACTGGATAAGGAACTTGAGCTACAGCTCAAAGGACTTGCCACCAAGTTTTGAGGACATTTTGAAATATTACAATTCAAATAATCTAATGCATAATAGAATATTAAATTAATAATGTATTATTTTAAATTCTTAATGGTTATGATTTTTAAGAATTTACCTGTTTTGTTGATCTAAAGTTTTAGAGGTATTATAGTTTTCATGTATTTTGAATTTTTTAAGGAATACTTAGGAACAAGTATTTGACAATGTCTTCCTACAGAGTTGCAACTGATTAACTCATACCTAAAGAACATTTCAAGAGGAAGAGTCCTTAATAGCAATTCTATTGCTGGTTATATTCAGGTGAATCTATGACCTCAGTGAAGAGTTATTATTTAGCTTGTACAAACGTGAAAGAAATTTCTCTTAGCATAGCAGATAGAATTGAGTATACCAAAGAGTGGAATGCTGGATTAAAATAATGATCAGGGATATAGTCCTGCATTTGACTTCCAAATGTATATTTATTAATGAAGGGGAAAGTCAGGCTGTCCAGCTGTTCTTGTGTGCTTTGGATGAGACGGGAAGGCAAAGAGCATCTTGGATTTTTAGTTGCTCATAAACTTGAAAACTGAACATAATGCCATTTCATTTAAATATAGTCTTTAGCTGTCAGTTCTAGATCGGGGAAGTACTTCTAGCCCTGTTTTTCAGCCCTGGTCAGACACTGGGACACACTATTCATTTCTAGGTAGCACTATTTCAAAGGGCTGTCTATAAAATCAGTGAAGGATCTGGAAATTAAAAACATCATGTGTGGGAACACTTAATAAAACTTCATAAAATTTTTAGCCAGGGTAAAAGAAGGCTCATTGTGGACATTGTGAATGTCTTTTAAGTATCTCAAGTTCTGTCGTGTGGAATGTGTAGTAGATTTGTTTAGTTTTGCTCCTGGAAGGTAGAACTGTAAACAATTGTCAAAAATTGCAAAAGATAGCTGGCTGGCTTGATGTGAAATGAATGTTTCCAACCATTAGTGCCGAGTAACTACTCCAGAATAGAGTAGAAGGTATTCCTCTTGAGTAGGAGTTTGGAACCATGGAATTTTCTTCTTATTCTGAGAAAATGGTTTGAAATTATCTCTGCTTAGCAGTATAAGCAAAATTTTGTAGTAAATTTGCTGTTAAATAAAAATTCCTGTAGTTACAAACTAAAAATAGTGACTCTGCTTCTTCATGTGGGTTCAAAACAGTGTGGTTAAT
Organism: Vulpes lagopus; assembly: GCF_018345385.1. Classification (NCBI taxonomy): domain Eukaryota; kingdom Metazoa; phylum Chordata; class Mammalia; order Carnivora; family Canidae; genus Vulpes; species Vulpes lagopus. The sequence continues at coordinate 35,210,346 of NC_054831.1, forward strand.
TGTGATATTTCCACATGTGTTGAAATAGGTCATGATCCTTTAAGGTTTATAATATTTTCTTTTTAGAGTGACTACCTAAAAACAAAATAATCTGATGTGAGGCAATTTTTTATTAAAGTCCACCATTTTGGGGCAGCTCAGGTGGCTCAGCAGTTTAGCGCCACCTTCAGCCCAGGGCGAGATCTTGGAGACCTGGGATGGAGTCCCACATCGGGCTCCCTGCACGGAGCCTGCTTCTCCCTCTGCCTGTGTCTCTGCCTCTCTCTCTCTCTCTCTTTCTCTGTTTTTTTCTCTCTCTCATGAATAAATAAATAAAATCCTTAAAACAATGAAATAAAATGGTGAAATAAAACAATGGTGAAATAAAATCCACCATTTTGAATAAACATGCTGACATTTCTTTGAAGTATTAAAGCATAAAAAGTTTACCCATGAACTTATGAAAGTGGTAACCACAACATTGTTTGCTCACAGAAACGGGAGTCAAGGTAATTGTCAGATTGAATTATTCCCACTGTTTGCCATATGACCAGAAATTTGAAGAAATTTTCTAGAAAAAGGAAATTAAAATGTAATGAATTTGAAAGATTGTCTTTCAGATGAAGTAAATAAAGGAATTGTAACATGGTGTGACATGTGTGTCAGCACAAAGTCATTTCTGCTTCCAGTCACCTCCTCTGAGTCCTAGCCAAACTTGGAGTACTCCCTGTGGAGTGATTACGGAAAGAAATATCCCTGGTGTCATGTAGGGTGTTGGCTTGAGCCTAAAGGATATAACTAACGGTTGTCCTTGAGTACATTTAGCTAACCATGGTGGGAGAAAAGGCATGCCCCAGATAGTAGAGTTGATCCCAGTAGAGGAAAAGAGACAAGGACGAATGTGGAGATAATACTATAAAATAAGAGAAAGATGAAATATTGAGTAGTGTGGCCTTTGACCTGGGAATTCAATAAAATGAGCATGGCAGCTGGGGGAAGGGCAGCCCCGTGCTTATGGAGCAGTGACCCAGGTTAGCCAGTCCTGGAGTGGATCTAGTGTTCTAGTGAAAGAAGCTCAGGGTGAACAAAAATCCTGATCCTTACTTATGTTGACTTCAATACTTTATGGGGTCAAAGTAAATAGTCCTTGGAAGCCCATTAAATTTGGCTTGATCTTCCTATTCCTTTTTACCCAAATTCATTCTCTTAAGTGGGGAGGTGGGAGGAAGCCAACACTCTCTAGTGTAGTCCCTTCCCTTTTGTCTCACGCCCTCTCTCACCTCTCCCTTCCCAGTCAGCATCTTGTGTATACTGTTTCTTCTTCCTTCCTGGTTGTCTTCATTCTTATCAAAATCTGGTTAGGCAGAGTCCTTTCATTCTTTCTCCCAGTTTAGGACATGTGGAACCTAAGCAGGCAGCTCTTAAAGGCACAGTGTGAAGGGGAAGGCCATGGATATCATTTTCATCTGGTCAGAGAAGGAGTGGAGCAGTTGAGGGGGGTATGCTCACTTATTGCTCTAATGGAAATCTTTGTACGTGCTGCCTGATTGACATACCAGATTCTGGACCAGACGACATGAGTTCAGTGTCCCAGACTCTCCATTAACTAGTGCTTGTCCAGGTCTAACCACTCAGGAGCCAGATCCCCTCACTTATCTGTAAAGATTATTGTATAATGACAAAGTCCTCAAATGATCGTGTGAGTTAAATGAGATATCAGAACTGAAACCTACTTTGTGAACAATAAAACACAGGTGGTGGTTATTTTTTTAAAAAAACTGCTTTGCTTCAAATCACTGTCCATTTCAATGTTCTCTTCTAGTACCCGGTGTACCCTATTATCTGTGATTTCTCATTATTTTCCTTTCGGAGTATGTGAGGACAGCTGCAAAATAATGAAATTTCAAAGTAAAAGAATAGGCAATAAAGAAGGTAAAAGCATCAAAAATATCAGGATGAAGCCAAGAGACTTGAGGTCAACATAGTATATTAAGCAGGTAAAGAATATGTAAGAAGTAGGTGGGCATCACCCATCTACTCATTATTTATCCAACAAACTGTAACTAAAAGCTGATTAAAAGCCAGCCACTCAAAAAAAAAAAAAAAAAAAAAAAGCCAGGCGCTCTATGGAAAGAGGATATCCTTACTACTCCCTGTTTTCTACCAGGAGGGACTTCAATTTGAGTAAGTTAGAACCTCTCTCTTTCTTCCACTAACACAATACCTTACCAGATTGCCTGAGGCAAATTTTCCTCCTCTTCTCTTTTCACTTTACTCTCCTTTTGGGAAGAGCTATGACTAGCTGGGCAAGTTCAATCCAGAGGAACAGTATTAACCTGCTCAGCTAACAGACCTAGAGTCAAGCTCTTTAACCTAAATTTTATTAGAACTAAAGGTTATATTTTAGTCTCCATTTGTCAAACTCACATGGTTCTCCCAAAAGTGCATGGGGAAAAAAGAGTGATTTTATTATCTAGCCCTCACACTGCAACAGGTACTATGCTAGATGACTAGGCCATAATCTGTTCTTAAAATAATTTCCAATAGGAGGATAAAAGAGTGAACACGAAGTGAATTTTAAAAAATGAATCAGCAATCTTGGGTTGTGAATCTCAAGTTTACTATTTACTAGCCATGTGTTTTGGGGTAAAGTTAAATTAATCTCTTTGAGATTCAGTTTCCTTATTTGTAGAAAGAGAGTAATAACGCTGCCTCATAAGAATGGTATAAGATCAAAGATAAAATTGATGTGAAAAAGTTTTGCAAATTCTAGTGCTAAATAGACCTTGTCCAAGATTGTCTCCCTTATATCAACCTCCCCCACGCTCATCTGCCCCCACCAGCCCCCTATCTAGTTAGCATACCACAGTATTTTTCTTGTCCCCCAAACATGGATTGGGTACATAGTCCTGAAATGCAATTCCTAAATTTGAAATTACCAACAACTGATGCCAGTCCTAGATTTCATTTATAAGCTGTTATGTTTGCTATCCTCAGGCTGTGTTGGTCTGCTTACCATTGACTATGTCCTGCCTAGATTTCTGCCTAGAGCTAATTGCCATATTTCCCTCACTATGTGCTTTCCAAATCTTCCTGAACATATGCCTATAGATGTAAATATGCCAACATATAATAATATCCAAAAGGTAGAATGTTGTCTTTCTTTTCCTTCTTTTCTTTTTCTATAGGTGATATATGATGGTTGAATACAACCTCGGTAGTACGAGTTAGCTCCAAATAAAAATTCGTGACCTTAAAACCTTATAATCCAAGTCACTCTTGGTAAAAGCAGCTGAAAGTTCCATTTATAGAACTTATTTAGAGATTTTCCAGATAGTAAGGGTTGAACAGAAACACCAAAGACTGCCCCAGAATAGCAACTAGGGCATTTCCTTTGACAGCTGCAGGAGATCTAGTGGAACTTTAAATCAGTCTCAAAACTGAATTGAGGCTCTGAAACTTGACTAGCTTGCTAACAATAGTATACGGTGCTGAGTAATTGCTAAGGGGGAAAAAACACATAAAAGAGAAAAAAAATAATACAGCATGTTCCTCATATTATTTGATGGTACCTCTGAGTCGGTAGAGGAAAAACTCACCAGAAAATACACAGTATTACACATATCATCTCCCATCTAGTTAAAAAAATAGTGATTCTATTATGAAAGTGATGCAAGTGTAGATACGTTTTAGACTGGAACTGCCATTTCTCTGAGACTATTTTGAATAAAGATACTCGTGGCCCAGTTCATGAGGTCAGTTATTCCACCTTTAAGGTGTAATTTGGCTCCGACATCATGTCTCCTTTGTATTGTTAGCAGAGTGTGGGCTGCTATTATTGATGACAGAATGATAACAATCTCTGAGATCTAATGTGGAAAGAGATTCCGTCCTTGACCTTGGTAATATATGCCAAGTTTTATCAATCCTTGGTGCCAAGGTTTCCAGCCAATTCCTTTGGTTTGTCCTCAGGCAAGATGGAAGCTGGCTAAATCCCACCCTCGGAGAGGAGGCCTGTGATCCCAGAGCAGATTTCCAGAGATATACATGGGCTCCACCAAGTGGAGGAGCTGCTTGGGCAGCATCTCTAAAACTTACAGTATCTGGGGGGTGTTGGTTTGGGAATATGAGGCTGTATGCAGAATTGTTGTTAAAAACAGAATCCAATGTTAATGTTTCTGGGTTTTCCAGGTCTTTGATGTGGGGTACAGATGGCCCTGGATTCACTTAATTTTCGAAATATGACAAGAAGAAAATCCAGGGACATGTTTGTGATTCTGGGCTATCGAAAGCCTTCTGAAGAAGGTTTAACACTCAAACTATTTCAATGTCAGACAACTTATGATTGGGAAAAATACAAGTCACATTGAAACTTAAGAGGTACCTGAGAATAAAATATTTGCAACACATAGGGTCCATATCCTGATATACGAACAGCTACTAAAATTCAATGAGATAAAAATACTCAATAGAAAAAGGTGATAAGATATGAACAGATAGCAATTCATAAAATAAAAACATTTCATGTAAGAAGGCATAAAGACAGCGGTTATATCATTAGACAGAAGCAAACTAACATCATTTTTATCTGTCGCAGTTCCCTAGCAAATAAATAAAATGTAACCACCCAGCTTATCAGGGAGATGGAGAAATAGAGTATAAGACAGGGTTGGCGGGGCTGTATTTTGGCACAACTTCTTTGGAAGGTCATTTGGACGTATTTAACAAGACAAACAATGAACAGATGCTATGATTCAGCAATTTCAGTTTTTGACAGTGATCCCCAGAAATGCTTACTCACACATATAATGATATATAAGCAAGGGGTCCAATCCATATCCTCTGTAAGGACAAATGGAAACAATCCAAGTCATAACAGCATATTTTCTAAATTATCACAGCATATCGATACACCGTTTTATTATGCAGCCATTAGAAAGGGCCATGCCAATTTCTCACTGTAAAATTTTAAGGTGAAAAAGAAGTTATATAGCAATAGGATACTGTGCTTGCAAAATAAATTCTGTGTGCATGTATATCTGCATGTAAGACAAAAAAAAGTTGAAATAATATCCACTAAACTTCTAATTATGGTAACCTTGATTAGTGGATTAGATGGAACATACCTCTCTCTCTCTCTCATCTCTCTATGTCTCCCCCTCTCTGTCAGAATATACTTAAAATATGAGATATTTTTATACTTTCTTGTGTTTCTCCAATATGCAATAAATTCACCTCAAATATATGAAACATTATTTAAAGGTTTCAAATTATGAGTTTTTAAAAATTGTGTTCTAGAATTATAATGGAATAGAAAAAGAATCTTAATAATGAAGTTTCCAATTTCAGGATGTGCATTAAATATTAAATCAAGAACCATGAAGATAAATAGGGATTTCCACTGTCATTGTATCATACATCATTTCTATAGAATCTATATATCATAAAGTAACCCAGATGGTGTGTTATGAGACATTTCAAAGAAAATATTCTGGAATCAGAAAAATCAAATTAAAAATAAAAGTTAGAAGATTCTTGGTGAGTAAAACTTTTCATTTTGAATAACAACAATAATGTTTTTGGCATGACCTTGTTAAGAACCTTTAAAAACATGTCAAAGATGTTCTTCTGTCCCTCTTAAGTTTTAAACAAGTAGGGAAACAATACCTCAGAGTTTATCAGTTCAGAAGAAACTGCTTATGTACTTCTGCTTTATTTCGTTTAAATCGAGGAAATGGAGGTGGAGGACTTCTCAAAGAGGGCATAACCTAACACCTCATTTTGCAAATGAGAAATCTGAAGTCGAGAAACAGGAAATAATCAACGAGAATCACACTCTTTGTTGGAACTCCTCCAGAATAGAATCCTGCCTGAAGCCAGAGTCACGAAGAATGGGAATAGTCATTGGCCTCCCTGCTCTAGTGAGACAGAGTAGGGCAGTAAGAATAGAGGGAAATGAATTAAAGAAGTAAGGATGCAGGACATGATGTGTCGTGTTAAAGGCGTGCTAGGATTAGGGGTAGTGTGTGTTATGTGAGATTAAGAAAGAAACTCTCCTGTGCTGGGAAAATTTGAGTGACACCCAAAAGGCTACATGGCAACCAGGGAGGCAGGTATCTTCAGCAGCAGAAATAGAACAGATCCATAGCTAATATCTGAACAATATCAGAGACACGAGTAACATCTATGAAGACAATTGCAATAGGAAATTTTTAAAGAGTGCTTGATGTGTGCCCACCATAATTCTCTGTGCTTTTTCTCTAAACTGGTAGTTATATAGGCAGTTAACCATGCCCAAATTAATGCCATGTAACAGACACCCACAAAATTTCATTAGCATATAGCAGCAAGCATTTCTTCAGCTTCTCAGTGTTTGGGGAAGGCTGTTCTTGGTGGGCTTGCTACACTGTAACTCAGCTGAGATTTTTTTTGCTCTGCTTCTCTCTCTTTTAAAAATTGTGTTTATTTATTTGAGAGGTAGTGAAAGAAAGCACAAGCAGGGAGGTGGGTGGTGGGGGAGAAGAGGGAGAAGCAGATTCCCTGCAGAGCAGGGAGCCTGATGTGGGGCTTAATCCAGGACCCTAGGATCATGATCTGAGCTGAAGGCAGACCAACGGAGCGACCCAGGCATCCTTCTGTGTCTCTCTTTTCTTTTTCTAGCAGGTTAGCTCCATCATATTCTCCTGCTGATGGCAGACATGCAACATAGGAAGCTCAGTTGTAGGGAACTTTCCAGCCTTTAGTCACTCATCCTCATTGACTGGAAAAAAAAGTCACAGAGACAAATGCAAGTCAAAGGGGTATGTAAACCACTCTGACCCATGGAAGGAAGTGGGGGTACAATATGTTATTTCTGAACCAGTAATCTGAATGTCTGTAGGCTGGTACTTCTGCTGTCTCCATAATATAGATTATTTATAACTATTTGCTCAAGGACACAGAAGTAATAAGCAGATGAAACAGTATCAAAACCAGAGAGATTAAGGGTCCCTGAGATACACATGGTGAGCACTCTTACTGGGACATCCCATTGTGGAACAGCTAAACTGGAACAAAATTGTTATTGTGCAAAAAGTTATTGCAAAACAGATTTAACTCAAGTAAGGGCATCTGTGTATTTTTTAGGGGTCTGATACTGCGTAAAATTGGATGGTCAGTTTGTACTGAGAAAAATAGAATCCAACTGAAATTAGGTTGATACTTAGTTGCACACAGAGAAGGGTTCTTTCTGTATTGTCAGAAGCTGCACCAAGGACGATCCTTCTGTGACTCTCTTTTCTTTTTCTTGATGTGTGCCCACCATAATTCTCTGTGCTTAGAGTTATGCAATACAATATTTAGAGTGTGTAGAGTACAATATTTTTTTAGAGATCTTATATATTTATTTTTTAAGACTTTATTTATTCATGAGAGACACAGAGAGAGAGAGAGGCAGAGATATAGGTAGAGAGAGAAAGATAAGGCTCCATGACTCCTTCTCTCTCTCTCTCAGGCACCCCAATGTGGGACTTGATCCTGGGACTCCAGATCACGCCCTGGGCCAAAGGCAGGCGCTCAACCACTGAGCCACCCAGGCATCCCAATTATTTATTTACTTTAAAGAGCTTAAGCGAGCGGGGGAAGGGGCGGAGGGAGAGGGAGAGAGAATCTTGAGCAGACTGCGTGCTGAGCGAAGAGCCCCACACAGGGTTTGAACTCACAACCCTGAGATCATTATCTAAGCTGAAACCAAGAGTTTGATGCTAACCGACTGAGTCATCCAGGTACCCCTAGATACAATAAGTGATTTAATTAATCATAAAGTTATTAGTAATTTAATAAAATGTAATAAGTAAAAATTTAATAAAATTTAATTAAAAATTAAAGTCCACTAACTTAGGGGACATGTAATAAATGTACTTTGTACAAAATCCCATGGGTTCTAAACAGAATAGAGTGAAATAATCCTTCCACCACCCATAACCTCAGACACCCAGTTTTTCTCCCTGAGATTGGCCACCATTGGTGTCTAGGTCTGTCTTAGACATTTTCAGGAATGTTTTATGCATATGCAAACACATTTGGAGACATGTTCCTCCTTTATTATAGATGGTGAATTCCTATAGTTCTGAACCTTTATTTTGTTCCCTTTCTGGAGCTTCAAGTTTATTCTAAAGCTGCTGCCTCTTCCTTTCTAATGGAGGCAGAAAATACCATTTACAGATAGACCATTTTTCCTTTCTTTAGTAAGTCCCCTATTGATGAATATTTAGCTTGTTTCCAATCTTCTGATGTTTAAAAATATACTGCTGTGATTTTTCTTGGGTCAATGTTATGAGGAATATCTCAGTAGCACAAATTCCTGGAAGTATAATCTTCTGGTCACTGAAAATGTGCATTTTGAATTTTAAGAGCTGTCTTCCAAGTATACTTCACAGCCTGTGTTTTTCTCTTCCTATTGACAGTGAAAGGAAGGCTCCCTTGTCTTTGTATTATCAATTTTTTTTTTTTTTTGCGTTTTGCTAATCTGAGAGTAACATTAGGTTACAGTTCTAATTTGTATTTCTTATCTTCTGAGGGAAGTTGATAATCTTTTTATATCTTTGAGCCATTTGTATTTCTCTTTTTTGTAATCTCTCTGTTATGTTGTTTTTCTCTCGGGTCTTGATTGTTTAAAAAACAATTTAGAGGAGCTTTTTCATGAAGGAAATAAAAGCCATATCTTGTCTCACCACATTTTTGTTATAGTTAATACTTCATTAATGGCGTTGTGTCATACAGATTTTTTTTTTAATGTTTTCAATGGCTTCTGGATTTGTGTCATGTTTATAAAAGCTTCCCTTTCCAAGATTATAAAAAATTCTTTCATGATTTATTTTAGCACTTTTATGGTTCATGTTTAAGTGCTTAAAGGTTCATCTGGAATTTATTTTGATGAGGGAGAGACACGGCCAATACCATTTATTGAATAAGCCAGCTTTTCTCCACTGGTATTAAATGTCCCCTTTATCAATTACAAGTTATTACTTGCTATTTAGTTATGGTTCTGGATTCTTTATTTTTCTCTGTTTGAGAATATATTAATTTCGGTAGCTTTGCAATATAGTTTGCTATCTGGCGGGTAGTCTTCTCATTTTCTCTAGAATTTTCCTGGCAGTTACTGTGCACAGTGAGGTTCTTCTACAAGCTGCTCTTCTGAGTTGTTGTCTGAACATCCAAGTTGCTACGAACCTCTGTGGTTTAAAAATACTACACCGTACTCCTAATAAAGCAGTATCAGGGGGGGAACCTTTTATGTTTGAATAAAAAGACTCATATAGAGAGGAATAATGGGAACAGAATCTGAGGTGCCCACAGCAGTCTGAGGGACACAGGTCCGAAAGGCTCACTGGGTTGGACTCATACTGGATATTCAGTGGCCATCTGGATTATTGGAGACTTGATTTTCTTCACTGAGATCCTGGGAAGTGAGAAAAATACGGGCTGAAGCCCAACTATTCACTGCTACATGCTTGAAGAATATTCCCTGTCCTGTGTAGGAAAAAAAAAGAGAGAATTGAAATTTGGGAGCTATCTAATTTAATCCATATTTATATTCATAATTCATGTAAGAACTCATTTGTTCACAAAGTAGAGTTTTCCCAAGATGAATATATTAGCATACAAATAAGGTTTATAATTAAAAAGGACTTGAACTTTCTGTCATGGGTCATTCTGCTGATGAGTAATTTGAAAAAAGAGAATGTTTTCCACATTGTGCACACAAATGTTCTTTGCTTTATTGTCATTTTCTCTTATTTAAAAAGGAAGAAATAGTTAACTCACCCCGTTCCTGGTAAAGGAGTCTGATAGGTCTACCCTTACTCTCTTTTAGTGGTGTGTTACAACTTCCAAAGTTAGGCAGTTCATCTTCATTGAACACATACTTTTCCTGTTCTTCCTATACTACAATCATTTTATTCAGCTTGCCTTACAGCTGCTAGGAAATATTTTACTGTCATGTAAATAAAATCATATCCAACTTAAATTGATCTTCTAGTGGATGTGAGGGATTGTGTGAGGCCCTTTCATATATTTGGTATCAATGAACATTATGTAAAATTATGTGACATAAATACCATGACTTTCAAGACAGAAAAAACTGAGTCTCACAGAGAGTAACCGTATTTCCCAAACTCCAATAATTGGGAGTTAATGCAGCACCAAGAAATTTCAAAAAAAAAAAAGGAATTTCAGGAGATTCTGAGCACATCATTATGAAGCTCTACATGAGTTGTACCTTTATTGGCCTCTGACTCACCTCATGCCACTTTCCTCCTTCCAAGCTAAGCTCTAAGTCTAACGGTTTCACTTCTGTTTCTCAGTTTCTCCCACTCTTCTCACTGTATGGACTTTACCTGAACTCTCCTCACCCCCAGCCTGATATGCTTTTCTCAACAATATGCACATGTGTGGGATCTTCTTGTCCCTTCTATTCCACCATAAATATTACCACCTCCAAGAGTTCTTTCCAGTCTAGGGCAGCCAGCCAGCCAGTCTCCTATCCCCTTAGTTCACATCTCAGCAGAGCCCTGCGAAACATCCACCGCACTCCCTTCCCATTCCATTGTTTGTTCTCAGTTCCCGCTCATGGAAATATAATCTCCATAAGAGCACAGACACTGCCTTATTCCCTGATGGGTCCTAGCACCTACATCGTCTAGAAGGTATCCAATAAGGATTTGATGGATGACTACATGGCTTTCTCTAACTTGAGGCAGAGCTATATATAGGGGAGGGTCAAGGTAATAGAAAAACATAAAGCCTGGTCTTTGCCCTCAGAACTTGTAATCCAGCACCTGGCATATCTTTATGCAGAAAAGGCATATGGGACTAGAATTAGATTAAGACTGTGTGGTTAGATTTAACAGCTACTAAAAATAAGTATCAATATATAAATTTGGGTGTTAGCAGATCCATTCCAGATCTTTAAACTCCTTTTACATGTAGACATAAACTTACAACATGCTGTCTTTAAAAATGCCACTTATCAAGGAGTTAACTATAAAGTAAGTTTGGAAGAATGCTGTGCTCACACTTTAAAGCTAGTCTTGATGCAGAAAAACATGAATTAGTGAGATGCCTAGAAGAAGCCTTAAAGAGTTCTGAGAGAGACAGAGATACAGAGAGAAAGGGAGAGAGACAGAGACAGACAGAGAGAGAGAGAGAGCAAAAGAACAGATGCCAGAGATTTCAGGGAGGTAGAGCCATAACCCCTTGAAAATAGGGATTCCTAGGTGTACTTCTGATTGTGTACCTGCTTCCCACCTTATCATTGGGAATCTTTCTGTTGCCACAGACAACAAACACACATCTGCTGAGTGAGAGGCTATCGGATTTCATCTAAAGGACATGGCACGATCAGAGCATCAATTCCAAACAGAATTCGTGTTAGGCATATTAAGTGTTGGTACTCTCCAGAGCCAGCGGAACCTGTTATGCGGGTAGCTCTACAGACCTGCAAATGCTCCATTAGTCATTTGCTTTCCTTAGAGTGAGGTGATGGTACTAAAGTTGTATTTTTATAACCATAACATGAATCCAAAGGCCATTGTGAAATTCTCAAGATCATAATATATTTTGTTAATCAACATTTCAGGAAAAATGTAGAAGAGCAGTATTTTTCACTAAATATTTCACTAACCTTCTGAAAGGATATTTTGCCATTAGAATATGACTGTTGGGTCTACACATTTCTGTGGGTTTTTTATGTTTTAAAAATTTAATTTTCCCTAATTATTATAATCATGAAAAACAGAAACAATCACTATATCTTGGCCTTTTTGCATATTTAAAAATCATTATGTCTATATTGCTTATTGGGTTTTGCATACTGATATCAAATAAATTAGTATATAAATGTTCATAGTTTCCTAATGAATGCAGAATATTATTCCACTCAGGAGGAGATATAATTTGCTTAACTATTTTGTTGATATTGTACACAAATTTCCATTCTCTCCCTTTTGCGTTTTTAGATCATTTGTGAGATAAATACCATTGTGTGGTAGATTCAAATTTTGATTGCAGATTATACTCTCATATTCCCAAGAGTCAAAAAGGTAAGAAAAATGTAAGTTTCTTGATATTTATTTTCAGAATGTTTTCAAAAGTTTGTGAAAACCATTGCCTCTGGAATATACAAAATAAGATTCTTATTTCATCACTCACCTATCAGCATTTAATAATATCTTTAAACTACAACTTTTAGTTTCACAAGTGGGAAAAAAAAAAGTTTCCTCCTGAATTTGAATATCTTTACTTACATAGTGAGGTAAAATATTTTCAGTATGTGTTTGGACTTTTTCCTCTTTTGTTGGGTGTTACTTGTTCTCTTGAAGATATGGTATCAGTGCTGCTGTTATTATAGTAAATAGTTCTATTTCTATCATTGGTCTCTAACAAATTAAAAGTCTGAGGTCTTTAAAGTTTCAGGAGGCTGAATCATTCAAAACTTTGAGAGTACCTAGTAACAAAGAAAGAAATGAACTATGTGATTTCACATTATTAGCTCAGTTATACTTAGGCAAAATCTTACAACTCTTTTTTTTTTAAGGGAGAAGTATTCAAAGATTTGAAATAATTTGTCCACAGTAAGACATTTAATAATTAACATAATTAGAAATTTAAGACTTTGTGATTTCAAAACCTCACACTATCCTCTGAGGTACTCATCGATGAGCGCCAGTCACTAGTGAGAGGCAGCCTCTGTGGGAATGTGAGCTTTCATAGCCATCACTGAAGTTTCCCACCCACAAATTCCAATATATGGATTTTCATAGAATCACCCAGAACTGTGCACCAGAGCAAAACACATAGCCACAGGTTGCTTTACTTTTCCCTGGAGAAGCCTGTTGGACTTACCAGCAAAGACATTTTTCTATTACCATTCTGAACCTAACATGCTTCTTAGCAGAGAAGCTCATGTATAAGGTTTTGTTCTCCTACAGTCCCTTTAGATCTGTCTCTAAGTGCAGGATGCCATCTCCTGCTGATCTGGGCTTTTCAAACTGGCATTTGCTGCACATGTTTTGAATGTATGTGGTATTTGAAAAATGATCCTTCGTCTGGACAAGCTTTGGAGAGAGCTCATTTCACAGGCTGCACGCAAAGCTAGGGATGTAACATAGACTTGAGAGACATAGGAAGAGAGCAGATGGCCTTGGGTAGCTGATATGATGGAACTGGCCAATGGGTGTTTTCCAAAGCTGACTTAGCTTTTGCCCTACCCTGCTTGGGCCGCCCCTCGACATCCTCCAACTGATTGAACAATTTGCCCTACTTACAACTTCATGAGTCTGAGTTGTAGACATTTGTGAAATTTAAACATTTCACAATTAACTCCATGTCGAAGCCCTCCAACGTTTATAAGGTTATCAGACAAAACATTTTTGTCTGACCTCTTCACACTAACATTTTTTCTAGAAGTCCTGATTTTGAAATGGAAAATATTGTGTCAAGAGTACCAAGTTCATTTCTCTCAGAGCAGTATGAATGGTTCTCAGGGGCCATGCACCCCAAGACTGATAAATGAAACACGTAGAGAAGGATGGTACATGATAGAGAGCACTCTTTCTCTTACCTGCCACTCATATTTAACACCCCTTTTCCTGCATTATCTTAAGATCTGGCTTGAATGGGAACTCTTCTGTCTTGGCTAAGGCAACCTTACTTGATTGTTTATCACCTTTATTGATAGATATGGAGGGGAGACTGGGAAATAATGCTAATAAAAAGATTCTGGGAAATTTCTTTAAAACACAATTTTAATATTCTCTAAATCTCTTCCATCCTTCTTTCTCCCATTCCCTTCTTCACTCCTTCCTTCGAATTCCTCACTTCATAGGCGTTTGTGTAGGATGCAAAAACATGCAACTTACATCTGTCGGTGATAGTGTTCTGGTTGGCCAATATAATGGGTGATATTATCAGTCAATGAACAAGCAAGAATATTCTTTTTCTTAAAAAAGATTTTATTTATTTATTCACGAGAGACACACACACAGAGAGGCAGAGACCTAGGCAGAGAGAGAAGCAGGCTCCATGCAGGGAACCCGATGTGGGACTCAATCCCAGGACTCCAGGATCACGCCCTGGGCCAAAGGCAGGTGCTCAACCGCTGAGCCACCCAGGTGTTCCATAAACAAGCAAAAATATTTTTAACAAGCGGGGCCTGAATTAGGTGACGATTGGGAGGCCGATTCTTTCAGTACAGGAATAGATCCCATCTTTATTTAGAATGTGGACATTTGGTTCATTATGAATTTTTTGCATTAATTTTCATTGTTTAAAATACTGTATTAAAATACCTACCTTGATTACTGCATTTATTTTTTATTTTTTTTAATTAATTTTTATTGGTGTTCAATTTACCAACATACAGAAAAACACCCAGTGCTCATCCTGTCAAGTGTCCACCTCAGTGCCCGTCACCCATTCCCCTCCAACACCCGCCCTCCTCCCCTTCCACCACCCCTAGTTCGTTTCCCCAAGTTAGGAGTCTTTATGTTCTGTCTCCCTTCCTGATATTTCCCAACATTTCTTCTCCCTTCCTTTATATTCCCTTTCACTATTATTCATATTCCCCAAATGAATGAGAACATACACTGTTTGTCCTTCTCCGATTGACTTATTTCACTCAGCATAATACCCTCCAGTTCCAACCACGTTGAAGCAAATGGTGGGTATTTGTCGTTTCTAATTGCTGAGTAATATTCCATTGTATACATAGACCACATCTTCTTTATCCATTCATCTTTCGATGGACACCGAGGCTCCTTCCACAGTTTGGCTATTGTGGCCATTGCTGCTAGAAACATCGGGGTGCAGGTGTCCCGATGTTTCATTGCATCAGAATCTTTGGGGTAAATCCCCAACAGTGCAATTGCTGGGTCGTAGGGAAGGTCTATTTTTAACTCTTTGAGGAACCTCCACACAGTTTTCCAGAGTGGCTGCACCAGTTCACATTCGATTACTGCATTTATTGACATCACTTGAATCTTGTGCTATAGGTGAATGCCTTACTTGCCTGACCTCGGGAGTCTCCAGAAACCAATGCAATAGATGAGAAATTAAGAAAACCTCCACTCAGAAATTAAACTTACAAGTCATTTGTAAAAAGCTACCAGAGACAAAGATAAAACCCAAATCTATGAATGCCACCTAGGGTCATGGAGAAGTGGCAAGAGGAAGCCCTACAACTAGCACGCTAGCAAAATAATTATATGTATGTTAATTTGCTATCATTTAACAAGCTATGTGCTTTTAAATGAGAAAGTACTATTTATTTTGAAGTTATAGCTTAAATTATTTTTCCATTTAAGAGATTCTTTTGAGATGTGGGATTTATGAAGTTTTGCCTAAACATCTTTCTCCCTATCCATTGTCTTTTTGGTATTTTCTGATTGTCTTGTTACTTTTCAGAATCCTTGGCTTCTTTTAGTCACATTTGTTTCAGGAATATATGTGATTTATCCAAAGTGTTTTTTGTGTAAGCTGTGTGAAGTTTGGGGAATAAATAGTATGATTCCTATCTATTCTGCTTAGTTAGTTATCAGTTTTCTCTGTGTATTTTTATAACTCTTCACAGTAGGTTTAGTTGGTGGTATGATTACCAGGCTGGGGGGGTGGGGGTGGCGGTGGTTAAATAGTTTCATTACCAGGCACACATCACACTAAACCTAACACGACGTACCTGCTATCACAATTGCAAACATCTGAAAGGAGGGGTTTCTTGAGGCAGAAGTTGCTCTGTAGCTGGTGTTTGCTTTATTTCAGAGTTTCTGTAATCTCTATTCAAGTGCGTCTCTGGGAAAGAAGATATTCACATAATTAGAGCAACTGGTTTCTCAGCCTCTGACCCCTAACAATCTCTAATACGCTTACATTTATTCTGCACTTTTCTGCTGATGAGTGGAGAGAAAGTCCAGTATAATTAAATCTCCTCGTGATCCCCAGTGCTAGGAAAACAGGAACAGAGAGTCCTTCTGAACAAAGAAACAAAGACCTAGGTGAGTTTGTGCTTCTTTTCATGCAACAACTCAAGGTATCTTTCTTCAGGATCTATGCATGGGATAGTTTCCCCACCATTCCACATTTCACTTAACCAAGTCCCACTTCAAAATCTGCAGAAGAGTCTGAACTGCCTTCCCACCAGAAGAGTATGCCTCTGCCTTTGATCAAGCTCCATCATTAGAACAGCTAAAGCCGGGATGAAATAAGGTGAGTAGATGAGAGATCGAAAGCAGTGTCGAGGTTTTGGGTGAAGGAAGGGAAAAGAACAGCAGCTCTCAAGCAAAAATCCATACCAGGGCCTGAGGTTTACACATCCCAGGTCCCTCTCTCGTGGCCCAGCCAAGAATGTTCACAGAGTCTGTCTCCATTCATCACACATGCCCTGGCAGCTCCACTTTGAGCCTCAGATCACAAATGCATATCACCTCTTCATGCAGCAACATCTGCATCCGCCTGGGTCTTCCCCGGCAGTGGGCACATCCATCACCCCCGGGAGGTGCGTTAGTCAGAGCAGCTGTTGCAAGCGCGCTGCACAGAAGGACCGCGGGGCCTGCTGGCTCCTTTGCCAGCCTGGTCTGCTTTGTGGTAATAAACCTAAGGAATGTCTAAACCTGGAGTTGTCAGAAAGAAGAAGGTTGTTTTTGCTGGAATGTCTGTGGTTTTATTCCCTTTCCCCAAGATCCCCATTTCAGAAGCTTTAACTTTTATAGGTATTTTTTTAAAACAATAAAACGGGGAGTTTCTAAACATGGTTCTAAGATGTAGAACCCCCCGAGAAGTCTAGATTTGGTTCACCCAGAAAATCCAAGTGAAGTGCCTTGAACTTAATCTGAACTTCTCTCTCCCCACCCCCATCCCCACCACAATTGCAGCATTTTCCACTCATAACATCACTACATTGTAACTTTGCTCTCTGGCAACTGTGTCATTGGTGATTAGTAAAACACTCTGAAACAATGACATCATGTCTATAAAATAATCACAAAAAATGCTAAATATTAATGACTAAGTCTCAGAATGGAATTTGAGCAACACTAGTGGTGGCTAGGTTCACTTTATACATTCTGATTTTGTGAAATTTAAATAGATTTGATTTCCACCTCCCGACACCCCTTGCCTAATTTCGGCTGTGCCCTCATTTCTCCACTTTGCTGGCCCCTTCTCTCTCCTGAGGAGTTTGCAATAAGAAGACCTGTTAAGTTTCAAAATCACCCAATTTGCCCTCTGATCTTTGTTGGAAGCTTTTCTTCATTTTCAACCAGAAGCACAGCTCTGTAGATCCAGGTACCGCTTGAGCTTCCAGACACTTCACAGTTCACAAGCAGTGGTAGAGCTATGGAAATTTTAAAGCACACACATTGTCCAGATGAATGCAAATAAAAATCTGTCTTTCCTTCTTGGAGAGTGGAAACCCAGAATATGGATCACAAAAGCAGTGGAATGTTAGAAGCTCACAAAGCAATGGAATGTAAGAATCGGAATCCAGTCCAACACCTTCGCTGATGGTCTTGAACATTTTTAAAACACAGTAGGCTTTTAAGCCTAAGCCAGGGTGGATTGTAAAGGAAATACCAACCATGTGGTGAAACATCCCAAATGCCCTGCACCATTTAGTAAGTCACTGGCTCTGTGAACTCATTATTGATGCTAGATCTGCCATTATTTTAAAGTCTGTGTTTTGGGGAAAATTCATGAACACAATGATAAAGTAAACATTGAGAACATTTTGCCATTGTTATGATACTTATATGTTCATGATGCTACTTTCTCATTATTAGGACAGTAAGCACTTTGACGGTTATTCCTTCCCTTCCCTTCCCTTCCCTTCCCTTCCCTTCCCTTCCCTTCCCTTCCCTCCATACCCCTTCCTTCCCTTTCCCTTCCCTTCTCTTTCGCTTCCCTCCCTTTCCTTTTCCTTCTGCTTCCCCTCCCTACCCTTTCCTTCTATTCCCTTCCTTTACCCTCCATTTCACTTCCCCTCCCCTTCCCCTTCCCTCGTTTCTTTTAAGAAGTGGTTTAGCATTCGTATTCTAGTCCAGTAAGTTTTAGAGTGTGATGGGAAGCCCAAGTGGTGTACAAATACACTTCCAGGCCTCTCACAGAGACCTTCCACTTCTTTTATTTCATAGCAACCCCCTTGTGTATCTGTTTGGATATAAATTTCTAAAAGATAAGGACTCTTCTGATGCTCCATCCTATTTCCCATGCAGAGTAGATGTTTAGTAAGTATTTGTTGGAGTGAATGAATGAGGGGTGCCTAGGTTGCTCAGTTGGCTTTGTGTTCCACTTGGTTTCAGCTCAGGTGGTCATCTCAGGGTCAAAGGATCCAGTACCATGTTGGGATCTGCACTCAGCCTGGAGTCTGCTTAAGATTCTCTCCCTCTCTCTCTGCCCTTGCCCCCCTGCTCACATGCCCTCGCTCTCTCTCTCAAATAAATAAATCTTAAAAAAAAAAAGAATTAATGAGTGAATGAATAACGAAGACATGCATACTGTTTTTTATAGCATTTTATTTGGGGGGAAAAACCCAAAGCTTGAAAAGTACTGTCATTTTTGCCATTCTTCACCTCTGGAATGCTTTTATATGCTAGCTAGAAATGCTTAGGCTGGCTGTAAGTTCAACGAACTCTCTGATGTGATTTCCTAACATTGAGTACCAGTACCAAAGCCTGAAGCTGCCTCTTACTCCACTGACTGTGCTGGGTGCCATCAGTGACTCCTGTTACAGAGATCCCTGAGAACGTGGTGATTTTAGGGAGGCTGATAGATTCTGAGCCTCCAAATTAAGCACCTAGAGAGACCCAAACTGGGTTGCTCCCTTAACAAGACTTCTCTGTGCTCTAGACCATTCAGCCCTAGGAACTTTCTGTGAACTTCATAGCTGACCTCTTTCTTTGCTTCCACTTAATCAGATCACATGTGACCTTTGGGAACATAGCGCTTGGATGTCGAAAAGACTACATGAAAGGATAAAAAAACACTTTTTGGGTACACTGCCTTCGGAGGCATATTAAAATCCCTTTGAATGCTGTTGGGTTTTTTTTCCTCATTGAAAATATCAAGTCTGTTTTCTATATAAACAGGCATTTTCTTTTATCTTGGTGATATTGTTTTACATTCCAACCTTATGGCTTAAATATTTTATTTGTCTCAAAATCATTTTTCTTTAACATGGGCTGATTATTTGAAACAATTTTGCTCATGTTGGAAAAGAATTGTTAGTGACCTTTCTTTCAACTGAGGAGGAAAACAAACATACAAATAGTATTTTTCTCCTGTACTATTTGCAATGGTTAGTCATACATACTTTCTCTGGGTTAGCATAACCTGCAATTGAAAGAGATGTATGAAAATGACTTTGTTGAGTATATACCCTATATAGCATTTGCATGAAGACTCTTGCCTAGCTCACCATCTTGAGGGAAAAAAATAATTTCAGGTTTTGTAAACTAAGAAAATGACTATATTAACTTCAAATCTTAAATGAAAGTGAATCAGATAAAAGCATGAGAGGGAATATATATATTTGAAAGAGAGAGAGACAGAGCATGAGCAGGCCAGTGGAGGCAGAGGGAGAGGGAGAAGCAGACTCCCACTGAGCAGGGAGCCCGACCTGGGGCTCCATCCTAAGATCAGAGAATCATGACCTGAGCTGAAGGCAGAGGCCTCACCAAGTGAGCCGCACAGGTGTCCCATGAGAGGGATTATGAACAGAAGAGCATAGGATCCATATCTGTGAACTGGGTTTACTGCTCCATGGTGAAATTGCAAAGCAGGCACGACATCTGTCTTTGTCGTCCCTGGGGTTCTAAATATCTTGTCTTGTCCCTGTCTTGCTTCTTGCCCCTCTACTGCGTCCCTGTGATCCCATTCTATAGGGATGCCCTCTCATATCTTGGCCAATTATAATATACAGCAGAGGTTGGCAAGCTTTTAGGCCAAGATAGACTGCACTGCTATCGAGGTGGCTCTTCCTCTCCCCACTTCTGCTTGGAGTATTTTACTGGCAGAGTCTACACCTCCCTGAATACAATGCCTCACCATGAATCCACTTCTGCTCTCAGTTGCTCCTGTAAGCTGAAAGCTTGAATGGATAAGAGAAGAAAAGTGCCGGTGGAGGTGGAAGGATTTCGGCAGCTTGGAGGCTTCATCGCAATCCCTCTGTGCCAGATTCACAATCCACAGCACCGGGGCAATCTTAGGGCATCTCTTATATTTCTAAAACGAGGGGGGGGCGGGCGCGGAGGACTGACTGCCTACATTCTGGCAGCCAGATTTTACTGGTTTTTTACAGCTGGAGGCTTTAGCACTGTCTATCTTCTGCTTATTCGGAATTTCTCCTAGGTTGTGGAATAAATTTAATTGCTGGCCCTCGTTTTTGGTCAGTGGCATTAGAAATATATACTTACTCTGTCTTTCCAGCTACACTGCTGAGAAGTAGAGAGGGGAGCTGTTAATCACATTTAGAATATAATCCCAGGTCGTATTTCTTGCTCGTGGCATGCCTTCCTGTGCTAAAAGTGGCCCAGACCTGGGGACAGTGGACGTCTGCGATTGCACCCTCGCCCACAGCAGGTGCTCGTGGGACAGTATCTGCCCAGCAGGCCGTGTGGTCTTTCCAGAACTTGAATCGCACCATATAACGGTAGTTCTACAAATAGAAATGGAATAATAACAATACATTTTAAATGAAGAATTAGCTATGAGCTATTCAGATGTTGCCACAGTGGTGTCATTTACCTCAACATTTGGAGAGTTTATAAATACTGTATTTGAAAAGCAGTTTTGGGACAACTGGGTGGCTCAACGATTGAGCGTTTGCCTTCAGCTCAGATCATGATCCTGGGGTTATGGGATTGAGTCCCACATTGGGCTCCCCGGAGGGAGCCTGATTTTCCTTCTGTGTGTCTCTCATGAATAAATAAATAAAATATTAAAAAAAAGAAAAAGAAAAAGAAAAACAATTTTATCCTCTAAATGGCATGTTCTTTTTTTAAATTTTAATTTTTTTTTAAATTTATGATAGTCACACAGAGAGAGAGAGGCCGAGACACAGGCAGAGGGAGAAGCAGGCTCCATGCACCGGGAGCCCGACGTGGAACTCGATCTCGCGTCTCCAGGATCGCGCCCTGGCCCATAAGGCAGGCGCCAAACCGCTGCGCCACCCAGGGATCCCTACCCAAATGGCATGTTCTGGAATAAAGCTACCACAATCCAACTTTTATCATTAGATATTCAGAAACTCTGAGTAGATGTTGAATGTTCATGGCAGATTAAGAGGAAAGGGAATCCTTTGGAACACTGACTGGTAGTAGAATCCGGACCTTGCTGAGCCAGACCCTTTCACCAGGAAAACTCGGTGCACTGGTCAACTGATTTCGAGATGACACCTAAATTTGGTTGTAGACATTTAAGGTGAGGAACAGAGGCACAATGTAAAGACACTTACCTGAGCTCACAGGTTAGTATCAGAGACTGGACTAGGCCCCAGGTAAACTGGGTACCTATCCAGTTTTCCTTTCCCATCCATGGCATCTAAATTTGGCACATGCATCTCTTGTATAATTCACCGAAGGCCCTTTGTCTCATACGTCCTCACATGTCCTCACAGAGCCAAGCACAGAGCCTTGGCCATGATGATAGCCCAAACAATATTTGCTGAGGAAGGTAGATCTACCAGAAGTGTTTCCTGACCTCCAGCATCTCATACTCCTTTGTTTGCTCTTGTACCTGTGTCAAGGCAAGACATGATGTCTCTTGATTATCCCCCCACAATTTTCTCCACAATACAAGCTGTCAAGGTCAATTATGTGTCACTTAGGTGTTTTAATCTTAGCACAGAAATGTTATTTTTCTTGCCAGCCTGGAAGAATTTCACAAGAATTTCAGAGACTGACTAAATGATTGCAGAATTTCTGCATTTCTGCCAAATTGCATTGAATAATAACAACAAAAATAAATAGCATTAGTCCAAAAGTCATGCAGGAGCAGGTTCAGGCAGAGAACAAAGCATGACATGTGTGAATTGGCCAACTAACATGGTTCTCACAACACCGGCTCTATTGTCAGCAATGATAAAACCTGAGAAAAGGCCTTGGCAAGTATGCTGTACATTTATTTGTTTTTGAGCTTTGATAATAGGTTGGCTGTGATGTGATCTTTATTACACCGTGCAATGTAAAATGCAGCTTGTTTTTAAAAGCCATTGCCAATGACTGACAGATATTTATTTCAATGGCATCCAGTGATCTGAACGTCTCATGTCATTCTGTACTTGCTCACTTTTCCATGAATAACTTACCATGTAAAGAGACGTGTTTGGACTTAGTTGAACTCATTATATAACTCCAGGTTAGTGAGGGATGTCTTGGAAGGCTAGGGAAGAACTGTTGTGTCTCTAAGACAATTAACTGCGTTTCCGCTCTTGACTTAACTCTCACTGTATGCGACAGCCAAAGCACTTCATTTAGCCAGAAATATCCAACTGACCAGCATCCACAAGTTTGTTCTGAGGCTTTTTTGCTTAAGGTCAACCAATTATAATGGCTTCTCTGGTTGTAGGGGGTTTTATGTATTATTTTGTTTGTAAAATGATAAGTATGCAGACCTCCAGTTTTATAAAAACATACAGGGCTAAACATATCAAAGTCAGAATCCCAGATTGCTTATGAACTATTTCTTCACTGAATTTCCCCCCTGGAGAGTCAGGGAAGTTACCTTTTTGAAGCATTTTAATGGAAAGCCTCTGGGGAAAATCAAGAGTAATGGGTCATTTCCAATTTCATGGGTTTTCATTTAATTAGGTCACATTAATCTTTAAAATTTAGTTTATATTATTGCACTGAGTGGTTACAAATTGACAAGGAGGAGAGAAAAGGCATTATCAGAAGAAAAATGCATTATCTAGGAGGAGCACAGTAGTGGGGGAAGGGAGGCTGAGTGAGGCATGGTCCAGTGACATTGAAAGAATGGAGAAGATTGAATTATTTGTCCTGTTTGTATTTCTTCAGATAACAGGAAGCTCTATTCCAGTGATTCAAGACTAGTAGCCATGTCCTCTTAGGCTAGCAAGTATTTAAAAAAATTTGAATTGGAATGCATTTAGGTGGACCATGCTCCTTCTAGTGCCCCAAGCTCTTATCCAATAACCTTATGTCTAGGTCCTGAAAACCCTTGAGCTGGGGAACTCAAATCTACCAGACTCGATCTGTGTGGAAAGCTCTCCTGCTCCATGTGGCGCTGGGGTTTCAGACAGTCCAGTGAATACCCCATTAAAATTTTTGAAAATTAAGGTTTGTCTATAAAAAGTGGATCGACGTCCAGGAAATCATTCTAAACTTCTGCAGGTCAGAGAAGGAATTAGCAAGTCTACAACTGTGTTCACCTCCAAGGCTATGGTCCTTGATCACAGACCTTCCACAGTTAAGCCACATTTCTTCTGCTTCCTTCGCACCTTTCAACAGATGTCTGTTTTGTCCACCTTTCATCAAACCCAGTTTTCCCTCAGCCTTTTCTCTTCCCTGTCGCAAATATTTACTATGATATAAATGTGTTTTTTAAATGACAAAATATAAGCAAAGTTTCATGTCAATTCTATTTTTAAAAATTTCCTAAGGTTTAGTGGGTACTCACCAACTAGAAATACTCATTGCCCTGTATTTCAAGATCATACATTTTTCTTAAAGATTTTATTTATTCATGAGAGACACACAGAGAGAGGGGCAGAGACATAGACAGAGGGAGAAGCAGACTCCCTGCAGGCAGCCTGATGTGGGACTTGATCCCGGGACTCCAGGATCATAACCTGAG
Source organism: Vulpes lagopus (assembly GCF_018345385.1). NCBI lineage: Eukaryota > Metazoa > Chordata > Mammalia > Carnivora > Canidae > Vulpes > Vulpes lagopus. The sequence goes on from NC_054831.1 coordinate 35,234,166, forward strand.
CGAAAAGCAGATGCTTAACCCCTGAACCACCCAGGTGCCCTCAAGATTGTATGTTTATATGCACACCACACCCATATTCACAAATAAACTTCATTGGGGCAGGATCCATGTGTCTGGTTCATTTTTAAAAATCTCTATCACCTAGTTCTAGAGCTCAATAGGCAAGTTATATTTGTTGAATGAATGAATACACAAAACCCTCTTAATGCTCAAAATCCCACTTTTAGTGTTTCTTTTGGTTTACAGCTTTTATTTATTTTTTTAAGATAGAAAATTATTCTAAGAGTGATAATGTTTGAGCTCTATAATTTTCCTAGAACTTCTTAGAGATGAAGGATTGAGTTTGGAGGACGTTACACATTTGAACAAAAGAAGTAAGGGGACACTGAAGGGGTAAGCATAAAAAGCAGGAAAGAGAAGAAGAATGGAGAAAGCCAATCTTACAATTCCAAAAAATATCTATTTCATCTCAGGGTGACCTTGATATAGCTCCAGCTCACCATAGATACTCCATTTATTTTGAATGAATTCATGAGGAAATGAAAATGTAAATGAATATGCATATATAACAAAGCATGATTGATCTCTCTGGAGTCATTACAGCCCATTTACCTAGTCATGGAACAAAAGAAGCCTCCTGTCATGGCCAGATCGCCTCTAAAGTAACAAAAACTGCCACTTTATTTCTTTTGAAGAGAAAACAGGATCCAGCCATATGCTGTGAAGACAGACTTGTCTGATCCACCATGCTTCAGAGTCACTCCCAGCTTGAGTGTGTGTGTGTGTGTGCCTTTTGAAAAAAAATTGCTTCTTCTTTGCTTTAATTTCTATAGCATGCCAATCTATGTTTTTCTAAGGGATAGACAATTGAGTTTTTATTATAAAATGAAATTCACTGGTTTCTTTCAGATATTTTCTAATATTGAGGTTTTGTAAAACAGCAGCTTTATTTAGATATAATTTGCATACCATATAATCCACCCACTTAACCATTCAATGGTTTTTAGATATATTCGCAGAACTATATAATTATCAACATAGTCAACTTTTAGAACATTCTTGGCACCACAAAAAGAAATCCCAGTCCCTTAGCACTTAATTACTCCTTCTTTGCCCCCAAATTCTCTAGGCCCAGGCAACCAGTGACTTACTTTTTGTCTCTACAGATTTGGGTATAATTTTATACAAACTATATAATTCGTATAATTCCATATAAATGGAATCATATTACATGTGGTCTTTTCTGGTTGGTTTACTTAGCATAATGTTTACAAAGTATCCATGTTGTAGCATGTACCCATACTTCATTTCTTTTTAATGAGAAAATACCATCTCATTGTATGGACATGTCACATTTGTTTTTCCATTCATCAATAATGAACATTTGGATGGTTTCTGCTTTTTGACTATTATGAATATAGCTGTTGTAAATATACATTAAAGTTTTTTGCATGGATTTATGTTATATTTCTCTTGGGTTTACACCTAAGAGTGGTATTGATGGGTTGTATGGAAACCCTATGTTTAACATTTGGGTAATGTTTTCTAAAGTGACTGTACCACTTTGCATTGCTACCAGCAATGTATGAGTGCTGAGATTTCTCGCATCCTCACCAGTGCTTTTTATTATCTTTTAGTGATATCTTTTGTAGTTTTGAATTGAAAATTCCTGAGGCTGAGCTGCTTTTCTTATTTGCTTATTCATCACTCGTGTATTTTCTTTGAAGAGATGTTTATTCAGATCCTTGGCCCACTTTTAAATTGGATTATCCGGTGTTTTGTCGTTGTTGTTGCTATTGAGTTGTAAGAATTCTTTTTATATTCAAAACCTCTTAATATATATATATATGACTTGCAAATATTATCTTTCATTCTTGAGAATGTGCTGGTCTTTCTCTTTCTCAGTGATATCCTTGAAACACCAAGTTTTTAATTTTGTTGAAGTATAATTTATTTTCTGTTTGTATGTTTGTGCTTTTGGTGTCATATCTAAGAAACTACCACCTAATCTAAGGTCAAAAAAATTTATTTCTATATTTTTTCTAAGATTTCTATAGTTTTAGCTCTTACATTCAGGTCTTTAATTCATTTTTGAATTTTTATATGTGGTATGAGGCAGGAGTTCAATTTTTTTTTTTTCTATATGGACATTTAGTTTCCCAGCATCATTTGTTGCATTATTTTTTTTGAAAATATTATTTATTTATTTGAGAGACAGTGAGAGAGAGAGAGTATGAGTTGGGGTGGGGGGGGGAAAGGAAGGAGAAAGACAAGCAGACTCCCTGGTGAATAGGGATTCCCATTGCCAGGCTCAATCCCAGGATCCTGGGATCATGACCTGAGCTGAAGGCAGACACTTAATGGACTGAGCCACCCAGATGCCCCCATTTGTTGCATTATTGTTCACTATTATTGAATTGTCTTGGCAACATTGTCAAAAAAACAAATTTACCAAAATGTGGAAGTTTATTTCTGTTTCATACATTTGGGGTTCTATTGTTAGGTGCATTTAGTTGCTATGACTTCTTGATAGATTTTTCCTTTAATAATTATATAATGCTCTTCATTATCTCTTATAGCAATTTTTGTTTAAATTTTATTTTTTTCATTGTTAATATAATCACTCCAGCTCTTCTTTTGGCTATTGTCTGAATAAAATATCTCTTTCTGTCTTTTTATATCAACTTATGTCTTTAAATCTAAAGTGAATTTCTTATACACAGAATATATTTTGATCATTTAAAATATTCATTCTATTAATCTCTGCTTGTTAAATGAAGAGCTTAACCCATTTACATTTAATATAGTTACTAAAAAGGGGCTCTGAACTTCTGTCATTTTGCTTCTTATTTTCCCCTAAGAAAATATCCCTAGATATTTTCTTGTATGCTATTTTAAGTCTTTTGTGTCATTTTTTACCATAAGTTTTGAGTTATTTTCTTAGTAATAACATCTCAATTATATTATTCCAGTTGAAATTAATAACAATTTAGGTTCTTTTTTTAAGATTTTATTTATTTATTCATGAGACACACACACACACATAGAGGCAGAGGCAGAGACATAGGCAGAAGGAGAAGCAGACTCCCTGTGGGGAGCCCAATGTGGGACTCGATCTCAGGCCTCTGGGATCACGCCCTGAGCCAAAGGCAGAGGTTCAAGCACTGAGCCACCCAGGCGCCCCATAACAACTTAGTTTCAATTGTATACTAAAGCTTTACTATTATAAATAGCTCTGTTTCCATAGTTATGCTATTGTTACAAATTTGTATTCATTGTGTGCCCAATTTAGATTTATAATTATTGGTTTATTCAATTGTCTTTTAAATCATATAGGAAAAAAGATAAGTAATAGATCAAAATATTTTAATACTTAATTTTATATTTACCCATGTAATTACCCTCGCTGGTACTCTATTTACTCATGTGAATTAGAGTTATTTTCTAGTGTCCTTTCATTTCCACCAAAAGAACTTCCTTTAGCATTTCTCCTAGAGCAGATCTGCTAGCAATAAACTCTCTTGGTGATCATGCCATGCCTCTGCATAAATCTTTTTGATAGCTTCTCCATTGCTCTTAGAAGAGTAACAAAAATCCTTAATATATATAGAAATGCTTTAATGTTCTGATTTCTGCTCATTTCTCTTGTCCCATCTGAACCTGCTCTTTCCCTCACTATCTGAGTTATACTGGCATGTTTTCAATCCTCCTAATCCAGCATGATCCTTTCCAACATAAGGTCTTTGCACATGCTTTCCTCTACCTGAAAACTTCTCTTCTTCTCATGTCACAAAACAAATAAAAAAAGCTCTTTATCTAGTTAATGCCTATTACATCTTCAGATCTTGGCTTAAATACCTCCTCTTTAGGAAAGCCTTGTGGATAACCAGTCGAAGTCGGCTTCCTCTGCCATCTGTCTATGGAGCACACCTTCCCTTTTCTTTAGAGTCCTTATGATACTTTTAAGTTGCATGTTCTTTAATTAAAGTAATTATTTGATTAAGAATGTATACATTATTCAGTACACTGTAAGCTTTTTTTTAAAGATTTATTTATTTATTTATTTATTTATTTATTTATTCATTCATTCATTCATGAGAGACACAGAGAGGGGGGCAGAGACATAGGCAGAGAGAGAAGCAGGATCTCCACAGGGAGCTTGATGCAGGACTGGATCCCAGGCCCCTGGGATCACGACCTGAGCCAAAGGCAGATGCTCAACTACTGAGTCACCCAGGTGCCTCCACTGTAAGCTTTTTAAGAGGCAGCCCTGCTTTGTATTTGCTGGCTGTTGTTTTCACTCTGTCTAGTACAATATGTACCACGTACTCAAATTTTTGCTTATTGAAGCAATTAATGAAAGAATAACCTGCCAAGAAGGTTTATGTATTATGTCATTCAATCATCCATCATTTGAGGTAAGTAATATCCTCTCCAAGTTAAAGTTGGGAAAAATACAGTTTACAAAGATTAAATAACTTGTCCAAATTAAAACAACTACTCCTATAGCGTCAGGATTCAAAGCTAGGTCTCTCTTATGACAAACCTATACTTTCAATCGAACTGTCACACTACTTTAATCTATTCAGGGTGAATCTGTACTCTATTTAAGGAAAGCTCTTAGTAGAAATAGCTAGCTAATATAGCAAAGAGGAGATGACTTTGTGATTCATGAGGGAAATGCAGGATGAACCATGAAGGGGATGTCACAAACCCACTCAGGGTGATAGCAAGCTTTAGAAATAAGGTAAGGCTATGAACCATTTTCCAAACTTCTCAGTGAAGGAAAGAAATGGCTCAATGGTTGGTGGAAGACATTAATGAGAAGGGGAAAGAAGTGTTAGAGACAAATAGTACAAATTCCTAAATAGAGTGGTTTAGGAAGTGCATGCAGGCTGATCTGAGTGAGGTGCCAGGAAATAAAGAACATTATAGAAATTGACTGACAAAGAGAAATTGGAGCCCTGATGAATTTTGTCCTAATGGCCTATTTGGTGTCACTAGTTGCAGAGTAGTAGGCAGAGGTCTTGGCTCATTTGTCTTGGGGATGATGAGAGGCCTGAGTTTATTTGTCCTGGGAAGGTACAACTTCAGGACCTTTAATATGATAACATAGCCTGGATGGTAGTGAGCCAGAGGGTACACACACATACAAGTAGTGAGAAGATATGACAATTGGGGTGGCCACAATCCTACAAACATTTTAAGTGTATTTAAATCAAAACTATGTCTATGTAATGCACAGAATTTCCAAAAATTTATTTTTCCTATTGTTAGGATGTGCATTCTCTTAAGAAACTGGAAGGTAGTGAGATTAGTGTAAGTTGATTTTTGTAAATACTTGTGTGGGAATAATGGGAACTGAAGAAAATAGAATGACATCTCCAAGACAAATGGCCAGTTAGAAATGTATTTGTTAAGCCAGGAGGAAGAGCCCGGTAAAGAAGAATTCAGGAAGTTAGGAGTGTGGTGACAAGGAAAGCCAAGACAGGGAGCAGCTGACTAAGAAAATTAAAGAGTGAAGGGTTTAGTACAACTGATTCAAGTTTTGTGGAAAAAGATGATAACTGACAAATTCTTTCATTTGTGTATTAAATCCTTTTTTAATGGAGGGATACACTTTCCTAATAGTATCCATATTTCAAAATGTGATTTGGAATCCAATACAATTCTTATAGCCATTTTCATCCCTCACATGCAATTAAACAATTTAGCTCAATCCTTGGTATGAAACATTCCAATTTATTCTACTATCGAATATAAAACAAACAACAAAATCCATCCACTGCCCTCCTCTCCCAAAGGAAATTTCTAGTGGAATTTTTCATCGTAGACATCTACTCTGTATCCTATCAGTGAGAAGATTAAAGATAATGGGGTATTATTTGGGAAAAACATTATGTTCCCCTGTTAACTTTATGATATTTAAAATTTTAAAGATTGTATTTGGTCACTGTGTGTGTTGTGTGTAGTGGATAATTTCTGTTTATACTCTCCCCTTTCAAAGAATAAAGAAAGGTAATAACAATCATAAGACATTGGAGGAAAATACAATTCAGTTTGATTCAATCCCTATGATCTATAATATAGCACACAGGGTCAGAGAATGGAAAAAATAAACCATTTCCCACTCCCACAATAATTTGAAAATAAATTCTCCTATAACTAGGTAAACTTGAGGAATATCTAGCCCTGTAGGTCTATAATCAGAAGAATGGGTTCTAGAATAGTTTAAAATTGAGATCATGTCTACAAATCCAAAGCATCAAATACTGTTGTCAGGAATATAGTGGTAAAAGCAAATATATATATATATATATATATTCCCAGTTCTCTTTACTGATCATGGCAGCCAACTATAAATTCTCTGGTGCCTTTCCTGCCTGTTCATTTTCCCCAACATACTGCATTTTAATACCGTAAGAACTTGTTCCATTTAAGCTCTAATTCTAGGCATAGTCCTTTGTCATTCTCAGATCTCATGATGTGATGAATACTACACCATTGAAAAGATCCTCATTAAGGGATAATAGTTCTACTCTTGAATTTGTAGAGGAAATTATTATAAACATATTTGAATATGACTTGAATGAGTTTTGAGGCATGAAGTTTTAACTTTATACTTAATTCAAATAGCTTTTACGCACATATAGCAAGTGTTTTTGAACTGCAAAAAAAGGCATTCCTGAAAGATAGTGCTAGGTTAGCTAATTTTTACTAAGATAAAAAGATGAGACTGGAAACAACATTTAAGACATCATCAAAAACAATAAGTATTTGTTTTTTTCAGTCTAAAAGGTTACAAAGCTTAAGTATGCTTTCCAATTTAAACAGTAATTAATAACAGTTTGTTATTTATTAGATCATGTCAAATGGAAAATTAGGGGAAAAATAAACAGTATCCATGCAAATTATTTGAAATGGCAAAGTGATGCATTTCTTGCATTTTCCATCAAGATTTTATTATCAGTTTCCATTATCTGTAGTTGACTTGTTCAGACTCAGACTCTAAGCTCAATGGTCTAAATTTGTTGACCATTAGTCCTACTCTAGTGTTGCAAGACTTCTTGACACTACACTAGAATGTGGACACCAGATGTTAAAAATGAACTGAAGAATTAACTTAATTGATCCTTAATAATAGCTACAGTGTATTTAATAACTCTTGATAAATGGGCCTCAGCCTTCCTTCATGTGTAATGAAGAGTTACTATGCCGGAACTGTAGGTGATATTAACCGGTAAGCTGTCCCAGGTCTTCACTTCATCTACACCAACTGTAAGCAATCTACATATTCAGATTAATTAATGAGCTCTGGAATCACATTATCTTCCCCCGTGCTCTAGCCTTGTTCTCTGTGCTGAGGCTGGAGTGAAACACTGGAAGCTTTTGAACATGCCATACATCCTCTGATCTTTCTCTATGGTACTCCCTCTGCCCCATAATGTCCTACTCCTTTTTTTTTTTCCACACTGCTCTTTGTTTTTGTTTGGTTGGTTGGTTGGTTGGGTTTGCCTTTTTTTTTTTTTCCTTTCTCACACTGCTCTTTGATTCCTCCCATTTCCTGTCTCCACTCTTCCTAATTTCCCATCTTTCATCTGTGCTCTCAGAGCCTATTTTATGACAAAATCCTACCCTATGCCCCCAGATGTTCTCAGAATTTTCCCTCCATCCCTTAAAGAAATCCAGGATCTACCCTGGTTTTTTTTCTTTCATGCTGCCCTTTGAAGTCAATGTTTCCTGATCTACTCAAGGGCCAGGAGAGGGAATGGCATTCTGAGCTCCTCAATGCCACTTGTGAAAGAACTGTTCTTCTGTCTTTATGTAAAAGTGCATTTTAAATTAATACTACCTGACTTTTCCCGTCTTTCATCCTTCATATTGTCACAAAGCTGTCCGCCTTTAATCATGCTGCTACAATTAAGACATAAGCTCAAGACACTAGCACCTAGGCCACAATAATCTTCTATAGCTCACGTTGTACCACCAAACTGGCTGATTTCAATATTCCTATGGCCAAAGTGGCCAAGAGGTCAGCATCTAGGTCCTTGAGCATCATCAGGACTCTTGATCTTCACCTTTGCCTTCTTTCAACCTCCTAAACTCTTTGATGCTTATATCATAAAACTTAAACTCTTCTATGACTATTTCCTATCCATCTGTCTCATATTCTGATGTTCACTCTAATTGCTCATTGTCCTTTTCAGGCCTCCAGTTTCTTTATCTTTCAATTATCCCTACTCTATCAATATATTATTATATACTTAAACTACCTCATTCCCTTCCTTCTTAGTGTGTGATGATTTATCAGTTGCATAGAACACCTAATGTTCATCACATTATGTGTCCTCCTTAATGCTTATCACCAAATTACCCCTTGCCCCACCCATCTCCCCACCATCAACCCTCAGTTTGTTTCCTATGGTTGAGTCTCATGGTTTTTCTTCCTCTCCTGATGACTTCCCATTCAGTTTTCCCTCCCTTACCCTATGATCCTCTGTGCTGTTTCTTATATTCCACATGTGAGTGAAGCCATATAATTGTTTTTCTCTGACTTATTTCACTCAGAAAATACCCTCCAGTTCCATCCATGTCAATGTAAATGTTAAGTATTCATTCTTTCTGATGGCTGAGTAATATTCCATTGTATGTATTATATACCACATCTTCTTTATCCATTCATATGTCAATGGACATCTCAGCTCTTTCCACAGTTTGGCTACTGTGGACATGCTATTATGAACATTGGGGTGCAGGTGCCCCTTCAGGTCACTACATTTGTATCTTTGGTGCAAATATTCAGTCGTGCAATTACTGAATCATAAGGTAGCTCTATTTTTAACTTCTAGGGGAACCTCCATACTGTTTTCAAGAGTGGCTGAACCAGCTTGCATTCCCACCAACAGTGTGAGAGGGTTCCTCTTTCTCTGCATTCTCACCAATGTTTGTTGTTTCTGGTCTTGTTAACTTTAGCCATTCTGTCTGGTGTAAGGTGGAATCTCACTGTGATTTTGATTTGCATTTCCCTGATGGCAAGTGATATGAAACATTTTTTCATGTGTCTATTGGCCATTTGTATGTCTTCTTTAGAGAAATGTCTGTTCATGCCTTCTGCCTATTTCTTGACTGGATTATTTGTTTTTTAGGTGTTGAGCTTGATAAATTCTTTATAGATTTTGGATACTAGAGCTTTATCCAATCTATCATTTGCAAATATCTTTTCTCATTCCATAAGTTGCCTTTTAGTTTTGTTGATTATTTTCCTTTTCTGTGCAGAAGATTTCTATTTTGATGAAGCCCCAATAATTCATTTTTGCTTTTGTTTCCCTTGTCTTTATAGGCATGTCTTCCACAAAGTTGCTGTGGCTGAGTTCAAAGAAGTTGTTGCCTATGTTCTCTAGGATTTTGATAGATTCCAGTCTCACATTTAGATCTTCCCCCTATTTTGAATTTATTTTTGGGTGTGGTGTAAGAAAGTGGTCCAGTTTCATTCTTCTGCATGTGGCTGTCCAATTTTTCTAACACCACTTGTTTAAGAGACTGTCTTTTTTCCATTAGATATTCTTTCCTGCTTTGTCAAAGATTATTTTACCATAAAGTTGAGGGTCCATTTCTTGGTTCTCTATTCTGTTCCATTGATCAACGTGTCTGTTTTTGTGCCAGTACCATACTGTCTTGATGATTACAGCTTTGTAATATAGCTTGAAGTTGGCATTGTGATGCCCTAGCTTTGGTTTTCTTTTTCAACATTCCTCTGGCTATTCAGGGTATTTTCTGATTCCATACAATTTTTTAAAGATTTTAAAAAAGATTTTATTCATTTATTCATGAAAGACACACACAGAGAGAGAGAGGCAAAGACATAAGCAGAGGGAGAAGCAGGCTCCCTGCAGGGAGTCCGAAGCAGGACTCAATCCTAGGACCTCAAGATCATTCCCTCAGCCAAAGGCAGACACTCAACCCCTGAACCAAAGGCAGACACTCAACCCCTGAACCACCAGTTGTCTCTGATTCCATACAATCCGTTAGGATTATTCATTCCAACTCTGAGGAAAATGTCAATGGTATAATAATAGGGATTGCATTGAATGTGTAGAGTGCTCTGGGTAGCATAGACATTTTAACAATATTTATTCTTCTAATCCATGAACATGGAATGCTTTTCCATGTCTTTGTGTCTTCCTCAATTTAATTCATAAGTATTCTATAGGTTTCAGAGTTTAGATAATTTACCTTTTTGATTAGTTTTATTCCTATGTATCTTATAGTTTTTGGTGCAATTGTAAATGGGATCTATTCCTTAATTTCTCTTTCTTCTATATCATTAGTGTATAGAAGTATAACTGAGTTCTATGCATTGATTTTATATCTTGACACATTGCTGAATTGCTGTAGGGATTCTATCAATTTTGGAGTGGAGTCTTTGGGTTTTCCACACAAAGTATCATCTTATCTGAGAAGAATGAGAATTTGACTAAATACAGCATCCTTTCTCAATTAAAACTCTCCAAAGTACAGGGACAGAGGGAACATACCTCGATATCATAAGAGCCATCTACAAAAGGCCCACAGTGAATATCATTCTCAATAAGGAAAAACTGAGAACTTTTCCCCAAAGGTGAGGAACATGATAGGGATGCCCCCTCCTACCACTTTTGTTCAATATAATACTAGAAGTCTTAGCCTCAACAATCAGACAACAAAAAGAAATAAAAGGCACTTTAAAAAAATACATTGATGATTTATAAATGTTCAAATTGGGTTAAAGTTTATGGAGATGGAATATTGTACAACAGGTAATCTGAGATTGATACTAATAGATTCAAATCCTGACCCCAACCATTATGAGCCTGTTGGATTTGGGGCAAGTCACTTGCAGTAGTTCTCTGCCTTTAACATGGGAATTATAATAGTACCTGTATCATAGGATGATTGTTAGGAGTAGATCAAGTTAGTTAACACATGTAAAGTGTTTTTAAGGGCATCTGGTGTAGAGTGAATTGCTATATCAGTGTTAGCTATTATTATCCACATGTGGAAGCTATGCAAGCTGGTTGAAGATCAGGCTTAGAATTCAAAATAGTCTTGATAAACTATCATACTTTTCATCAGGAGACAATATAGTTTGCTTGCTGGAATTCATTATAATAAATATCTGTGATGAGCTGCATAACATTGCTTTGTGATGGAGATCTTGCACTTTGGGGGACTGAATCATGTTGAAGCCTGTCTTCTAGTATTTGAAGTTGCCCTCCTTGATTTGGAAGCAGGAATAAAGGCTATTGCCAAAGTAATTCCATATAGACATGTATCCTCTTCCAAACAAGTGTAAAGTTTCTTTTAGAAAAGCATAAGGGTTATAATCCACATGACATAATTTTCAAGATACTATGTTAGCACCCCAGTAAGCCAGGAAATCAATCTTCCAGCCACCACAACCCTCTAGGAAACATCTGTTGGACCATTTGCCATGAGAAAGAATGAAAGTAGGCCTGGGGCCCCCGGCTTAGCAGGGGAGTTCCATCTGGAAGGGTTGGTGGAGGCAGCCTGTGAGCTTGGGAATGGTAGCTGTCTCCAGGCTTTTGACACCATAGAAGGGACACAGAAGGCGGTTTGGACAATGGTAGGGTCTTATATTGACCAGTCCTCCAAATTATCCAACCACTGGAAATAGTTATCGTTTAAAACCTGTCTATTAAGCTAATGCCCTACCCCACATTTTTTGAACTCTGGAAGACCTAGGGTTGTCCATTGAACATGCACTGTTTTACAAAATTTGATCTCAATTATTTATAGTCTAATAATTGATCTTCTAAGTTAAAATTGGACATACTCAGCAGTCAGGTACATGAAGCAATGCTAGATTTTGAAGTGTGTGATAAATAAAGAAAACTAAAGATGGATTCAACTTGACCTTGGAAGTGAGTAACTCACAAAAAGGGGAGGGGTCCTGGGAACCAAAAGAGACAGCTTGACAGCAGACAGAAAACGATTTAGCACTCAGACAGAGAAGAAAATTGAGATCCATAACTATGGCCAAAAGATACAACCCAGAAGAAATGCTTCGAAATGAGAGCTACAGGACAGGCTGGATTACATAGACTTTTCCCATCACAAGATGTAAGCTAATCTACTTTGCTAAAAACAAACATATTTTACCCCTGAGAGTGTATTAAGTGCTCAGAAAAGGGTCTGGGACTTAATTTGTAAGACACATTTCATCAGATATTTAGAATTTTCGCTGTAGAATTCCTGGTCTCTAGTGTTTTTTATTTTCTGATTCCTGAGAGATAATCAGAACCATATTCACTCAGTGAGCAAGTTGCAGCCTAATATTTTCCTAATCCTTATATTACTCAATAAGTAAACTCTCATATATCAAGATTTTTTTTCTAAATAAAGGCTTCAAGGAATTTAACAACAAACCACCCCACAATACTATTTTTATAAATTTTAAAAAATGGTCTAAACAAGCTAGGAAATCCTTTATCCATTGCCCTTGTGAAATGGAAGTGATAGCAATTGCACCTGTTTTTCTGAAATGGGACTTATCATGTTTTCAACTTTAAAACTCTGAAGAACATATTAATTGTTCAGTAAGCCTTTATTGAGTGCTGACTGTGTAGCCAACCATCGTGTTGGTATAACATAGTATATCTATAACTTGTTTAGTCTTATAGATCATTTGCACATTTAAAACAGACACAAAGAAAAAGAATTGTACATTCACAATATTGTTTTAAATAACTTTACAGAAAATACATTTTTCTCTGCTCCACAATCAGAAGACACAGTGATTAGAATTATAGTTAACTGTGAATCAGCTATTTGATTGTTTGGCTAATAGTGACTCAAGTATTAAAATATTTCGAGGAAGTAAATCAGAATATCTGATAGGCCTGTGGTTAAAAGAGGATACACACTGGAGATAGATTAGTGGATAAATGAAGTAATGTTAATTTGAGTCATATTTAAAATGAAATAATATACATGTCATTTAAAACTACAAGACAAAAAATAATAAAAAAAATAAAACTACAAGACATACAACCTACTACACCGAGCTTTATCTCAAAGGCCTGTTGTTGAAACCTTAGAAGAGAGCTCAAATAGAATGGGGAATTTGGGAAGTTGCTTGTTTCTCTAATTTTTAAGTTATTCCTCTTCATCAATATTGTTATTTTTAGAAATCCTTTCTTTTTGGTGCCTTTTTCTTGGTTCATCTCTTTCCTCTCCATTCCTTCTTCTACTGTCAAGGTCAAGCAAGCCCTCACACTTGAGAAGTGCAGGAGCTTTCAACCTCCTCAGTCACCCTCTAAGCCATATTCACAGGCTTACCTAAAGCCTGATATAACCACATCATTTTCTTGCTTATAATCTCTTGGTAGTTTTCTAGAACCCAGTGATTGAATCTATGCTGGCTCAAAAGCACAGGGATCTCTCCCAAATTGGAGCTAAGACTGAAATATAAGACAAGGATAATGAACAAAGAAGTTAAGGCTAGGAAGATGGGTACGTTGAAGACTTGAATACAAAACTAAGATATCTGACTCAATTTGATAGGTGACAGGCACCTATCAGAGAAATTTTATGTCAGTGGTATGCTTTAGGCAAATCCATCTCACTGTGATATTTAGCATGAATTGAAAGAGAAAGCACTTAGAGGCTTATTGGGCAAAAATCCAATGACTTAGCTATTGGAATGATTTTATGTAAATAAATAGTGAGGTCCCAAATCAGGGTGATGGCAGTGAAGATGAAAAAGGGGGAAGAGGTGTCAGTGGAGTTGTTGTAGATGGACAGCAGAGAATTAGGGAAGAAAGAGAAATATAGAGTCAAGCATATGTGGTCATTGCTTATAGTAATCTTTCATTGCTTACTTTTATCGGTAAAGACTTAGAAGTATCTGTTTAGTTTTAGGATAAAAGTGATTATTATATTGATTTTCAAATGGGTCACGTAGAGTAAAGAGAAGTGTCCAGCAATACACTGGCCAGTCAGAGAGCTCTGGCTGCTAACTTCTGTGACCTCTTTGCAGCCATGTCCTATGACCCATTTGACATCTTCTAAAGAAGTGCCATCAATATCATTCCTTATGAGAAAATTCTTACCTAACTGTCTAATGTCTGCCTACTATGATGTTAAAATAGTAGTGTTAGCCAAGAAAAGGCAAAGAATTCTCATGCACTTGCCATTGTGGGCTGCGGGGTTTCCACATTACAACAATTACCCATGATCAGGACAGATGGACTTTAGCAATCTCAAATCCCCTTGCTTTGAGGTGGACACTGCGGGTGATCTTATCAGCTGCACATTCCTGTGCTGTATTTGCATAAATTCCCAGAGGACAATTTCCCAGGCCACTGCCCTATCCCATGTTTCTACTAGTGCAATAAATATCATAAATAAAGTCCACAGCACATTTAGTTAGTTTGCTGGGTTTTTAAGGGCTTTCAGCTGGGAGAGGACCTGTGACCCTTGTACAGCTGTTCATGTGTTATTTCTAACTGGATGTGAAGCACTGAGTTCTGGAAATCTCAGAAGACTGCCTCTCCCCTTCACCTACCTCCCCCCACTCTTCTCCCCCACTCTCCCAGCTTTGACTACACTCACATCCACCTACTGCTTCACATCACAGAAAGTGAGCCACTTTCTTTTACAGGCAGAGAGGATCTGCTGGTTGGGATGAGCAACCCAAACTTTCCAACTGTTTCCACTCACAGCCCAAATGTACTTTGCTGGGTTCACAATTTAGCAGCCAGTCCCTAAGGCACTTAATGGAAATGAGTAAGTTGGGAGAAAAGAAAGACTGGCCGATTCTGGCTTTCTAGCTCCCTCTCTCATTTTAGATTCAAAGAAACACCATGCATGTGGTAGCTGGATAAGGTCAGGCGCCAAGCCCAATGGCACTTGCGGTAGAGGAGGCCATTCTCTGGAACTCTTAAAGGCCAAAATGCTGTTTTTAGAAGGAAAAATACTTCCAGGATGATACCGTGGCCTTTAACTTAATTAGTCAATTAAAGAAAGAAAGTCTCTCAAAAGAATCATGCAAATAAAAGGAAGCTGCCCAAGGCTGCTTCCAGGGAAAGAAAAGAACCTTTCACAATGTGGAGGCCAGAGGTGTGGGTGTCATGTTTTCCAAGGAGGATAGTGAAGCTTACAAAAATTCATAAGAGTTTTTTGATGGGCTTCCGCTTTGGGATCTGCAGGCAGGTTCCCCAATCATGGACCTTGAGAAAGCAGAACTTGCTGAAGGAGCTTGATCCACAGAAGAGGTTAATGAGGTGCCTAGATTCGCTCTGCAGATTCTTGGTGAGGGATAGGGGAGCTGTGAATTCTAAGGGGAAGGAACCCTCATTGACTGATTTCACATAGAATGTGAAATCCTAGAGACATATATGTTCTCTAGAAAGACATTAACTAGCCTTCCCCTTGGCATTCATTTTCCCCTAACTACCAAGACATTTGTTTGTGAAATAGCAATAATACCTCTAGTATTTTCATAAATATTGGTATCCTATAATTAATATGTTTAAGCCTATCTGCCCCATGCTAGTAAATGCACATGCACACTTGTTAATAAATGAATTCATATTGTCCTTAAATACATGGTTGTGACATTAATTGATACATTATACTTATAATGTAGATACAGATTTTTATTTATTTTTTTTAATTTTTTTTTTTTTTTAGATACAGGTTTTTAAAAGATTTTTTAAATACTGAGAACCTGATGAATTTATTAGAAGTTATCTGGTCCAGGCTAAATCATGGGAATAAAGGACACAGCATAGGGAATATAGTCAATGATATTGTAATGATATTGCATGGTGATAGAAGATAGCTGCACTTGTAGTGAACATGGCATAATACATAAAATTATCCAGTAACTATGTTGTACACCTGAAACTAATGTAACATTGTATGTCAGCTATACTCAAATTTAAAAAAAAAATGAAAGAAAGAAGAAAGAAAAAAAAGAAAGAAAAGAAAGAAAGAAAGAAAGAAAGAAAGAAAGAAAGAAAGAAAGAGGGGATCCCTGGGTGGCTCAGCGGTTTAGCGCCTGTCTTTGGTCCAGGGTGTGATCCTGGAGTCCCAGGATCAAGCCCCACATCAGGCTCCTTGCATGGAGCCTGCTTCTCCCTCTGTCTGTGTTTCTGCCTCTCTCTCTGTCACTGTCTCTCATGAATAAATAAATAAAATCTTAAAAAAAAAGAAAGAAAGAGAAAGAAAGGAGTTACTGGGTTCCAAAACTAAGTGGAAGCAGAGACCCAAGAAATCAAGTTGAGTCCTGAAAGAGCCTTAACCTGAAGGCAATTATTGATACAAGTGAATCCAATGTTTTGTCGTGAGGGTCCCTGGAGGTGGTGAAAATATGGATCAAGAGCCAGAGGCTATCAGTCTGACAAGAAAGCTGACTCTTTAAAGGGAGGATTCTCCCAAAGCTAAGTTCAGGTAAAAGATGAACTAAATCTAACCAGACCCTGATTCCACCTGTAGGGGATATTCCAGGAGGGTGCCTTGGTACCAGCGGTGAGGAGAAGTGTGAGGAGAAGCTGGGAAAAGCTGCACTGAAGTCTACTCAGTGTTCATGCTCACATCATCTTGACCCAAGGTATTTTGGAAAAGATGAAAATAGTGATGGCTAGAAGAGCACGCAAGCCAGGGGAATGCATGAGTGTGCATTGTTTTAAGGTCCTTGTATTATCCCTTGTGTTATTATCTGGTTGAAGATGAAAATAATTAATTTTCTATTTTGTCAGATTTGCATATTTTAATTTTTAAGATAGCAAATAATAGGAAAGAGAAACACTTTTGTATATGTAGGGAGAAAAACACATAAGTACAAAAAGCAATTAGGAAAAGTGGTCAAAAAAGGTGAGAAAGACATAAAATTGGAGAGAAATACAGAAACCAGAAAGTATGACAATGTATTCAAACATAATTATTTAATTCAATGCAATGTGGCAATTACATTCACTGTAAAGAAACTAAGTACTTCAAGACAGATATTTTTAGAGTGTGTTTTTAAAAATTCAATTATATACTTATAGGAGACACATCAAAAATATACTTAAATTATAAGGATGCAGAAAAAGATGGAGAAAAATATACCACATAAATACAAAACCAATTTTATAGATGTAATAGAATATCATATATAATACATTAGTTTGCTGCTATAATAATATACATTGATATCAACTGTATTAATATCAGACAAATAGAACTTATAGTGAAAGGTATTTCTAGAGATGAACATCGCTTTATAATGATAAATGGTTCCATGTGCTAGAAGAGAACACTGTTTATATCACACATTATAACCTACCCTGAAAATACAGATGTAAAATCTCTTGTCCACAATGATGAAATCAACAAAGCCTTGAAAACTGAAAGCCTTGCATGTTTGCTGCCAAGACTTGAGCTGACTTGACAAGATATCATTTATAGTCTTTATTTATCCACTGTGGTGGTTTTGTTTTAGAATATTAATGTGCTTTAATACAGGGTACTGTTCTTCTTCTGCTTTAAGTGGTACATAATGTATAGTATATACTTTGTTTTCGAAACTGAGTTTTCCTCCAAGACCGAGAGACAGAGTTAGAGAGGGGGAAGGGGGAGAGAAAGATTGCAAGAAGAAACAAAGAAAAAATTCACAATCATAGTCATAGTGCAGATTTTTAACTCATCTCCCTGAGTAATTGATAGAATCTACAGACAGAATTATGATTAACAATCTTAGCCAAATAGACATAGAAATGGTACCATGTCCAACTATTGCCAAAAAAATTCTTTTAAATGCACATGGACCATTTTTTAAAAAGCTGGCTATATACTGCACATAAATAAAATCTCAACAAATTTCAGAAGATTGAAAACATACCAAACATGCTTTAAAATGCAAATATAGGCTATAAAATTATAAAGAAAGAGAAAAAGAAAAAAGAAACTATCAGAATTTGGGCTGGTGGCTCTGATGCTAGAAAGGTATTTGTGTTTGGAAAGAAATACCCAAATATTGGTAAAAAACAAAACACAAACAAACAAATAAACAAAAACGAGAAAGCATGGCCTGTATCCTAGGATTTTTATGCTCTAAAAGATAAGACCTAAAAGAAACACTGATTATATCTGTGTTAGGTGTTTGGTTCAATTGATAACATAACATGTAGTAGTATATGTTAATAGGAGATTGTGGCATACAAATCACTTAGAAGCAACTTTTGATTATAAGATACCACTGTGTATAGTTGGTGACTATCCAGTAGTGAATCGAAAAACATTTATTAACACTTAGTATGTTTATAGTTCTGCACGAGATTCTTTGAGATAACATAAGATATAAGTCATTTCCTTAAGAAACTTACACCTTAAGAGGGGATAGACATCAAAAGATAACCAAACAATGAATGCTGTCATAAATGCTGTTTAATAAATGATGCAGCCCCTACTCTTTCCTGGAAGAGTGAGGCACAATTGATCACTTGAGCTAAACTAATAGAGACAGAGTGGTTTAAGGAGAACTAGAACTTTCACTGGATATTGGAAACAGAAGAATTTGCACAGATAGAAATGAAATGGCAAAGGACAGGCCATGTTGGCAAAAATAACTTGTGAGCAAATGGCGGGAAACAGAAACTTGAAAGGTCTCCATGGTGTAGGAATTCATGCTAGGGGTAATAAAGAAAGAAAATAAATTGTTGACTTGACTTTTAGGTCAGTTACATAAATATATAATTTTTAAGGACTGGAGAATAATGTAGATTGATATAGATGTGGCATTATTTCCTGAGAAAGATTAATATCCTTTTCGGGTGCATAATTCTATAAATACAAACAAAAAAGCAAATAAATAAAGCATCTAATAATTTAATTTTTCTAATTTCTGCTTCACATGAAGGAAATATTAGTAACCCAGCATTTTGCAACCTTCTAGGTATTTCTAGAACCAGGCAAAAAATTATAGAGAGTTATGTAACTCTTCTGAAAGTTATCCTTCGCATCATTATATTAGTATTTATGGGATTAGTATTAATTAGCAAAAGTAAACAGAAGGAAAACTAAAATCACAGCTTTGAAGACTACTCCTAACCGAAACACAAAGAGAGAGAGAGAAATAACTGAATTCCCCTTTGTTTATTTCTTATGAATCCTGTGAGGTTGCCAACACTTCATAGCCATGTGCTGTTTAGAACTCATTCAGCTTCCCCGAAACACAATTTTCCCACAGACTTTTTCACGTCTCTGTGCATAGATGGCCCCATTTCAAATTCTGCCTCTATTCCTTGTTAGCCATGTGACCAAGAGTGTGTCTACTCTCCTGCAAAATGGAAATAGTAATACCACCTTCTTCATAGTATTTTTAAAAAAGTAAATAGTGCTCAGTATATATTAAGTGCCATTTACATTTTAGCCTTTGCCTTTATGAAGATTAAGGGGTGGGGGTGGGGGATTATGGATAACACCTAACAGAATTGTTGTAAGTAGGATATAATATATACACCCAGCAAAGCAAGTTTGTTTATCTTTTAGTTAACTGTCAGGACACCAAGAGATTTTTGTAGTTATGAAAAATCCCCAAACTGAGAGTGGCTTAAATAACAATGTTTATTTCTGGCTCATGACCTAGGACCAAGCTGAGTTAGTGGTGATCCGGAGGAACTCTGCCCCACCTGGTGGCCCCTTAGTATGAGGATGCTGACATCGCGGCCTGAGGTTTCGGTTGAAGGTTGAACATAGTACAAAGAGCCCAACAGATGCTCAACAGCTCAAAAATATTGCTCTGCCCACATTTCCTTAGCCAAAGTAAGTTATGTGATGGAGGGCCCCCAGCATCAGGGGTATTGGGAAACACCATTTGCCAGATGTGGTCGAGCGGGGTGAGGTGAGGAGAGTGGAAATATTTGTGATAACTAGAAATGTCTTCCATAATTATCACAGAGGCTATTGGCCAGATACACTAAAATCTCACAGCTGATTTTCTTGCTTAATCATAATAAAATACAACTCATGAGTTCTTGAGGTAGCTTTTTCCAAATTGCAATCAACTGGTAAACATTGGAAGATATGCTGGTACTTTTGTAACTTTGAGATAAGCGGTTGTACCAAGTGAGTCAAGGGTGCCATATGACTACCTGAATTCTTTACTCACTCTCTGTTATAGTCAAATGTGGGAATCACAAATTCAAGGTAAGAATCCCACTTATGGAGACATGGGTTAATTGAAAGTTTGGAATCAGATTTCACTAATTCAAAATCCACATCTGCCAGTTAATAATGGTGGCTCTGGGTGTCTATTTTCCTCTCCCTGAATGAATTTCTACATTGGAGGTAGCAGATACCTGACACATAGAATGTTAGGATGATAAAGTGATTTGGTCTTCGTAAAGTGCTTAGTAAACTGTCCCAGTGGCGGCACAATATATGTTACCTGTTACTACTACCACTATGAAGCAAGTGAAAATAGAAAATTCATCCTTTTTAGAGATTTCTTTCTCATGTAAGAAATAGAAAATGGTATGATCAAATGATGCTCTGGGATTTGAAGATACTGGGTTTGCAAAGATAAATCATTTCAGAAATAATATAGTATAGTCAGTCACCTGCTAGAAAAACCCAGTGGGATTAGGAACAGAGGAAGGGAGCATTACTAACAAATGTGTATGCATGTATGGACATGTGTGTATATATTCCCATATAGAATTAATTGACACACAAAAAAATAAATAAAATGAATTGACACAAAGAATATATTATTTATAAAATCAAAATAACTTTAGTGTTATAAAAGTTAACGGCATGCTGTAGATAATGGATGACCAAAAATGTAAAGAATTTTTCAGAATAGGCATCATGGTATACTTTTTAGTTGACAATTGATAGAAAATTGTATAATCTCGCTTATGTTATTTGCTTAGCAATTACTTCTTAAAAATCTTTTGGGGGACGACATGTGAGACTTAGTAAAGTTGCAATAAGGAAATAGGAGAAGTTGAAAAAACATAAGTAGGTAATCTACTCAGGATCAAATATAATTTTGGAGCCCACTTTGTATAGATGAAAATCCATGAAAACTCATTTCATGCTTCTGTAAAATTGCTTTCAATTATTTTCAGGGATTAGTAAACATTGGGGAAGTTGAATAGAACAGCCTGGTGCAACAAAGATTTAACAGGATGGCTAAAATTGGCCTTTAAAATGAATACTGCATTTTTAAATTAAGAAATTGGACAAAGTCCTACTGAGGCTTATCTGGGTTTGGCTTTGAGCCTGCAAAAGTACTTATTATGGTCAACGTCTGCTACTGAAACATTTATTACAGCTGGATGGAGACAGACTTGGTCAAGGAGAAAGGTGCTTCTAATTGCATTCACATATGATGTCTCTGCTTTTCACTATATTTCAATTCAAAATAATCTTTCACAGTAAGCTGGATTTCTCATCCCCTTGCCCATTTGAAATTTTTTAAGCAAAATTTTTAGGGAGGAGGTGTAGAGCTTGATTAAACTTAGGAAAGGGACATTTTAAGGTACCAACTCCCAGCTCAAGAAATTTATCAGACATTACTCATACCACAATTACTCCTAATGTTCCATCCCTCTTGCTACCCCCAAAATAACCACTATCATGATTTATAACATGATACATTAATTTTACCTGTTTTATAGCTTTGTAGAAATTTAATTATATATGTATATATATAATTATATATTTTTTGATATTATATTTTGCAATCCAAACATGGCTTTATGTGTAATGATGGTTTGTTCATGCTTATTCCTGTATATTTCATCTCATGAATATACCACAGTTTATTTGTCCAATCTAATATTCATGGGCATTGGGGCTCCAGGTCTGATTTGTTGTGCATAGTGCCAGGATGAATTCCTAAGTACCTTTTAATGAACATCTGCATGTCTCTCCATTCTTCATCACACAGAACATATTGTAGAACTGAAATTTGTGGGTCATGAGGTATACCTATGTTCAGACCGAGCAGATGCCATCAGTTTTCCAAAGAGATCTTAACAATGTACACTCTTGCCAAGCAGAGTATGAAGTATGATGAGTTACTGTTACTTAAATCCTTGCCAACACTTGGTATTCTCTTGTTTTTTCTTTCATTTTAACCATGTAAATCCTTCAGCTTTCTTTTTCTTTCTCAAAACTGCCTTGACTATCCTTTGCTTTTGCATGTACAGCTAACTTAACATTAGTTTGCAAATTTTCACAAAATCTGCTGAGATATAGATGGGAATTGTATTAAATCTTTATGCCAATTCGAAAAGAATTAACATCCTCACAATAATGAACCTTCTCATTCATAAATGTGGTATATCTTTCCACATATTTTTAGGCCTTTTAAAAGCACTCTTAGTAACGTTTTCTTATTTTCAGCACAATTCCTGTACATCTTTTATTAGATGATAAATAGAAGTGGTAGCAAGTGAAATCCTTGTCCTGTTCTTATTTTCAGGAAGAAAGCTTTCTTCACTATTTGGAATTCTTCACCATTTGAAATTCACCATTTAATGTAGTGCTTTTATTGTTGTTTTGTTGTTGTTGTATTAGGTATTCTTTATTAAATTAAGAAATTTCCTTCTAATCTTAGTTTGTTAAAAGCTTTTGTGGAGTGCATCTATTAAATTCCATCAAATGTGTTATTCAGTCAATACGGGGATTATCTGGTGATTTTCGCTTTGTTCTCTGATAAGATGGTGAATTACAATGATTAACTACCCAGTGTATAAACAGTTTTGCTCTTCTGGTATAAACTCTACTATGGTTGCAATGGATTTTCCTTTTCTTAATATTGCTGAATTTGTTTTGCTGACATTTTAAGGTTTTCACTTCCATTTTCAAGAGTGTGTTGGCCTATAATTCTCTTTTCTTATGTTTCTGTTTTGGAGTTTTGTATCAAGATTAAGCTAGCCTTTAAAATACATTTATAAGTATTATTTTCAATTTTCTCGAAGAATTTGAGTAAGATTGACATTGTTCCTTAAAAAAAAAATGAGAGGAGTCACTAGTAAGATTTTCTGTTCCAGGAGTTGTTTTTCCTTTTTCCATTTTATCATTGATTCAGTTTATTTAGGAATATTCAGATTTTTAAAATTTCTTCTTGAACCCTTTTGATTGGTTGTACTTTTAAAGGAATTTGTCAAACAAAAAGGAATTTGTCCATTTTCTCTAAAATGCTTTTATAATCTTTTATTATTTTTTTTAAAATTATTTATTTATTTATGATAGTCACACAGAGAGACAGAGAGAGAGAGGCAGAGACATAGGCAGAGGGAGAAGCAGGCTCACATGCACCGGGAGCCCGACGTGGGATTCGATCCCGGGTCTCCAGGATCGCGCCCTGGGCTAAAGGCAGGCGCTAAACCGCTGCGCCACCCAGGGATCCCGCTTTTATAATCTTTTAAATATTTATAGAATCTATAGTGATGTCTTCTTTCTTACTCCTGGAAATTATTGCTTTGTCTTTTCCCTCTTTTATTAACTGATAACTTTCACTATTTTATCATTCATTTATAAAGTCATTATTTGGCTGTGCTGATTTTCTCCATTATACATTTGTTTTTCACTTGATTGATTTCTTCTCTGAGTTATATGATTTCTTTCCTTTTACTTTGGAAATGATTTAACATTCTCTAATTTCTTCAAATGGGAACTTTAAATTATTGATTTTCCTCTTTTATACTATATTCCTGCACAACTATATATTTCTCTGTTGGTAGGTACTGCTTTATCTGTATCCCACATGTTTTGATATTATGTCATCAGTGAAAAGTAAGATTTAACTTCCAATTTGAATTCTATCGTGACATAAAAGCCTTTGGAAAGTTTCTTCCTTACTCTCTAAGTAGTGGAGTTATTATATTTTTTATTTTATTATTAATTCCTGCCTTAGTTACAATGTGAGGAGAGAGCATACTTTGAATTATTTTAATCTTGTGAAACATTAATATTTGCTTTGTGATTCAGCATATGATCAATTTTGGTAATACATGTGCTGTTGAAAGAAGCTTTATTCCATTGCTGTTAGTTGTATTTTCTACGAATAACATCAGACTAATCTTGTTAATGTTGTCTAGTCTTTTTTGTCTGTTTGTCACTAATTGACAGAAGTGTGTGAAACTCTCCCAGTGTGAGTGGTTTTTTGCCTATTTCCTTACATTTCAATCTACCCATACTTCATATTTATTTGGTATTTCATTTAATTTATATCACTTATTATTTTGTGTATGATTTATATTTTATATATTTAAAATATTAATTTATATATGGATATATATAATTACATTTTACTGTTAATCATAATAAAATGTCTGTATTTATGCACTCTTAATACTTTTTTTCTTTAAATCTGCTTTGTCTGATATTGTATCAGCACATGAGTTTTTCTTTAGTTGATGGTTATGCAGTACATCCTTTCTCCTTTACTTTCAAACTGCTGTGTGCTTCTATTATGGTGATTATTCAATAAGCAAATATACAAGTTAGCTTTTGTTTTTTCCTATCTGTTCTAAAAATCTTGGACTTTAAATAGTCAGACTTAGTCCATTCACCTTTTATCTAATTACTGATATATTTGGGTTCATGTCATTTTACTTTTCATTTTCCTGTTTGACCTCTCTTTTTATCAGCTGGTAGAATTTAATACCTTTACCTTCCTCAGACCTTTTCACATTATTATTTTGTATTTTAACTTCTATTTTTTTAAGCAACATAAAACATTATTATTTTATCATTTTTTAAGGGTAAATGTTTATACTTATCCACAATATAATCAATATACTTGATTACTCATTATTTTTTCTATCTCCATGTTTCCATTCAGGTTGTCTTCCTCCTAAAAAATCATTTTAGTATCTGATACAGGCCTATACTGTCCATTTTTGTTTCTCTGAAAAATGTCTTTATTTTGCCTCTATTTTGAAAGATTTTTTTTTTGTTGGATATAGAATCCAATTTTAGAAGTGTTTTTATTTCAGTACTTAAGGATACTGGCAGTTTTTAAAGTACTGAAAGGAAAGTCTTATTGTAGTTTATTGTTTGCTTCTTTGAAGAAATTGTGTCTTTATTTTGGTTGTTTTAAAAGTTTTTTTACTCTGTCTTCTTTGGTTTTCAGTACTTTACTGAGACCTGCCTTAGTGTACCTTCCTTTTATTTATTCTGTTTACATTTCCTCCACTTTTTGAATCTATAAGTTGATGTCATTAATGACTTTGGGAACATTCTTAATATTTATCTCTACAGATGTTGCTGCTGCTGCTGCTGTTGTTATTTGTCTTATCACCTTCTGAATCACTAGGTCTATTTCTTTTGTTTAAGTTTTCTCTTATATTCGGTCACATGGCTCCCTTTCTCAGATTTTCTAGAAATTATTTTATTGAATACAAAATAATGTGTTAAAACTTTTAGTCTCCTGATGATTTTTTTTCTTCAGAGAATATTCACTCTTTTCTCTGCAACATAGTTTGAGTAGGGGATGATTATTTTTACCTAACTCAATTAGAGATTAAGCTGACTCCCAACTGGCTTGCAGTCTTGTAAGGTTTCTCCTACTTCTGACTTGATCTTGTTCTTAGGCTTCGAAGGGTGACAATTTTCCAAAGAGTGAAAGGGTACACTTTTGAAATGGGAAAAAAAGAGTAACCTTACAATGGAAAGAAACTTGACAAAAGTGATCAAGGTCATCTATAGTAATAAGTCATACTGATAGTATACACTCTTGATATGATATGATGGGAAGCACTTCACCTCTGTGACCTTCCTCTCCAAAACACATGAAGAAAAATATCAGACATTTTGCATTAGAGGGACAACCTACAAAATACTTGACCAATACTCCCTTAAACTGTCAATGAAATCAAGACCAAGAAATGTCTGAGAAACTGTCAGAGTCTAGAGTCAAGATAACTAAATATTAATATAGAAACCTGAGTGAGATTTTAGAAAAGAAAAAAAATAGGAAAAACTAAGGAAATCTGTAAAGTATGAAATAAAGTATGACTTTAGTTAGTGAATATGGGTCAGTATTGTTTCATTGCTTGTGCCAAACATATTATAGTCATGTATGATATTAGCAATAGGTTAACAATATGCAAAACTGTGTGTGAGGTGCATAGGAACCCTCTGTATTAGCTTTGCAATTCTTTTTGTGAACTGAAAGCTAAAATAAAAAGGTTATTTAAAAAATAGTTTATGGGACGCCTGTGTGACTCAGCAGTTGAGCATCTGCCTTTGGCTCAGGGCATGATCCCCAAGTCCCGAGATTGAGTCCCACGTTGGGCTTCCTGCATGGAGCCTGCTTCTCCCTCTGCCTGTGTCTCTGCCTCTGTGTGTGTGTGTCTATCATGAATAAATAAATAAAATCTTAAAAAAATAGTTTAGCTTCTTATATCTTTTGAAGGAGGAAGTTCAAAGATAAAATGATGACATATCATGCTTCTTTTCCCTGTTACTAATACACAGAGCCTGGCATAAATTATCACAGAGCTAGTTGCCAGGCTTAAGTGAATTTTTCATTACCTGTTGACTTAATATTTTGCTACTTATAGGCAAATATAAATAGATGATGTGCACTGAAAATTTACCACACCAAAGCCAACCGTAATCAATTATATTTGCACTTAAAAATTTAATGAATAGGGACACCTAGGTGGCTCAGCAGTTAAGCATCTGCCTTCAGCTCAGGTCGTGATCCTGGAGTCCCGGGATCAAGTTCACATTGAGCTCCCTGCATGGAGCCTGCTTCTCCCTCTGCCTGTGTCTCTGCCTCTCTCTCTCTCTTTCTATCTCTCATGAATAAATAGAATCTTTAAAAAAATAATGAATAATTTTACCAAATATGCTTCATACACTTAGTATGTGGGCAATTTAATAACAGTGATAATACATAGGTTGAGAGAAAGTTTTTGAAACTAAGTACACAGATATTTTTAATTAAGTCCTAACTACATGTTAGTAGTTTGGTAATTTCTCCTTTCACATAGAATCCCTTCATAGTGGGACACCTGGGTGGCTCAGTGCTTGAATGTCTGCCTTTGGCTCAGGCCGTGATCCCGAGGTCCTGGGATCAAGTCCCACATCAGGCTCCCTGTGGGGAGTCTATCTGTGTCTCTGCCTCTCTCTCTGTGTGTCACTCATTAATAAATAAATAAAATCTTAAAAAAAGAATCCTTTCATAGTATAACTTTTGATAAATGGAATGCATCAGTATATTTTTATAAAATCCTTTGCTTTGCTTTGTCTTTACAAATGTATATTATGCTTCAATAATAAAATCTAGTATTTGCCTGGTTTTACATTTGTTTACTAGGACAATGTTGCTTTTAAATAATCATTCATCTGGCAATTTTATAACTCTGGAAACTTTAACACTCATGTTCTTAGTCTAAACACTTACGTTAATCATCCTAAGTTGCTTCCTTGTCCAGTTAATTTTTATTCATTTTTACAATTTTAAAATATCTCATTTCATAAAAGACCATAAAACTATTTAAAGGTAATGTTTACATTAAAAAAACAAGGACAATATTAATCATTTTCACCTCATGGGCACACTGCATGAAGGAGGCTGAGCTAACCTAGGGCTTCCTTTCCTGTGTGGGCAGTTATTTTTCTCTAGACTCTCCTGTCATTCTGCCTCCTTACAGTTTAACCTTAAGATGTCAAGAAATTAAATTTCTGTGCAGTGTGAATAACTCAATTTATCAAAATCTAGTCATTGGGAAAACCAACTCAGCACCTGGAATGTAGTCATTAATTTAAATCTCTCCAGATAATATCTTTATTGCCAGGTCACATCCCTTCATCTTTTGTGGGCCACTTACAGAATGATTTACTAAAGGACCTTGAGGCAGTGTTTTTTTTTTTTTGTCCTCCAGAAAAAGAATCCTAAAAAAGATTCCCCTGAGAGCACCAGACACCAAAATGTTGACATGTTATGCCTCCAAGCAGTGTAATTTAATACGAGGGGGAAACGCCCAGTGTTGGGTTCTGACCATCAATATTTCTGAAAAAAAAAAAAAAATACAGCCTCTACAATGAAACAGCTTACTCACTTAATTTAGGTTATCAAAGTAAGTAAAAGAATGGGGTGAGCAATTATGCAGCCTCTACCATCTTACAACGGAAATAGAAATAACCCAGATTCAAAATAACCCGCAGGCTCATCAGTCAATCAAGTGAGGACAGTACTGAGGGAAAGATCTAAATATCTCAGTCACAACAAAGAGGTATTTCCAGGGAGAGCATTGTGGACAAAAACTGTAGGTGCAAACCTAGGCTTGAGCAGGCTTCAGACGGGGAATTGGGAGGACAGAAGGTGGAGGCAAAACACAACCTGCAGCCCAGTTCTCCAGTGAGAAAGGAAAGCAATGTGGGCCATTTTTAGGTACCACAGTCAGGCAGGGAATCTCGGGGCATCAAGGTGCTATGACTGCACCTTTGAATAAATGCATACTTGTATTAGTATCCTACATGTACACAATTGACTTTTCTCCTTGAAATAGAAAATAAAGCAATGGTAAGTGATGGGGCCAGCAGAGGAGGACAGGAATCCATCCCAGGGTCTCGGAGCACAAGCCATGAGGCTGCCTAGTGGAACTGTGAGCATCCGTGAAGGGTGTATTACCTAAGGTAATTTTTAAAATTGGGAAACAACAGATTCCACTTCACTTTAAAGTAAAATCATATTACAAAACAATTCTGGTACATAAAAAATGTAATATGAATATTGATATTTGCCATTTGAATCAAAGAATTTGATAGCAAAACATGACATGACTGCATATGCCATCAGTCACTCTGACACAGGAGCAGTTCTGGAGGAAGACACAGAGGGGCAGAATGAAAAGGCCATGCTGCTCCTTTCATTGGCACTCCTGTACCATGAATGGTTGGCTGCAGGAGGAGTCAGAAGCAAGGCACTGATCTGACCCCAACGCATTACCTATGACAGGCCAGCTCCTCTGTTTTCTCAAAAGCCCATAAGTGAACTAGCTCTACGGCTGAGAAACCCTAGTTTGGGACCACTCCCATCCTCCTAAGACTGTGGTGAATAAGTTTCTGAAGGTATTTATAAGTTACAGCTATATTTTAAGTACCATGTGCCAGAGTACCCTATTAATGACATACCATCACTTAGATATAACAGGGAAGCAGATTATTGGCTCACTTGTTCATTTACTTATTTATCTGATGTCTATTGCTGAATTACAATGTGTCAGGCATTTTAGAAAACAGGACATATGCTTAAAGTCTGCCTTCCATGTATTATAAAGCAAATATAAGTAGAGATCAGTAGAATATAGCTGCCATTTACATGGGGATCCATGGAAGTCACCAGCCAATCCAGTCTAAAAGTTAGGACAAAAAGTTCATAAGGCAAATCCTCCTTGAAGACATGTCAATTGAGCAAAATCTTAACTGTTTCAATTCATGAAACTACTGAGAACCAGTTTAAATGCCTCTGTAGTTTCCTTTGCAAAGTCAGGTGTGGGTTCTGAGTAGTAGAAATATTTTACAGTTATCAGTTCATTGGCCCATATGCTTTTTACTGCTATATCATTCCCTGTAGGATGGAGGAAATATGATGGCTCTTAAGGACATACAATGGAAAAAGTAATAAAAAGCAACTCTGAAAATGTATGTATTTAAGTATATTTTCTTTGCTCTGTCAGCTAAAAGGGGATAGAAGCAACGATACCCCAGTAGCAATGAGCACACCTAGTGCCCAGATCCTGGCTTCTAATACCATTTTCCCATCAAAGGAACCTGAGTCCTTTGTGGAAATAGCCGATTCTCTTATGGCTGAGGCAGGAAATATTGAAGGTAAGTCAGGGATATCTTGTGGTGTAAGTAAAGAATTGCTTAAAATAAAAACAAAACAAAAGTCCACCTGCCAGTGATGGACGTATGTCCAAAAGACACAGGATCCACTGAAAGACCTCCAACGACCAAATCAGAGGCAATTTGAGCAACTAAAAACACAGTATTATACTGTAATTCAAATTTTAGAGTAGATAGTGATATGGATTAATGATTGATTGAATAAACAAATAAGTGGAAGAGAAGAGATAAATCTGTCCTGAGTAGTTTCATATAATTTATGCAAGCACTCTGCCTCACCCCTTAAGTGTAGGTTGTGCATGGTGACATCACCCCAGGAAGTACAGTGAGAAGGGGCTGGGGAAAGTACCTGCAGGGGAGAAACTTGACAAACATGACCTCTACCAGGTGTTAAAATCAACATCAGTAGTGATGAATCATGTTGATACCACACATGCATCATTGAGATGATGGGAATAGAAGGGCTCTTTACCTCTGTGGTCTTCCTCCAAAAACCCAGAATGTCACTCTCACCATGAGAAAATCATCATAAAAACACAAATTGAGAGGCATTCTACAAAGTACTTGACCAGTACTCCTCAAAACTGTCAAGGTCATCAAAAACAAAGCAAGCCTGAGAAATTGTCACAGCCCAGAGGAGCCTAAGACATGAGCACTAAATGTAATATGGTTTCCTGAGTGGAATTCTGGAGCAGAAAAAGGACATTGGGTTAAAAAAAAAAAAAAAAGAAAAGAAAATCTGAATAAGATAAGGGCTTTATTCATTAACAATTCACTATTGGTTAATTAGAGTTTATTAATAATGTATTAGCATTGGCTCATTGATTGCAACAAATAGAACATAATAATAGAAGATGTTAACAATAAGGGAAAGAGAGGATGGGATATATGGGAACATTTTATATCTTTGCAAATACTTTTGTAAATCTGTAACTGCCCTTAAATAAAATATTTATTTAAAAAGGGATATAAATGTATGGTTCCTTTCCAGTTGACTCTGTGGTGTCCCCTCCATCACAGAGCTGAGAAGGACAGGATGTTTTAGGTGGCAAGAATAAGGATAGTAAAAGCTCTTCTCTCAGGGCACCTGGGTGGCTTAGTTGGTTAAGCATCTGCCTTCAACTCAGGTCATGATCCCAGACTCCTGGGATTGAGCCCTGCATCAGGCTCCCGGCTTGGTGGGGAGTCTGCTTCTCCCTCTGCTCTTGCCCCCTGCTTATGCTCTCTTTCTCTCTCTGAACTAAATAAATAAAAATTTTAAAAAAGTTCTCCTCTCTACAAGGGCCCATTTTTCTTTTTGTGAGAGGCAAGAGGAACAGTGGTACCCCTGTCTGACAGGTCCTTAAACTCTGGCAAGAGAAGTGGATATTCAGAAGAGGCAAAGAGTCAGAAGAGGACCGAATAAGTCCTCAAGACCTAGGGTGGCTGGTTACTGTAATGATTACACAGAAATTACTTTCCATCTAGAATCAAATATATATACACTTACAAAAGAAAGAATGATTTTTTTAAGTGAGACTTATTTTTAAAGCACCCTTTGCTCTGTATGAGTACATAGTGACGACATATTTATAGTCATAAAAATATAGCAAAAGTAAGAGAGACATATCATCTTTTGTCCACACTTAGACAAACAATGAACATTTAGAAAATTTTAGGTTGCTCCTCTCAAGTACCAACACCACCATCTATACAAGCTGCGGCAACCCAAGGCTGAACCCGAAAATGGAACCTCTCTGAGTCAGGGTCTCTGCCCACTGAACCAGCGTGAAGGTTAGCCAAGGTCAAGGAGCAGCTGCAGGGAATGAATCACCGGCTTCCTCCTCTCCAGAAGAGGCATCCAGCCGGGTGCAATGCCAGCAACACCATCTGATTTTACCCTGTGGACCTCCTATCCAGCCTCCAGCTGCGTTGTGTGTGCCAGCCCCTGCCTGAGTTCACCCTTTGACATAAAGTTTCATTTTTGTTCTGGCAAATTAACCTCATCGGGCCTGATTCCTGTACTCTCTGTTTCTAAGCAGTACTGAGGCCTGTTATGATGGTCTCTTTATCCCAAGTAGACCCAGGCACTTTTCAGGATGCTGGACAGATCCATAGGGCCTAGAAGGCAAGTGTCCATATTCAACGGATAATTGCTTGGGAAGCCAGTCATTATTACCGAACTCTGGAGGGTTGGGGGCACATGGGCTTTGGCAGAGAGAAATTAGAATCATCCAGAGTGCTTTCTCATACTTCCTCCACATACTCCTGGAAATAATGCTATCTTCTCTCCCTGGAGGGGGTGTGCAGCCTCCCACAAGAAACCACTGTGGATGTGAGTCACTGTCACTGGTGAGAACAGAGTGCTGGGCCCAGGTAACCAGCACTGGGCCACATGCACGGGTGCAGCATTGTGAAATATTACAGTTCTTCCCTAATGACTGGCAGCCGGTCACTGTTCCATGGCTGTGTGACTAGATGTCCCACCCCCAGGCCCTGTATCACCCAGTCCTCAGCAGGATTCCTAAATATGATATTCCATTAAAGATAGATTCAGGGTGATTTTTAAAAAAAGTGTTACTTATTGAAAAGAAGAAGAAGAAAGTAACCATATAAGAGAGGTATTGATAGCCAAGTGAATAAATACAAATCTGATACTTCAGTCAGGCCAATCCTTTCTCTCCATTCAAGTATTCATTTGAGGATCACTTGCTAATCATCTACTGTACTCTATAGGGAGAGTTTGGGAATGTGATGAATGCACGCTGATGATAAATGCCGCAACAGGTGTGCATGCACTGTTTGGTGTATAGGGCAAACATTCCCTACTCTTACAAGGGTGGTCGAGAGCAGGCTTTCACAGGAAATGACTCAGGATACAGGTTGCAGCAGAGCAGTCCACTGGCAATGGAGGTTATAGAGAATGAGGGTGGAAAGCAAGAAGGAAAGAGGAACAGCCCTCCCAGCAAAAGGAGCAGCATATACACAGTAGGGGGTAGGAGGTATGTGGGGCTTGGGCAAGAGTGTTGGGGAAAGAAGGGGACAGCAGGACTAAGAGATAAACTCAGAAATATCAGATCATGAATGTCTCCTAGTCGTGCTAAGAGACTAGGATATTATACTGAGGGTGATAGTTACAGAAGAAAGGACGTAGTGGAAAGGGCTGATTAGCTTTGGGTTGTGCCATGCTTCCTTCAGTGGCTGTGAAGAAGATTGATCTGAGGAAGGTGAGAGACTGAGAGGTTTACCTTCTGCGTGGGGTGACATACTAGGAAGGGTCTTCATGTGGTGGTTAAAAACAGGGACTCTGAAGCCCAATTGACTTGTTTTGAGTGATCATCACACAATCTTGTGTGATCTGGATTATGTTACTACACTTCTCCATGCTTCTGCTTTTCCAGTCTGTAAAACAGGAAAATCATAGCATCCTTTCCATAGGGTTGTAGGGCACCCATTCATGAGGGCACCACTTGCCTGGCACAGTCACCCAAAGGCCCCATTTCTTAGCACCATCACACATTCGTTAGGATTTCAGCATATGAACTGGGGGTCAGGGGCCACAAAAATTCAGTCTAAATAGCAGGAGGCAGATCCAATTTAGAGATAATGGGAAGGTTGTTTGTTAAATCTTTTCCATATTCCTTTGGAAAGATGAGCAGGGAGTAATATTAACACACCTGACAAACATCCCTCAGTAATGATTTTGCAAATTGTTGTCACTGCAACACACAACGTCATTACCTCATCCTGGACAAGGTAAAACTGGTCTCATCCCTTGCACTGCTGCAGAATTTTTCCTAAATCTGACATCTGATGTTATCGCCCCTCTGGTTTAAGCAAAACACATTTTCTATGACTCTCATTACCTTAAACCAATGCTTCACAGTGCCCATCACTCTCTGGCTCAAACCCATTAGCCCCAGAGATTCAGCGAATCTTCCATTTAATGGCTACTTCTGTACATCTTCAATTTCAGCAACACTGAACAACTAGCTGTTCCCAGAAAATCCCACGTTTACCACATCTCCCTGTCTTGGTCCAGCATGTTGCTTTTGCCTGGGAATGCCGGTCTTTGTCTTTTGATTTACTCAACCTAAGTTTCACTTCATCTATGAAAACTTGTACATTTCTTCACTTCCTCTCTGGGCTCCCTTAGCAAGATTAAGGCTAACATTATTTTGTCCTGTAATATTTATTTAACCACTCTTCTCCCACTACCATGAGCTTCTTGAGGGTAGAGGGTAAGTCTGCCCATTCTGTGGTGTCCAGCCAGAACAGATGGTCAGCGCATGCTTGTGGAATAAATGAAGTAGTCTGTGAAGATTGATATTTTGCTCTGCCACCACCTCCGGGCTTTTTTATAAAATTCAAGTGAACAGACAATAATCAGACCTCATCATCCTGTGTAACAAAACAACTTAAAATTTTCTCATAGAAGCTTTCTGAACCTCTGACATAGTTCTGTTCTTCTGGCCTCCAACAATTTTTGAACTCTCCAAAGGCCAGTGTTAAGGTCACAGACCAGTCTGTTGGTATGGTCACCGTGTGGTGTCTGCCATGTTTACCCTCTCCCACACCAGTTTCCACTGGAGCTTCATGAGTGCCACCACTGATGGTGCCCTTCAGGCCTTGTGACATCCAAGAGCCAAATGTATCAAAGCACCAATGGTACAGCCTCGAAGCAGAGGTGGCATGGCTCCTGTGACCCTCTTCTAGGGTTTATTACTCGTGCCTCATGGCAGATCTTCTTCTGCTCAGAATCTCACAAAACCGCTTATAAAAGTAGTCTTTAGCTTCTGACTCTTATTCTTTACTCCCAATCCAAAGTTTAATGCAAAATTACGAGTTCTTGTCTGTTCTAGTATAGTTCATCTTTTGACTCCAAAAACAGTCAAACCTTTTGACTGTTCTACCCACCACCACCTAGCGGTTTATAAATCCACAAAGGTGAGGATGCATGAATATTCCCACATGCGAACATGATTTTTGTTTATTTTTATTACTTTTTTATTTAAATTCAATTTGGGGCAGCCCGGGTGGTTCAGTGGTTTAGCGCTCCCTTTGCCCCAGGGCTTGATCCTGGAGACCCGGGATCAAGTCCCACATCAGGCTCCCTGCATGGAGCCTGCCTGTGTCTCTGCCTCTCTCTGTGTGTGTTTCTTATGAATAAATAAATAAAATCTTTAAAAAAATAAATTCAATTTTGCCAACGTATAGTATAACACCCTTTGCTCATCCCCTCAAGTGCCTCTGCAGTTACTAACCCAGTTACCCCATCCCCCCAGCCACCTCCCCTTCTGCAACTTTTTGTTTGTTTCCCAGAGTTAGGAGTCTCTCATGGTTTGTCTTCCTCTCTAATTTTTCCCACTCAGTTTCCCTCCTTTCCCTTATAATTCCTTTCACTACTTCTTATATTCCACGTATGAGCGAAACCATATGATGATTGTCCTCCTCTGATTGATTTCACTCAGCATGTTTGTTTAGCCTGAGAACATCTTGGGTAATCAAAAACAAAATTATATACTTGCTTGAGAGAGTCTATGTGGATTGTCTATCCACAAACTGTAGGCATGATGGTGGCTTTCTCATACATACAGTTTCTCTCATGTATGACACAGCTGTAGAATAAATCCTGGGCATCACCGGTTCCTAATACATTTTGCCAAATTCTTCTCTCTAGTGATTTATAATCCTAACAATCAACTCAACTCCTTCTACCCCATACCCTGCCAAAATTGTAATGTAGCAAACTTTTTGAATTTTTTGATAGGTTAAAAATGGTGTCTTGTGTTATTAGTATGAATTTCTCTTAATATGGCTGAGGTTATGCATATTTTGTGATTTTTAAGAAGTGTTTGTATTTTACACATATATTTGCCTTACAGACTTGGATGAGTCTTCATGTGGTAAAGGGACTTAGTCCTTGTCATATGAGTTACAAATATTTTTCCTACTTTATTATTGGTTTTTGACATAGGGTTTTTTTTTTTTTTTTCAATTAGCAATAATTGTACCTTGGGTAAACCTCATTGGGGGGAGGGTTTGTGCTTATTTAAAAATCATTAAATATATTTATAAGTCTATCAGTCTGTTCTTTTTGGGCTCTGGGGTTTTATAGCATATTTAAAAATATTTAAGATTATAAAAACATGTTCCATGTTTCTTTCAATTTACTTATTTATTTACTTTTAAATGTTTGATTTTTTTCAAATTTTTCTGATGTATATCAGAATCTGGGGAATATAGGAATCTTCCCCACTCCCAGGTACCCATCATTTTTTTAAAGCTTTGTCAGTGTTTTGAAATTCATAGATGGCATTTTAAATCATTTAGATCAATATATTAGGAACCACTATGGAGATGTTCAAAAGTATTTGAATTCGTACATGTTTTAGACTTAAAATTCCCCCCACCCATGTGAAAACAGCAACAGATTTATTACATTGCAATGTTTTAACTTCATGTGGCAAGAACACTATAAATAAAGTTGAAGGACAAATAAGGAATAATTAATATGCAACAAATATAGCAGAAGTTAAACATTTACCAAGTATTTACTCACTTATATAAAATGAGTGCTTCAATAGAAAAATAAGCCAAAGAAAAAAGAGACAACCATATGTATTCAAATGTTCAATCCCACTAGTAACAAAAGAATTGGAAAACAAATGCAGATTAGTCATCATTTCCCACTCCCCTAATAGACTTATAAAGATCATATTAAATATATTAACAATATATTTGTGTTAAATATGTGTCAAAATGGGCAGTTACAAGTGATATTGGCAGTAGAATAAGTGCATATAGCCTTCTTGGAAGGGGATCTGGCCATATGTCTTGAAATTTTATATTTTCCCCTCTGTTTACTCAGAAACTATATTTAACTAAATTTATCAAAGGAAACAAGCAGCTGATTGTGCCATAATGCATGTACAAACATGTTATTTCATCATTATACATGTGCTAGAAAGAACTAAAAATACAGTATTGTTCTGTAATAAGGGCCAATTAAAATCATCAGTCATGACCATATTGGGACATTATTTATCCATTTAAAAAGTTGTAAGAATCTGAGAATCGACATAGAAAATGTTCATGGAATATGGTAACTGAAAACCAGGTTGCAAAACATGTTTAACTTGATCCTATTTACCTATATGTATATGCCTAATTTATGCATCTTTCTATCTATTTATGCATCCATATATCCATCCACTTACCTACCTACCTGCCTATCTAAAAGGTTTTTATATGTAATATCATGTAATTTAATAATTATATATAATAGAATAATAACATTATTATTATATATCATGCAATGTGACGGGTATAGTGAACATTGCAATGGCTTCACCACAACCTATTTTACTTTCTTTACTAAGTTTCATCCAGATATTTAGACCTTCTTCACTCAAGTCTGTGAATTTGAGAGAAGCTAACTCCACCTAGAAGGCTCTAGGAGTGGCATGGTTGCTTAAGGCCTAAACTGACCAGTGAAATACTATCACCTGGATTCAGTTATTGATTGGGATGTGGACCAGTGATTCCTCTCAGGAGAGTGCAATGGGAGAATGTGTTTGTTGGTAACTTGTAGTGATGGCAGTCTTTGCTCTCCTGAGAGAACTTCCAGAAGTGGCTCCCAGTCCCTCTTCTTGGATGTGGTCATGTGCACATCTATTCCCGTTATTGTTTGGCACCCATCCTGATATCATAAGAGAAAGGGAGAGCATTGGTGAGGCTGATACCATGGAAAAAAGAGTGAAGAAACAGGACACAGGCAGATCCTCAATGGCATCACTGAGCCACTGCGTCAATCAACCCCGAAAATCATCCTACCTCTGGACTTAGATCCACAAAGACTCACTATCCACTTCATCACTTAAATCAATTTACTTAAATGGGCTTTTGTCAGCCCAAAGCAATCACAAGTACCATCATTTGGGGTGTGTGTGTGTGTGTGTGTGTGTGTGTGTATGAGTGCATGTGCATTGGCAGGTAGATAGCCATATACGTAAAGGAGAAAAAAAAAATGAAGTGATATTCGTCAGAATATAACAGAGGTACATTCTGGGTTGGAATTATAAGCGATGTTCACTTCATATTTGTGAAAACTTTTTAGACTTTTTTCACAACAAACCTGAATTATTTATTTGATCAGAGGAAAACAATAACAAAAGCAACAATTTAGAAAACAAAAATCAACGGTTATATTTGAAGGAAAAAGATTAAATTCAGAATGTAGCAGAAAGGATGTGTGTGTGTGTGTGTGTGTGTGTGTGAGATTCTCATAATTTTGTAACCGCAAGTACCAAATGAGCCAAAAATATGTAGCAGCCAAAAATTACATATGAACCTAATGCAAACTTTGGTTTTTTAAACAGAACAGTGTCAAGATCAAGGGTGTTAATAATCCCACTGTTCTCTGCTCAGGTCAGACCACACTTGAAGTATTGTTTTCAATTCCCTATTCCTAGAGGAATTTAGGCACTAACTGACATATTCCAGGGATATGGGGGAAGGATTTATGCATTTGGAAAGAGATGGAATTTTAAGACTTTTGAGATTTTTTTCCACATTTAAGATTCTATAGTTCTCCAATTTTATGTGTTGTTCTTGGACATTGAAAAACAATCATATTCTAAGTGAAGAAACCAAGGTTCAGAGAGTTGGAATGGCATGCCCGGGGCCATACAAGTTGTGAGTAGCAGATTTTTGTCTCGAAGATGTGTTAGAAAGGAAATAGTTGGACTGATATTTGTTAAGGGGACAGTGACATAGATTATCAAGGCAGAATCATTTAGTTTCAAGTGACTCAAGATTAAACAACCAGACAACTTTTTGGGAGTGAGAGTACATGATACTGTTTTCAAAAAATGCCATTCTAGGGAAGAGGAAGTTCACTTGTGACTAGCTCAGTAAGTCCAACAGCCCAGAACTGGTGAAGGTCTTTCAATTGTTCTTCTTGCAGAGTAGAAGTGGTAATTTATTGATGCGAAGAACCATCTCAGGATGGTCAAAGGTGACTCAGGAGAAAGGGAAGGTTCCAAGGCTTCTTATTGTTTCCTGGCACTTCTTCTTCTTTTTGTCCTTGGTAAAATACCCAGCCTCTCAGGTGGGCACCCGGCGGCCCAGATGAAGACAGCATTGCTCTGCCGCACAGTAAAGCCTGTTACTCCTCCATTTACAAAATAATTTATCCCTTTTGCAAAGTTGATAAAGGTTGGTAGCTGTGGGATAAATCTAATAGCCATATATGACAGGACTGTTCTACAATTCAGGAAGCAGGAGGCTGGATGCACTACCTAGGCTTCACTTTTGAATTGCTTATACCTTAGACACCCAGAATTGTTTCCACTCTGTTATTAGAAGCATGGATGATTGCTGAACCTGGACCACAGACAGACTTAGCAAGGGCAAATGAATGGGCCAGCACAAAGGTAAGTGAGAAAGGAATCTAAACAGAAGTAGGACTTATTTGGAACTTGAGGCAACTTCAATCTTCATCTGATGCTCTAGTAAGTCAATAAGTAAGGGATAAAAGAGATCAATATAATACAATACATAGATTAATTGAGAATGAGGGAGAAGAAAGTGCAGAGTTTTAAAGAAATGGAGGTCATGGCCAGAAGTTGCCAACAAAGTTAATAGCGATTGCCTCTTTAGGAGTGGTGCTGGGTGGGGTGGGCAAGAGGAAGGGCGTTTTGCTTTCAATTTTAAGTGCTCAGATTATTTTATTTTTAAATATGAGTACACATTTTACTTTAGTAAAAATGCACACACACACGGCTCTGGCTCTCTTTCTGAGTGATGCTAAATGATTTTCCAATGTGGGCAGAGGCTGCAAAACAATCTGCAGATGGAGCACGGATACATAATGGACATATTTCTACCCAGAGACTGGAGCATTCATAATAGTCAGATAGTTATGCTGCCTTCAGTCTGTTCCATCTCTGCCTATGTTTGGGGAGGGGGGAAGTACTCTTCAATGCAGCACTAACTCTGATGGTAGCCAAGTGTGCTACTTCAGCCTACTATCCTCAAGTTTCCTTGTAAAAAGTTATTGGAGCTTTCAGCATATTAGAACATGAATTTTTTTGTTATATAAAGACAGAGCTGAACAGAGGTTTCTGAAAGGACATGCATTTTTTATTTGAAAATTTTCTTGTAGTATGGCATTTTACTCTCCAAGAAGTAGCATGTTGGTTGTGAAAAAACAAAAACAAAAACAAACCCCAGTCAATAATAACACTAGACCATAGGAGAGCGAACTGCTAGCAGCTCATGTGAAAGTTTCCTACTGTGAATATCTGGTGTTTTTCTCTAGATCTCGCTGAAATTAAAAATCACAGAATAAGAAATAAATGTTCCTTTTAACTCTGCAAGACCTTACCCATGGTAGGTAAGCATATCAGTACATCGTGTCTTCCAAATTATTTCCTTAAGCATTCTTCTTTTTGTATTGCATGAGTCACAAATTGACTTTTTCCTTTTAAACATCAGAATCACAGTTTTTCTCCTACTATTGACAAACTGAAGGTACAGTGGAGCTAAATAACATGTTTTTGTTGTTGGTAGTGGTTTTTGTTGTTGTTTGTTTTTACAGTGAGCTCTCTGAAGGACAGAGGATCATCCTGTTTCAATCTCCAGAATATGCTTTCTCCCATGGAAATGAACTAAAGAGCACCATCCAGAAAAAAATCAGGACTCATCCGTGGGAGGTTCCAGGGCTCAAAGACGTTTGGCAGCATTGCTGATGCAGACATTCAAGTCAGAAGACCAGATCTTGGCTTATCTTCAAGGAGAGTGAGGTCTGTTTTGTGCTCGGATGGAAACTGGCAGGGTTCTTTGATAGGTGTTAGGGTTTTAAGAGAATGAGATAGTGACATTAAATTTGCAACAGTTATTTTACAAAATCTTAAGATCCATGGAAATAGCCCTATTTCTTCTCCAAAATGAGTTTTGGACAAGTGTATCACCTTTGGGTTATATTTACATTTGTGTCCTTGTATTGGTATTTTCCTTTTCCCAGCTGGGTTTCTAGTTTTCGTTGGGGGTTCAGTTTTAGGTGGTTGTAAAAGGTCAAACTTTCGGTGAATAATTTTCAGAATGTTCAGTACCTTGGAACTTCTAATATGGAGATCTTTTTTGGTAACATTCATGAGCAATACTTTAATATTCCAAAAGAGGGAAGTTACATTCATCCTAGCTCTGGGAAACTCATTTTCACACACGCATATAAAGAAATCCCAACTATGATGTTAGTGTGTTTTTTGACAACAATAATCCTATCTTACAGAGTTAGGAAGGAAAGCATGAACTATATTATTGTATTCTGGGACTTAATCTGTAGAAGTCAAAATGTTACTGTTAGTAATTTCCACAGGTCTTTGAAGGCTCCACCTAGACTTGGTTCTGTGCCAAGATAATACAACCCATTTTCTTTTTCCTAAGGGAATTTGGTATTTCTTTCTGGATCCACATTTTCTATGTTACTCTGACTCTTACATCTGCCTCCAGCTAGGACTACGCCTAACACATTGCTGCCACATTTCCAAAAAGAATTCACTGACTCTGAAAACATAGATGTGGTCAAGCTCCATGTATTGTTTGTGGATTATCCAATTATTGGAATGAATGCTGTCCACAACAGTACTTGTCCTTACAACCTCACCAAACCATAGAAACCCAGGTAGTTTTGTCCCTACTGATTTGTCCTCCCCGCTAATTTTATATTAATTAAGCATTAGAAGATATTTGCACAAATGCTGAGGAGTGGGGGAAACCCACAGTAATAGTACAGATTTTTATCATTGCACATTTAATGTTTCCTATAAACTCACCATAGTTTTTTGGTACATTCTATACGCCTTGAATAAAAAGTAATGGTTCAATACTATTTTCTCCTGCTCTAGAGTATTTCTGAGCATGAAGTTTTCTTTACAACTTGGGTTCTCAATTATCCATACCAGTTATTATGTTGCATTTGGTTCATTGATATTCTGAGTCTACTTAAGTAGTAGGCTGTTTCTCTTAAACCTAACTAAACCTTTTGAAAATTGTCTCAATTTTCTATTTTCCTCCTTTCCCTCCTATCTATTTTTCTGACAGTTTTAGGTCTCCCAAGTTGTTACTGTCAATCTTCTGTAGATAAATTGTCAACACTTGCTAGAATTATCTGTAAAGTAAGAATATAATGAATACAATAATATAATTTTCTATTAGTTCCATGGGCTCTGTAATGTCCATTTGGCTTCCTAGGAATCTCCTCTCTCTTTTATTTTGTATATTTCCCTATTATTGGCTATATGCTAGATCAAAGGCCTATAAATTGTGTTCCACCTCTATGGAGAGGTGCTGAGGAGCCGCCTCAGATGGAAACTAGAGCCCATGTTTTTCTCTTTCCCATCAACCTGCTAGATGGTGGATCTGCATGTGCTTGGGTTTACAAAAATTCACATTAGTTAAACAGTTGAAATCCACAGTTGTAGATGGATGAGGTTATTACACAGTTAAATTACATTTAAGTAAGTAAATAAATCAAACCATGAATATATAAGCAGCAGATGTACTGAATTCTTTTATTGACAGATGTATTATCTATTGGAATAATTATAATCAACGCAATACCACCCAAACCACAAAATTCTTTAGGCAAAGATAAATGGGTGAAGATGAAGGGTTACAGAATATGACTAGTTGGTCTTAAAAAATGGGTTTGGCTAGTCTTTGGGGGATCTGCTGAATGACTTCTTCCTTAATATTAAACCCTTGTGATTTCAGGGAAAATTTAATCCATATGTCTCTGATTCAATTACTCTTAACTCATTAAATGTTTTTTTAGGGCTATTTGAAATTTGAGAAGCCTTTTTATGAGCTTTAGTAATCCTTTGTTCTTTGAATTAGGAAGGAGAATATTGCCAAGAGTTAATGGTACTTGAACCTCAATACACTTGAGGGTATTCTAAACTTATCAAAGGTCCAGCATCCTGTCATAACCAATGACTCAGGTGCTTGCAACCTCTGCCACTTGCTACTCCTTCCACATGCCCTATGATGTTGGAGAATTTCTTTTCTTTCTTTTTTCTTTTCTTTTCTCTTTTCTTTTCTTTTCTTTCTTTTCTTCTTTTCTTTTTTTCTTTTCTTTCTTTCTTTTCTTTCTTTCTTTTCTTTCTTTTCTTATTTTTAAAAAGACTTTTATTTATTCATGAGAGACAGAGAGAGAGAGAGAAATAGAGAGAGAGAAAGAGAGACAGAGACACAGGCAGGGGGAGAAGCAGGCTCCATGTAGGGAGCCTGATGTAGGACTTGATCCCAGGACTCCAGCATCATGCCCTGGATCAAAGGCAGGCACTAAACCGCTGAGCCACCCAGGAATCACCAGAGCATTTATTTTACATGTGGCAATGACCTTTTCATGCAAGATAGCTATTGCTGCTGAAGGACAGTGACATCCATGAGTGGAACACACATTCAAGTTATCATCGCTTTTGGGGCTAAGCTAATTAAATAAAAATTGAACACTCTGAGAGGCAGAGTCACTACTCTTCTTTACCTTTTCTTATTGTTGTAGGTAAGAACATATAGATAACTTAGGTTAACCTTGAGAAGGTATCGTACATTTGAACAAAGGGAATGAAATAATTTGTGATTTAAGGACACTGAACATTCAAAATTGACATTTGCAGAATTCCTCAAAAAACACAGATTTGCTGAGTAATATCAATGGCTTATGCTGTTTTAATGAAAAACGGGTTTACCTGAAGTCTTAGCTACACATTTTTGAGACCCGAGCTACTATCTATATATCAAACCTGTCAGTGATGACTCAATCAGCGGTGAAGAAATGTTCCTTCTAGCTTAAGGGTGGGAAAAATTTGTCTGTTGACTTTTTTAGTTTAATTGTAATAAGTTGGATCATGAAAACGTCCTAGGAAAAAAAGAGCCATTAAGACACACAGAAGCCACAATTTCGAATCATGGGCTATGAGTATTGAATTTGAAGAATCAGTGTATCAATCAATGCTCCCTAGGAGCCAGAGACCAAATGGCTCATTTGAATCTATGGCCTCAAATAGCTCATGAAAGAGAAAGAGAAAAACCAGCAATAGTGATAACTACCATCCCTAAACCCGAGAAGATCCTAATACCTACATAAGAGTGTGGGTATCTCTCATCATCAATATTATCTTCCCATGTAAAAGATGACATGAGAAATAGTTGAATTATATTGTATATTCTCCTGGGGCAAGGAGGAAGAACTCCAACTGAACAGGCCCAATAATGTTTTCCTACCATTGCTCTTTGTGAAGATTCCTTTATAAATAGAGCAATATTATGTTCACTGCAGTGACTAAGGATTTCTAAGCAAAGCAATACAGGACAATTTCAAAGATGAGAACTTCCAAATTTGTAGAACTAAACTTGAAACATATGATCTCTTACCTCCATTTGCTTCCAGATATATAGAAATTTCCAAGTGTATTGGCAATGTTTGTTTTATTTGTCTGGTTAATTGCAAAAGAAGGTCAAGGATTACTTTTGAATGTAGGTCATGATTGTTTACACAACACAAGCATCTACTTAGGTAGAACCAAATGTTTCCAAGTATAATTTTCTAGACAAATTGACTTTAATTAAGGATAAGGGTGTGAAAACATATTGTGAAAGTATCACAAAACCTCGTATCCCATGAAATTAGCTCATAATTACCAAAATCTATTCAATGCTTCTACAGTGGCATTCTGATTAGTGTTGGTGAAAGAGTTCATATAAAAATATGATAGTCTGTCTGGTAAGTTTGAGCTATCAGGAACCACTCATGTTTTTAACTCCAAACCCTACAACAATGGAAAAATTTAGGCTTAATGATTTTTTTTAATTAATAAAAAATATACTCACAAAGAAAGCATTTACAGATGCAGGAATTGTTTTTAAAGAGAGAAAAAGCTACCTGACAAATATATTTACAACCTCTTGCTGGCACTGTAATGCACATGTGCTGTAAAATTATTTATAAAAAAAAATAGTCTACTAGCAATTTTGCTTCTTTTAACTCTTTTCCTTTTGCAGTCTTAGCCCATGACATACACAGCATAGCAGAGCCCACCAAACTACCTGAGGGTGG
The DNA here is from genome assembly GCF_018345385.1 of Vulpes lagopus. Taxonomy (NCBI): domain Eukaryota; kingdom Metazoa; phylum Chordata; class Mammalia; order Carnivora; family Canidae; genus Vulpes; species Vulpes lagopus. Next base: position 35,279,134 of record NC_054831.1, read on the forward strand.
ATGCACACCCACGCTCAGCTCAGGAGAATGATGTGGGAAAGATACCCGTCTGGCCAAAGAAGCAGACACAGGGAGCTTCCAAAAACAAACAAAAGTTATATTTGTTTTTTTTTTAAATAAGTATCCAATTTTTCATGTCAATAAAGATAATCTGCTTAATAAAATATTGAGTTTTGTTATTTTTCTTTTCTTCTTCTCAAATGTAGGAGTCGTACTGAAGTATTTGAGGTATGTGAGGTATTGGAAAAATAAGCCTGCATGGAGCAGAGGCACAGATGGTTTCTGTGTTTAACGATTTTCTTCCTTCTTCTTCTCTTCATTGTGTTTTAAAGTTTTTTTTTTTTTAATTTAATTTTTTTTATTCGTGGTTGCCGCTCTTTGCTGCCCGACCCAAGTTCTGGGTCCTGTGGGGACCAGGGTCCTTTAGAGGTCACAGTAACTCTGTGGAAGCTCCCGTTCTATGTAGCAAAGCTGAAACCCAGTGATATCCAGGGGAGACAGCAGCTTCTTAACTTCCAAACCGAAAGACAAATTGGCTCATCTTGATTCTTTATATCTGGCAAAGATTTTAATTCATGTTTACTCAGAGAACTTACTCAAACTCAACTTCCTCAACTTACTTCAACTTACTTCAAAGCATACTAAGTTAGCTTTATGTTTGCTTATATATATTATTTGAAATAAATCCCTTGAAAAGACCTACACAGTAAATTAAATAAAAAGATGACAGAATCAAGAAAAACTTGATAATCCTCTTAATTTTATTGGAAGATGTCATTTGTTCTTCCATTTCTCCTTTCCTGTTTGGACATATACTGACCAGATTCCACATTCTGAACAGATTCCCATATACTGACCAAACTCCACATACTGACCAGATTCCCATATACTGATCAGACTACAATGACAGTTAATAACAATTCTCAGAACAGTCTAATTTAGATATGACATTTAGTTCCCCATACCACCAGCCAGTCTTTACTCCTAATGTTTATCTCATTTGTCAGTGAAAAATAGAGGTTAATATACAAGGAATGGAAGGGGCTAAAGAGATGTGGTTTATGACAGTTTGAATACATTATTTACAGGCTCCCATTCCTCATTCCTAGGGGAATGTGTCTGACACTGTGCAAAGCAGATAACAAATGAGGATGCAGGAGGCCCCAGTGCTGCTTCCTGGCTTGCAACTCAGATGTGACAATGCACCCAAGGGTGCACCATAGTGGGATGGAATCAGGGCACCTGTGAGATCCTCATGGCATGGAGCAGAGCTAGGGCCTCCTGGGCAGCAGGGGATGGTTAGGGAAGTCCTTCTGAAGAAGTTCCTACAGGCATGAATCCCGGGTTTCTTTCAGTTGGCACAGTCACACTCCTCTTGTGGTTGCACTGCCATGGCCTGAACTAAGGCACTGAGCTCCTCTACCCTTCCACCCATTTTCCTCTCCTCTCCCTCATCCTTAGTCTAGGCTTTATTCTGAGAGAGCCAATTGTACCCCTTCTCATCCTCATGAGGGAGGGAACACGTTTATTATTTGTTGTGAGGGAAAGAGAGTGCAGGAACCCACAGCAAATGATCAGAAGTAGAATCTGAAAAGGAAGAGGAAGTCATTATTTGGTGCTGAAACATTGAAGTGTTGTGAGTTATATCCTGGGCAACCAGAACTGTGAGAGATGCTTTCACAATAATGATCATGGCTCCTAGGGACTTTGTGCTCTTTTGTTTCAGGGCTTCCTGGGCTGATAGCTCTTGGGTAATCTGTGAGAATTTGGAAAGAGTAAGAATAAGCTGACTTCCATAATGCTGCGGTCACCTATAGGATAGCATACAGATGGAGAGTACATACCCTAAGGCGAGGGCCCAGTTATAACCCCAAACTCGTGTGTGTATGTGTGTGTGTGTGTGTGTGTGTGTGTGTGCAAGTGAAAATGGGAGAAGAAATTGGGAGTTGGGGCCAGGAGGATGGATAGTGATACTAGAGGTCAGGCAGAGGGCTAGGAATCTCTGTTTGCCTTAGTACCTCATTTGGGCTTATCTTGTGAGTCCAGAGAATCAAAAGACACATCAGCCTAACTTTCCTTGCCAGCACCCTCCTTACCAGCACCAGACCCCACCTCTCACATTCTCAGGCTCTGCCTCAGAGCGTTGTAGGTAATGGGTCAAGAGCAAGAACAGATACAAAGAGCAAGGCCACATCTTCATTTCTCGCTTCACCAAGCTCTCTTTGATGTACACAGAGATGAAACATCCAAGTTGTGCCTCTGAGATCCTGGCCATCCTTTTCTTCATTTTAGAAATCTTTGTCTTTCAACGTGTTCCCAGGTGCAATGGGTCACTTTAGATACAAAGTGTTTTTTTGTTTGTTTGTTTGTTTTTTTCAGTGGTGTTCCAGAAGTCACAAGACTCAACACACAGACTTGATTATATTCTGGAGATAACTGTTCTTACTGGACAGGCCTGAGGCTCAGTGAGTTCTGGGATTTTATGATGTGGTGTGTCCCTGGGCTCATGTAGTAGTAGGTGGGTCCTTGGCCCCTGCTGGTCTTGAGAGCAAACCATAAGCCCACCACTCAGAGAGGAGGTTATATAGGAAGTGCCTAGGATAGGAAATGTATGAGAAGTTGAATTGGTATAGAAATGACGGGTAAAAATCTCCATGACTTCCATTAGGGAAGCATTTATATTTCAGACCTATGCTGTCCAGTACAGTAGCCAGATGTCATAGGTAAACATTAAAATTAAAACTAATCACACTAGCCACAATCCAAGTGCTCAATACTCATGTGTAGCCAATGAATATCATTTGAGCAGTCTAGATACATAACCCTTCCAGCAATGAAGAAAGTTCTTTAATGGTCATTGCCATTTAGAGAGTTCCTATTAACATGGAATTTTGCTTTACTTATGGAGTTGTCCTATCAAGAAATCATTCTTTCCTATTAACAATGTCTTCTCAGGATGCCTGGGTGGCTCAATCTTTGAGCATCGCCCTTTTGCTCAGGGCGTGATCCCGGAGACCCAGGATCAAGTCCCGTATCAGCCTCCTTGCATGGAATCTACTTCTCCCTCTGCCTGTGTCACTGCCTCTCTCATGAATAAATAAATAAAATCTTCAAAAAAAAAAGTCTCCTACCTCTTATTTTTATTTTGAAAATAGTTTAGTTCTTTTTCCCATTTGATGGCAAGATGAGAGGTTATTTGTTTTGTTTTGTTTGTTTTAATCTGCTTCTCTACCTGAAATGCCTTTAACCTTTAGAATGTTGGTGTCACCATGAGGTGGACAGTGGTTTCAAGTATCTATATCTGTACAGGTTCCCTGCTGTGTGAACAGTTGTAGTCTGCACCTCCTACATTGAACCATCACTGTCTGCACTTCTGTGAGACAGAGAAATGAGAAAAATGAGATAAAAATTTTTATGGCATGCCATCAACAATAAATTAATAACACTTTATGATCAGACAAAATACTTTCTCCATCCTAGTTTTGGTGGAGTTTATATTGCAGCTTTTACATGACCGTTAAATACTGTAAAAACATTTCTGAGCGAATACAGGTAGTTCAGCTCAGTGTTGAATGTCCATCTGGTCTCAGAATGGCTGGCCTTCAAAAGGAAGAAGGTAGGAGGTAGGAAACATTCACCTTCCATTCAGATAGCTCCTGTACGGAGCAAATAGGTGTGAGAAAATCAAGGAAAGCTGAGTATGGAAGCGCCAGTATTTGAATAATTTTTAAACGATTTCATTTCATTGGAAATGAAAACTCAGATGCAACTAACAATAAATTTGAATGACAAAGTAGATAAGAGACTGGCTTTGGAGGTAGACACACCTGAGACGTGGTCCTGAATGTCTGTAAGAGCTGGTGTCCACAGGCAAATGGCAATATTTTCTCCTCTACGGACTCTGAATAAACACTTGAATATACTTCATTTGTTGGAGGATTAAATGAGGTAAGGATTTAATAATCCTAAATACAGTGCCTGGCATGTTGTAAGTGCTCAAAAGCTGTGATGATGATGATGATGATGATTACTGAAAATATTAAAAATTTTAAAATTCAATGAAACCATGACCATACATGATAGGTACTCAATCAATATGTTTAGTAATAAAACCATGTGGAGAGAATATTTTCTAATTTACCTCTGTTGGCTGGGTTTCTGTGTTTATCGTCTTTTTAAAAATTGATTATATAAACTCATCTTAAAAAGAAGGGTAGAGAGAAAGTTGGCTTAGCATCCACCCACCCCAAATCCCTCAACATCACCTTATAGTAAAAGAACAATTGTAAATCACAGTCTCAGAATAGCTACCTAAGAGCAACTAGAGTTACACTGTTGTTCTGACACAGGGTGCCTTCCTTTATGGATTAGGAGTGCTTCTATATTCAGTGTGAAATCTCTCTGAAACATTCACATATGCCTTATTTGTCTCAACAGTGACCTTTTGTTTCTTCTGGGACTTGTCACTCCAACTTTCAGGGTTGAAAATGTCGTCGATAAAATATGGCCAGTAAATGAGTAAACCAATCACATTAGTACTAACAGGAAAACTACAAGGAAATGTGATTGTATTTTTAGGAACAAGTATAGTGGAAACCATTTAAGTGGATGAGTTCTTTAAGCAAGTTTATTCTCCTCATTAAAAATGTTATCAATACAATTCTGATCAGCTGTTCAGTAAACTTTCTTGGTGAGAAGAATATTATAAATATCATTATGAGTTATCACAGTCAAAATAACAAAAAGCAAGCAAACAAAAACAACCACAATTGAAAGCATTCATTTAAAAATAGTGTCTAAGTACTAAAGTATGATGCTTAGAACTCTACTGTCAAAGTAACATTAATTTATAAGAACATAGGTCAATTATTCTATCAGAAATCACATAGATTGACAAAATTATACTTTTTGTGTTTGTCTGTGAATGGGAAACACAGAGATGAAAAAGCAAAACCAACATTTCATAGAGGACTTATAAAGAAATCAGATTATTATTTTATTCTTTTTTATTATTTTTAATGTATTATTTACTTTTAATATTACATTGCATAAATATCTTTCTATAAATATAGATTTCAGCCAAGGTTTCCAACTGATTTTAAACTAACTGGCAATTTCTAGTAATTGTAGAATGTTAATTATGCCAAATTTAAACTTTCTGCTAACTGAGCTGTCTTCATGCCAAAGGTAAGAGCTTCTTTTCTTTTCTTTTCTTTTCTTTTCTTTTCTTTTCTTTTCTTTTCTTTTCTTTTTTTCTTTTCTTTTCTTTTCTTTTTTTCTTTCTTTTCTTTTCTTTTTTCTTTTCTTTTCTTTTCTTTTCTCTTCTTTTCTTTCTTCTTTCTTTCTTTCTTTCTTTCTTTCTTTCTTTCTTTCTTCTTTCTATGTGTGAACATGTTCTAGTTAGTAGAAACTAATGTTTATATAGAGGAAGATATTTCTCAAAGTCCTGAGTTAAGGAGTGATTTTTACTTTGGATTCAGGGTGAGTTTTAAGAAGCTGTTTTCCCCTTAAGAGCTAGCTTACCTGTGAGTGGGACTCAGTGTGGTCAGATGAACTGTGCTGCATTACCCTGTATGGTCTAAACAACCACACAAGGTTAGCCAAGAATGCATTGTTATTTTCCTTTTGATCATATATTTAAAAATATGAGATCTATGCTCTTAAGCAATAAAGAACATGTCATTAAGACATTTTATTCGTAGATTTAGATTGGTGAAAAATTAGAGCAAGAACTAAAGAAAAATGCCTGTACAGGTACAAGATAACTGAATTTAGGCTTCTTAAGAACTATTAATTACTACTTACAATAACTCTAGTGATAGTTTTGCTCTGAATGAAATTGAAGGACTATAAATCTTTTAATCCAGAAGCAAAACCTTTCTGGAATGTATGCAGAGATTTCGAACAATGCACTCCACAAGTCATATAAATCTCTCACATGTCATATACCTTTAGTATTTGATCTCCTCTCTAAAACCAGAAACCAGACATACTTTCCGTTTATCAAATTGCAAAAGTCATACTGATACCCACAACCACAATTCCTACCTGCTTCACTTTTATTGGAAAAAAGTGAAAATGAGCATCTGTAATATCTTGAGTTTTGCCAGTGAGAGAAACCAATTGTTTCCAATTTTAAAAACATGTAATGACACCAAAACATGACCCTAAAGGAAAAATGATAAATTGAGCCTCAGCAACATTAAAAATATTTGCTCTATGAAAGATATTGCTAAGAGGATGAAAAAATAAACAACAGAATAGGAGAAAATATTTTAAGCCATATAGCCAACTAAAGACGTGCATATAGAATATATAAAGAGCTTTCAAAACTCAACATTATAAAGAAAATAATCCAAGTATAAAAATGGGTAAATGACATGAAAGAACATTTTACTAAAGACAATATATAGAGGACAAATAAGCACATTAAAAATCAAAAGCATAAATAGATATCATCATAGCTATCAGTTACTTGCCAAGTGGCTAAAATTAAAAATACTGATAGCACCAAATGCTGGGAAGGATATGGATAACTTAATCTCTCACACATTGTTGGAGGGAGAAAGTAAATGGTCAAAGTGCTCTGGAAGACAGTTTAGGACTTTCTTATAATACCAGATACTAAGTAAAATCAAACTATACTTACCATAAGACTCAGGAATTGCACCCTTGGGCATTTATCCCAGAAAATTGAAAACTTATGTTCACACAAGAAAGCCAGTCCACAAGTATGCACTTGTGACTTTTAATAGTCAAAACATTGAAAAGAGCAAAACAAATATCCCTCACTGGGTGAATGATTAAATACCCGTGGTACATCCATACCTTGGAAGACTGCGTGGCAATAAACATAAACAAACTATTGATACACACAAAAACACTTGGATGTATCTCAAAGAAATTAGGCTGAGTGAAAAATACCAATCATAAAAGGTAATATACTACATGATTCTATTTATATAACATTCTTGAAATGACAAAACTATAGACATGGAGAATGGACTAGTGTTTCCAGGAATTAGGGATGGGTTGTGGAGGGGCCTGGTAATAGAGGGGTAACATTGAGAATCTTTGTGGTGATAGCATCATTCTTTATCTTGATTGCCCCAGTGCATACACAACTCTACACATGTGATAAAATTGCAGAAAACTACATACGCACACACACATACACTGACATACACAAATGAGTGTATGTATTAATAATGATACCTGAATAAGATCTGTGGATTGCACCAAAGTCAATTTCCTGGTTTTGGTAAGATACTCTTTTTTGCAATTTCTTATAAATCTACAATTGTGTCAAAATAAAAAGTTAAAAAGAAAACAAATTAACAAAAAATATCTATGTATTTCTTTCTTTTCATTTTCAGGAAAGAGCCACTATCTACCCATCAGGTAATGATAGAAATATGTATACATTAAGACACTAAAAATAACTACAGTGCTCCCCCTGCAACATTCACAGCTTGATTTCTCCTAAAGCCCTTGCCAATCTTTCTTCCACTTGAAAATACCTGAGTGGGATTACAAACTGCTATTAATAATAGTACTTGCTCTTACAGTGATTCTAAAATATGAGGAATACACTTGAAAAAATCCATCATACCTCTCTCCACAGCAACTTCCCAGTTGAGAAATCCAGATTACAAATAGAAGATTTATTAAAAGTTTAAAAACCCAGGGGCATCTGGGTAGCTCAGTTGGTTAAGCATCTGCGTGCTGCTCAGGTCATGATCTTGGGGTCCTGAGTCGGGCTCTCTGCTCAGACAGGAGTTGCATCATTCCTGGATCCCCACCTGGGCAGAAGTGACATCAAGAACACGATGATTCTTTTCTTGAATTATGATCTCATGACTACAAATTTTATAATACTGCCCATTTGTTTAGAACTTATGAGTTTATTTATTCTTACATGTGGTCCCCTCATTTGATCATCAATAGCCTTTTGAGGTGGATGTGACTCAATTCAGAGAAAACTGAAGCTCAATGGATCAAGTAGCAGGTGAAAAGCCATACACATCAAGTAAAAGAGTGGCCAGATCACATCACCTGATCCAAGTTAGGTCCTTTTCATTGTAGCTTATTTCGTGCTAAGTCATTTTAAGCTTTGGAATTGTTTTTTATTGTTGATCTTAAATATGCTATAGCTGTGAGGTATCATCCAGAAGTGGACAGTGGGAATTTTCATTCACTTCCACTCTTTGGGTAGTCTGCCACTCTGGGAAGGTAGGAGTCTTTCCTAAGTCTTTTTTGGCAGTCACTCTAAAATGTTGGGTTTTAATTATATCACCACCCCACTCTTTCTCTTCTATAATTTCTTTCTTCCAAAACACAGGAACCAAAATCCATGTCTCATCTCCACCTGCTAATCTCAGAACCAGCTGTCAAATCTTTGAATCATGCCATTAGAAGGGTATTTTTAAGGAATCCTGCTTTCAAGCTTTTGAATGTGTTTCAGAATTTTCCTGTTATCCAGGCTCTCAGTAGTTACAGGGCTCTCATCCTAGCCTGGTTTTTGTGAACTTGAGGTTGAGTTGACCTAGCTGATTAAGTACTTGTTTACATTCATAATCCATGCTCCTCTCCCAATCTTTGCTACTGTCTTCTTCCTTGTAAACACTCCAGTTTTAAAAAATAATTGTCTGTAGTCTCAATATAACACTATTTGAATTGTGGGTCACACTTGGGAAGAGCTTTTTTTCCCTTGAACTGAATCAAAAGACAACTAAAAGTTAGCTTCATCTCATCTCTCTGTAGACACATTTACTGAATGTTGTTATTCAACCTATAGCGGTGATCATTTTAATGTTTTTTAAATCCCAGACATTCAAACCAATAGTATTATTGTTTCAGGACAGAATCCAAGTAAGGAAATTAATACCTTGAAATTATACGAATGCACTTTTTAGAAGGAGAGAAAAGTTACATTTGTCAGTACTGTTAACTACAAAAGGATGGCCATAAGGATCATTTCCAGCCTGTCAGTCTGCACTAGAGGCAGTGTATTGAAGGCCAATGTCCAATTATCTTCAGCCAGACTTGGATCAGTATGACTGGGGAGAAACACAAATGCCTGAAATGCACCAGGAGTCTGATTATAGTCAACAGAGAATCAATGCCAAGCCTCCACGGATCCACAAAAACCTGTCCAAGTTGGCAATTCACCTTGCATTTTTCTGCACAGGATAAACCCTTGGCTCTCTGGAATGTTTGATCTGACCTATAGATGAAAATGCAATCAGCCATTCTTTATCTATGTTAAATTTTGTGTACTATCTATATTGATATATTTCTCCAGGATGCCAAAGACAACTGCCCTCCACTGCATGTTCTGATTATAGTGACAGCTTTGAGTTTGTATGAGTCAATTTGCAAATTTTTATTTGCTTACCTAGCTCATGTGCCAGCTCTGGCAATTTATGTAGACTGATACATTTTACATATGGTATTTTCTTTTCTGTTTTCTCACCTAATGTGGCATTTAAGAAATGAGTCATTATCTTGTTTGGGCTAAATTATTGCTTTTATGCAGGAAATGTTCCGGCCAATCATCCTGGAGAGAACAGTTGGACACATCTCAAGAAAGGGTCATGAGTTGGCCTGAAGGATGGCCACAGAAGCCCAGCAAGAGGTACAGCTCACCTAGGGCACTCCTGGGTAAAGGAGTTGAATTGTCTTTCTTTTCTAATTCCAATGCTGGGTTTTCACTTGCTGCATTTTATCAATTTCATTGCAAAAGTTTATATGTACTACTTTGGAACCAATGTACCTTGTTAGTAATGGAAAATGCAGACCAGAAGCCAGGACATCTCCACCTGTTTCTCTATTCATTTTCTTTCCCCCAAATCAATTCTTCTACCATTGCATACACTGGCATATAATAGGAATTCAGAGGATAATACATTGTTATAGTTCACTCTTTTCTGAAATTTTCTGGTATATTCATGGATTACATAATTTGTTTTATAAATGGAGGAGCTAAAATATTGAATACAGGGACTGCAGGTGACCCTATCATATACTGTCAAGAGCATACTGTCAACAGTAAGACTGTAATTTAAACAAACAAAAAAAAAACAAATCTCAGATTTAATATATATAGGTTCTGAATAAGAAATTCAGAGTTTCAAGCTAAAGTAGCTTAGTTTCAAAAAAAAAAAAAAAAACTCAGTGGAGATTCTACCTCCAAGGGGAGAAGAGAATGATATTTTCAACCAGGTGGACTTAATTTGTCTTCAAAGAAGGCACAGAGAAGTGACTGAAAATTCAGTGTCTATAGGGCTTAGGGATGTGATTCACAAAAAGGAAAATGAGTGTAGAGAAGAAAATAAGGAGAAGGAAAGGCAATGAAGTCTAAAGTTGGAATCTGTGGGCCCTCACCAATGGTGCTGGGTGGGAAAATTGGCCCAGAGTTGAGATGTTATATTTTGTTCTCAAGAGTAGCCAAGGATCCAGGTCCATCTAGTATGTCTTTTTTATGTTTTTATTACTTAACCTTTTTTTTTTTTTTAATTCTATGAGAACCCCATCTGTCCAGTGGGTATCACTTTTCACTCTTTGTTATAGAGATACAGAAAATGACATATTTATTTCTCCTTGCTTTGTTCTGTTATTCTCAAATTTCTTATTTAGAACATGATGCTCTTTTTCTGGGTTTTCTTCCCCTACTCATCACCTTCTGCCCACCATGTTGTAAGTTTTTAATATATAAAGAATGTATGATCTAAATTCTGAAAATAAGAGGGAAGGTTGCTTGTTAATTCTTTTGGAGATGAAATCCATATCCATTTGGAAACTACTGGGACACAGTCACAGGAATCTTGTTCCTTATTTTCAAATTGATCTCCCCATCTCCCTCTTCATAGGTTAGCTCTGCTGTTTGAATAAAGTAGAGCACAGAGTTATGGGTGAACGAAGTATACAGAGACTTTCTCTCAAAAAGACTCTGCTGTGAGAAGAATATTTGCTCTCTGGAAGCCCTGTTGGTTGAACTCCTGAATTCCCAACTAAGACCAGAAAGGAGACTTCATGCCTGTCTAAGACTCCTTTACACAAATTTCTCTCTGTAGCTTATCTTACTGCTCAAAGATTCTTGACACCAGAATGGACTCAAAAATTTCCTTTTGAGACTAGGAGTCCCTAAATGAAGCTGGCACTACTTCTCTCTCTCTCTCTCTCTCTCTCTCTCTCTATATATATATATATATATATATATATATATATATATATATATATATATAAACATAGGTCACTCTAAATTAGATCCCCCTGTAACCTGCAGCACTTGAAGGTAGAAGCTCTCCCTAAAATGAAAAATAAAAGAATCTTGTTTAAATAACCTCTATCTCTAGATGATTTAAAATACTTTGACAGATCTATATTTTTTTTGAAAAATGAATCAAAAATAATTCAATCAGAAAAGCAACATCTGTTACTAATCATTAGCCTTGCAAGAGAATTAAAATGGTCTTTTTCTCTCCCCTAAAATCTACTGATAATTTTTTTTTTATCCTATGCCATTCATTGAGATCAGATGCACTTACTCTGCATCAGATCTTGGAATTACATAAATAATAAAGTCCTCGAGGCTGATGGCATGGGAACAGTGGAATGTGAAACAATATAATCAGGGGGAAAATCTATATTTAATGTAAAGCATTCTAACACTGTAAAGTAAGATGAATTTTAAACTTCTTTGTTCTCTGAGGCCAGGTTGTGCCATAGCTAATGTTTTGTATTAGGTCTTGTGCCATTTTATCTGAGGTGATGTCTTATTTTCTTTGTTTATGACTTTGGAAATTATTATAATAAGACACATGAAAGAGATGACGGGGCAAGTACAAATGGATAAAACAGCATTCACTACCCAAAGCAAGTGTAAATGGAGCCAATCATTTTTTAACTTGACAGTCTCTTAATCTTTTCTAGTGAGCTCAGTGATGATTTTTCTTGGTTCAAAACCTGTCACAGCGTTCATTTGTGACCATTTTTATTGCTAGGATTAGTCGAGGTCTATCAATTCTAAAGCTCCAGTTTGGCCCAACGAATGTCAGCTTTAATCACTAAATGCCAAACAATGCAAGAATTCCAGAGAGTACCTTTGTAGTTATGATTACATTTTAAAACAGCCCTATAGTTCATGGGCTGACCTAAGCCTGCAAAAATTCAAAATACAGGAGGTCCTTGAATAGAGGCCATGCCTTTTGTTCTCTCTAAAACCTTTAGCTAAATTATTTGCCAGCCCCAAGAGTCAAAATATAGAGCAGTGGTGTTAAACTTACCAAGGTGGTTATGATTCGTATGGCCACCTTCATGTGTCCTTGGCTTGTCTGAATATGGAAATATTTATATTGGCACTTCATTATTGGAATCCAGGTTTATTGCTGACATTTAATTTCCATATTTACCAAGAAATCCTATCAGATATGTCTTCCCAGCATATTAAAGAAGGTCATTTGCTAGACATTTAGAGAGTATGGTAATGCCTTTAAGATCTGTATTTGGATAATGTCAAGAAGTTGTAAGGTTTGCTCTATTCTACCCAAGAGGGTCAGTTAGGAACCTGAAAGATTCCTTTAGGGCAAGGGAAGCTTACGGGCCTCTGCCCTGTCCTTTTACTCAACAGAGGAGCAGAACTGGGAATATGATTCTAATTGGTAAGTCTAGAATGTTTTATGAAAATTCCCAGAAATAATTATCTCCTGAATGAGCTAGAAAACTTTATAATTGCCTCTGGAAGTTTTAGTGGAAGCATTGCTCCTACACTGGCCACTAGAGGCTCTAGGGAGAATAGCCATCAGTTTAGGAGTACAGGAGAAAGACTTTAGAGACACTGACTTGCCCACAGAGGGAATGATGGGTCCATGTTGGGAGGGGCATGCAGATGTCAGACACATGTGCTATATATGTGCTCTACAGCTGCACATGTAGGACACCCAGGGCCAGGCGGGTTTGCCAATCAACAGGGCCAGAGAGCCACTGCCACCCAAGATGCTAGTGACTGGAAAGCAGTGATGGTCTCCCAGATGGTCATACCTCCACCTTAAGATGATGTTTCTCTGTCCCAACTGCTGAGTGACCTGTTTGGCTTTTGAAACAAATGTATACCCCAGCCTTAGTGCTCATGAGTGTGATACAGTGAATCTAGGTTGGGGCCTAGGTATTATTTCTTAAGTTCCAGTCATGATTCAGATGCAAGCCATGTTTTAGAGCTATTATCCTATGGCATATAGTCTTAGCAGCACATCAGGTATTAAAACAAAACAAAACACCAAAATAAGCTTCAGTGAATACATTGAAGACAATTCTAGACCAAGTAGGAAAAATAGGGATGATGAAATGTGCGCGATTGCCCAGGAAATTAAGCTATGATTAAAAATAAAATTGTGGTTTTCAATCATTAGGATCCATAAAACTACCTAGGAAACTTGCTTAAAATACAGATTGATTTTTTTCCCCCACACTTCCACAGATCCTGAATCTGTAGACCTTGGTCTTGTGTCAGGAATCTGATTTTTTAAATAAGTGTCCTATCTGATTCTAATGCTGGTGGCTATAGTAAAATAACAGTAGCAACAAAACCTAATCTCACCACTTTCCTGGTTTTCAAATTGTCAGAAGAGGAATATGTCAACATACAGAACATAATCCTGCAAGAAAGGTGTCCTTCTCCTTTGGGTTAATTTTATATTGTAATTGAGTAATGCCTTGCAATCCACTAAAAATATTGTTCACAGATAGACTATTATTATGACATGGGCCACAAAACCCAGCATTATACTAAATTTTATGTTTATATTTTGATTGTACCATGAATTGCTAAACATGCAATTCAAGGGGTAAATTCATATTGATTAGATAAGACGTTAAAGAGAACTTCGAAGAGTATGTATACCTAAGTTAAAATGGTAACGGTTAGTTCTCTGACTTTTTGATTCCAATGCATTCTTTGGTAGGGTCAAATGCCATTCAGAACACTTGGCCTGGGGATCCCTGGGTGGCGCAGCGGTTTGGCGCCTGCCTTTGGCCCAGGGCGCGATCCTGGAGACCCGGGATCGAATCCTACGTCGGGCTCCCGGTGCATGGAGCCTGCTTCTCCCTCTGCCTGTGTCTCTGCCTCTCTCTCTCTCTCTCTCTCTCTCTCTCTCTCTGTGTGACTATCATAAATAAATAAAAATTAAAAAAAAAAACAAAACAAAAAAAAAAAAAAACAGAACACTTGGCCTACCCAATCTGACTTACCCCTGAACAGTGGCAAAGCAGGCCTTCAGAATGATTGTGAAATATTGGCCCTGTCATTATCAAAATACCAATTAATTAAGTTCTAGAATTTTTTGTTATTTTCCTGAACTGTGGGCAGAAAGGTTTGGAGAGGGCTAATCAAAACTCTTAAGAAGATACAAGATATGGACTTTTTCCTCATGGATTTTACAGTCTGAGTGAGATAATATTATGAAACAATTGCAAATAATTTATAATAGTAAATATAATTAAGTACTAAAATAGTAGTTATTAATAAGTTGCCTGGAACAGGGACTGTATCATATATGGAGTCTACAATGCAAGAAGGATGACTAAATCCTATCATTCAGGAAAACTTTCTGGAGGAGGAGGTGGGGCTGGATATGTCACCTGTTCTGTTTTAGCTATTGAGTGCATTCATTGCTCATAAATATAAATCTCAAATAATTCAACTGGATCGAATCTGTGAATGAGTTCCTAACCAACCCTGTCCTGGGTATCAAAAATTTTGCTTAGTTTTGTTTGTTTGTTTGTTTGTTTGTTTGCCTGCTTGTTTTTGTTGTTGTTTTGTTTTGGCCTCAGCCTCATCAGAGATATTTTTGATATTATCAGTGTTTGAAATATTAAGTCACTTCATGTTTACTTATGTTAGCCTGGCTGGCTAACTCCTGCATGCCTTCTCATCACCTTTGTGCTCAGCATCCATCTTAAGGCACTTTTCTGCCCATTCTCTGTCTCTTAAATCTTGCAGCCCTTAACCAGTCTGTATTCACTCTTTTTTTTTTTTTTAAAGATTTTATTCATCCATTCATGAGACACAGAGAGAGAGAGAGAGAGAGAGGGGGGCAGAGACACAGGCAGAGGGAGAAGCAGGCTCCATGCTGGGAGCCAGACCTGGGACTCGATCCCAGGTCTCCAGGATCACACCCTGGGCTGAAGGCAGGGGCCAAACTGATGAGCCACCCAGGGATCCCCTGTATTCACTCTTTGAATAATATAGGACATATAAACTATTTTGCATGTTCTTGTGAAATATTAAGTAATGAACATGCCTGCTATTCTTACATTCTTTCAAAAAGGCAGTACAAAAAACACACATAAAACACAGCTGATGCAAATGGCCTGTGGTGGCTGGGTGGAGGGAGCTGAGTGAATGATAGGAAAGAAAGAAAAATCCATCCAGTGTACTTTTCTAGGAGCTTAATGTCAGTCATCTCATTCAGTGTTTAATACAACTCTAAAAAGCAGGAAAATCAAAAGGTTTTATAGAGATAAAAGTCAAGAGGAGAAAGCCAGAATTTGGAGAGATGAAGCAACTGGTCAAGGTCACATAGGCTCTCAAAGCTCTCTGACCAAATGTGTCTTCTTACTGGTGAATCCAAATACCTAGTGAGAACCCAAAGAAGAGTTTCTATAATTACAACACTCTGAAGTTTGCACAGCACACATTTAGTAAAGACAATTTTACTGGATGATAACAACAATCCCAAAAGAAGGGAATGGCAGAGTCTCCATTTGTTTTTTTCATTCTCATTTTACTGATGAAGTTCCATTTTCTGAGAAGATGGAGGCTTAAAGACGCTAAATAAGTCATTCAATTGTGTCAAGACCAATGTTTTCTTCCACTACAGTGCATTGCTACCAGTCTGGCTGGGCTTCAAAGTTACAAAGGAGCTGTTTAACAAAAGAAAATGATTCCATCTACTGAGCTTCTAGCAATCTTATCACAAAAGATTTGTCCTTTTGGGCCTCGCTAATCTTTAGGAGCTTTTATCTAACTCATATGTTCCCCAAAGATGTGCATGCACTGTTCTTCATCACAATGTTGTTTAAATAGCAAGTTATGTATTGCTGCATAACAAATAGCCTTAAACATACTATCTCAAAACTAGAATGATTGATTTATTCAAGATTCTTCCGTTTCAGTTGGGCCTCACTGGGCTAGTGAGTTCTACTATTGGTGTCTCCTGGAGTCATTCACATGGCTATACCTGACAAAGTACTCAGGGCTCTATGATCCATGATAGTCTCACTCCTAGGCCTGGCTGTTTGCTGAAGCCATGAGCATTCTAGTTCCTAACCAAATGATGTTTCTATCAGGACAACATAGATTTTATACACAGGAGCAGCATGATTCCAAGGAGACAAACCCTATTGCTTAGACACTTATCCAAATTAGTTTGTGCTGCATTTGTTGATGTCCCATTGACCCAAGCAATTCATGAGAGGCAGAAGAATAGTCGCTAAAGATGTCTACATCCTAATGTTATTACAGGGCAGAAGGGACTTTATAGGTGTGGTTAAGTTAAGGACCTTAGAATGGTAAAATAATCCTGGATGCTCTGGGTGGTCCTGATGTAATAATCACAAGGGTCCTTATAAAAGGGAGGAAAGGGGAGGGTAAGAGTCAGAGTAGACATGACGACAAAAGCAGAGGTTGGAGTGATAGAACCATGAGCCAAGGAATGAAAGTGGTCTCCAGAAGCTAGAAATGTAGAAAATGAATTCTCCCCTAGAATCTGCAGAAGGTACACAGTTCAGCTGAATTTTTATTTTAGTCCTGAAAGACCAATTTTGGACTTCTGACCTTGAGAATGGTAAAATAATAATATATTTGACTGTTTTAAGCTACAAAATTTGACATAATTTGTTATAGCAGCAAGAGGAAAATAAATATACAAGTCTCACATTCAAGCCAGAATCAGCATGGGAGGAGACACACAGGAGACGTGAGACCATTAATGTAACAATTGACCACATAGATGTTCTAAATGTTCAATAATAAAAATTGTTTTAATGGATTAGGATAATACCCTGTGATGGAATAATATCCATTTAAAAACATGTTGTTTTAATAATCGTAATGACAAGAATAGAAAAATGACATCATATATTGTTCCCATGATGTTAAATTTAAAATGTAAATTGCAAAATATCAAGCACAATGTAAACTCAGAGTTTTAGGGGGAGACCTAAATGAAACATCTTATTCTTGAATGATGGATAGATAGATGTCAATAAAGAATCTGTATGTGTGTATGACCTTCAAATGAGGAATAAATAGAAGTATATATCACAAAACTTAATTGTAATTTATGGATGATTTGGGGGCTTTTCCCCCCACATAATTTCAAATATTTCACAATGAGCAGAAAGTATATTTTTCCAAAATATGAACATAATAAATTTGTTGAAATGCTAGAAGGGTTTTGAAGAAAACAAAAACTAACCACACTTTTGGGAGGGCTTTAGTACTGGTATGCACTATTTGTTACTTGCAAGAATAATGGGGAGAAAAGAAAACCTACCTTTTAAGATCTCTTCTACTCACAGAAGCAGAATATGCAGGCATGAGACAATGAAGGAAGATGGCCCTGCGATGGCATTTGAGTGGCAATCAACCAGGTAACTGATGAGAGGTTAGAAAAGTTCACTTGTCAAAGCCTGGGGTGGGCATGGGGACACTGAGCTGACATTTACAGTAGGCTAGTATATATGTGCTGGTGGGCAGCAGGGCCAAATTTGCAGGGAGAGTCAGAACCAGCAGAAGAAACATTCCTGATGGAAGTAGAAACTAACTCAGAATGTGGGGTGAGCCCATCTTCATCTGGATAAAACAAGACAAGGTTTGCATGTCAGATTAAATGATAACTTAGGGTGGAAACTGAATGGAGCAAGAGATGCAAAGAGCTTTGAAAACTAAGCTGAGGATTTCAAATTGAAATGAAAAAAAAAATACTGTTTTGTTTGTGTTTTGCTTTACTTTGTTTTGTCTTTAACCCTCCTGAAAGCAGAGGAGGTTAGTACCATGTTGTTGGTGGTTTTTTTGTGTCATCATTTTAATCATTCTTTTGTAAATGAATTTTTTTTTCTCCTAATGGTTTCAGATCTTCTACTAGTGTGATACATCTCTGATCAGGGCTGAACTCATGTGCAATGTTATAATGAGAAATCTACCTGCTTATAATAAATCCAATGTGACTAAATAGAAAACAAAAGAAATACATTTTAGGGCTTTTAACTCATTGCCCTAAAGTTATATTAACATGCTGCTTGCTTGCCTACTCTTGGTATTGGTGTTTTTACAAAGCTTACTCTTGCAATGAAGAGATGCAAATGACCCATCCTACTTTCTCTTCTGGTCTTATAATGGGAGAACAATAGGGAAAGAGCAAATGTTGGTGCTAGAAAGTTAAGAATGCATTGAACTCTGGGCTCCAGAGGGGAGGAGGAGAAACACATCTAGGAATTTCCCATTTGTAAACCCGACTTTGAATCTAAGACACTTGGGATTTAAGGTAAAAAAAAAAAAAAAAAAAAAAAAGGAATGTGGCACTCTTCCCTCCAAAAGTGTTAAATCTCCCACCAGGAAGGCCTGATACAATTAGGGTGGAAATAAAAGCGGCATCTGTTCTAGTTCATCAGACAGACCACCTACAACACTTACTTTCAACCTCTTAGCATTTGACATGCCCAACTTTCTCTGTTTCAAAAGAAACATTACTAAGTTCAACAGCCGCAGATGGAGCTCTGACAATTGCGATGCTCCTGCTGTCACTGTGGTGGTCAGGGCCATCAATCAGCAGTGTTTTAGCCCTGCTGGGGCCTGGAATCAAGAGAACCTGTGGGCTCTGGTGAGCAGGCAAAAAGCAGTGGGCCCTCATCCTTGTCCTCACCTGTCCTTGGTATTTACAGCAGGTGGCAATGAAGAAAGAGAACTAGAGAACTCCTCCTGGCATCTTTATCCTTTGGAAAAAGAGAGAAAGAGAGAGAGGTGGACTTATAAAACACCCCAGTGTGACTGACAGAGGTATGGAAATAAACTCATCACCCTTGCTCTCTCCAGGAGCCCATCTAAAGTATTACCACTGACAGCAGAGTCTGCAGAGCCCTGGATCCTCAGCATCCCATGTGGGATTGGTAGAAATGCAGAATCCCAGGCCTTGTTCCAGTTCTGGGTGAGCAGAATCTGTATTTTAATAGGATCTCCACGTGATGCTGATGCATGTTTAGAGTTTGAGAAGCACCTGTACAAAGAACATAAGAGAACTAACATCCTGGCTGCCAGTTAATAATAATCAAGGGGGAAAGAAGTTAAAGGCAGAAAGTTAATGTTACATTTTTCATCCTTACATAGTACATGGCCTGAAACTGACATTTTAAAAACAAAATAGTGGGGGACCCGGGCGGCTCAGTCAGTTAAGCATCTGCCTTTGGCTCAGATCAAGATCCCGGGGTTGAGCCCGATGTGGGGCTCCCTGCTCAGCAGAGAGCCTGCTTCTCCGTCTTCCTCTGCTGTTCCTCCTGACTGTGCTCTCTCTCTCTCTCTGTCAAATAAATAAAATATTAAAAAAAATGTTTAGGGACACCTGGGTGGCTCAGTCAGTTAAGCATCTGCCTTTGGCTCAGATCAAGATCCCGGGGTTGAGCCCGATGTGGGGCTCCCTGCTCAGCAGAGAGCTTGCTTCTCCGTCTTCCTCTGCTGTTCCTCCTGATTGTGCTCTCTCTCTCTCTCTCTCTGTCAAATAAATAAAATCTTAAAAAAAATGTTTAGGGACACCTGGGTGGCTCAGTCTGTTAAGCATCTGCCTTTGGCTCAGCTCATGGTCTCAGGGTCCTGGGATCGAGCCCCGTGTGGGGCGTTCAGTGGGGAGCCTGCTCCTCCTTTCGACTTGTGCTCTCTCTCACTCTATCTCACTCTCTCTCTTTCAAATAAATAAAAGATAAATCTTTTAAAAAATAGATGCCTAATTTTTTTTTTTTATGATAGTCACAGAGAGAGAGAGAGAGAGAGAGAGAGAGAGAGAGGCAGAGACATAGGCAGAGGGAGAAGCAGGCTCCATGCACCGGGAGCCCGACGTGGGATTTGATCCCGGGTCTCCAGGATCGCGCCCTGGGCCAAAAGCAGGCGCTAAACCTCTGCGACACCCAGGGATCCCAGATGCCTAATTTTTATTCTGTATTTTTGCGTGCTGGAGATTTTGTTCAGATTAAAGTCAGGGTGGCTCCACTGAAAAGCCCATGAAATGAGAAAGAAATGGAGATGACCACGGTCCAAGAAACAGACCACTCAGACCCTGCTGAAGGGGAATTTGGAAAGGGAATTATTACCTCCAAAGAGATTGTCATTCCGCCACCTCCACCTCTGTTATTACCTCAGAATACATTTCTAGCTGCTCTTCTGCTTTGACCATGATTTAGCTATTGTGCTAAGCCTGATCAATACGGTGGAAAGACATTTATTATGAGAAGGTACATTAGAATTTTTGAGCAGAGTCCATGGTAGCAGTTTGACTATTTTAGAGACCCAGGGGAAGCCCTATTTCTGAATAGAGGCAGCACAAGCAAACAGAGTCGCTTGAGAATATTTAGAGAACACTTGATTTGGTGTTCAGCATCTTATGCTTTGACATGCACTCGAAGTCCTGAGTGACATTGGCCCTAGAAAGCCTGGTCTCCACAGCACTGTAGCTTTCATCTCTTCAGTCAGTTTAGCTGGGGGAGGGTTTCCAGTCCCTCTAGTGGCTCCACACAATCTTCCCAAGCCCTTTTGGGGTACGAAGGTGGGAAGGAGACCTGGGTGAGCCTGGGGAGAGGCGGCCCAGCAGCCTGACCCTCCAGCTATTACTGTCCAGTGCGGCTCTCAGTGACACGGGGTGACTATGTCTCTCTCCAGATGTGCACTTTAAAAATACACACAGGAAAACCACATCAGCCATTGTCCCATTTTAGCTTGCACTCAAAGGAAAGTGGCATTTTGAAATCATTTCAATGACAAGCATCCATTTCAAGGTCAGATAAAATATCTTGCTTTAAGTTTTAGAATATGTTTCATTTTATCTTGCAGCCAGCTGCCATGTCATCCTTCTAACCTTGCGCCATGGATGACCGTATGCTTCCTAGGAGGGTGCTTTGAGCATTTGTCCTCAGCAGGGTAAGGGTCCTACTAAGAGAACTACCCTGCCAGGGGCTTCTCAATGACATACTAGGTGACACTTGCCAAAGTCAAGAGACACTATTTGATTACTGAGCCCCTGGAGGAAATGCTATTCAGAGGGCCCATGATTTTGCATGTAAATATATTGTTATTAATACCTATGCCGGAGGAAATGAATATCTGTGCAGCATTTGCCTGATGGATGCCTGCAAAAAGTATCCAGTTCTCCACCTCTTACCTTACATGGTTCTGAACCAGGGTTCTGACAAAAGAGAGGAATTCACAATTTTCACAAATTGACAGGAAAGGCTCCTAACAGAGGTGAATTCCAAAGCCACATCTTTTTTTTTTTTTAAGATTTTATTTATTTATTTTTATTTATTTGAGAGACAGAGCATGAGCAGAGTGAGGAGCAGAGAGAAAAGCAGACTCCTGCTGAGAGGGGAGCGCCATGTGGGACTCTATCCTGAGACTCTGAGATTGTGACCTGAGCCCAAGGCAGATGCTCAGTCCACTGAGTTACCCAGGCACCCCCAAAGCTACATCTTGAAGATATTTTCAGAATGTAGGTAGCCTTGAAAGATCTTCACTAGCCGCTAATTCAAGCAATCTGATTCATGAAAAATGTGTAGACTAAATGTGAGAGTAAGATAAAGCCCTTTAAATGCAATCTCTAAATAGAATACATTTCTTAGATAAATGGAAAGAAGTATATAACAAAAAATTTAAAATGGTCCATAATCCCAAATCCAAGAGCTAAACACTGTTGGCACTCCAGTGTATTTCTTTCCAGTGTGAGAAATAATATGTGCATATTTGTGCCTTTCTGATTACACAGAAGTATCATTTTCAAAAAAGTCCCCTTCAGGATAAACTCTTATCAGGATGAGAAGGCTAAGCACTGAATATATTTTTTAAGATTTTATTTATTTATTTATTCATGAAAGGCACACAGAAGGGCAGAGACCTAGGCAGAGAGAGAAGCAGGCTCCCCACAGGGAGGGGAGCCCCATGCAGAACTCGATTCCAGGACCTGGGGATCACAACCTGAGCTGAAGGCAGATGTTCAACAACCACCCGGGAGGCCCCCAAGCACTGGATCTAAACAAACCTATACCTTTCTGACAAACTCAGTCACATTGTCTTTTGACCTTCAAATGTGAGCCACTCCCAAGTAAAAGCTGGGGTGAACGACCTGATGTAAGACACCCATTTGCTGGGGTTATAATGGCATAAATCCTGGGTAGCCTGCACAGATTGGATTAATGTCCCTTGCTTCCACTTAATTATTAATAGAGCTCCTGTTTCATGCTCAAAGGTGTTCCAGTTGAGACAATAAATTACAGGTCACCATATGTAAACGGCAGCCTGCTCCTAATGCGTGCACACACTTTGCGTGGGAAGTTAACTGCTCACCTGGGTATTGAATTACTTATGGGGGGGGGGGATCTTTTTGTCTTATGCAGGGTTCTGTTGGTGGTCTTTTGGACAGATTGACACATACAGTTGCCTCTCCCTAGAGCCATTTGGTCGACTTTGCTGTATTCAGTTGTGGGAGGCAGGCCGGGGGCTGGGGAGAGAACCCTTACCTATTCCAGAAGAGCCTTCTGGAGAAGCTAATGGCCTTAAAGCATATATGCTGAGAAATGCATGAACCCAGTGGCTTGCACGGGAGAAGCCAATTTTCAGTGGTGCTGAGTGGGCTCAGTCTATTAGCTCACCTCTTACTTTGGTCTCCACTTTTAACTTTTTATGAATCCGCCCAAGGGTAATGAACCAGAAAATCCTAAGGTTATTGTGTTTTGTTATGAATTTCTGATCCTAGGAGTTTGCGACTCAGGTGCGCAACGTTGTTCTGACTTGAAATGACTTGAAAAAATCGAGTGAGGAGGTTGAAACTTGGGAACAGATATTTCCTTAGAGACTGCCTGGTTAATTGCAGAGATAGGAAGATGACAGAAAGTGCACGGTTTTTAGGTCTTTTGACCTCTAATAAAAACAACTTGTTAGAAGGTAAGGGAGAGGTGCTAACCTATCACTCTGCCATCTTCTCCCCATCATTATTTAAGTCAATTTGGGGCTGTGACTTAATTTGATTCACAAATATGTTTTCATAACTGGCTTGTAGTTTCCTCATTCCACAACTGTCGTCCCCCTGCTCTGAAAGGAAAAATTCATGAAAGAAGGTAATTTTCTAGGGATGCCTGGGTGGCTCAGCAGTTGAGCATGTCTTCAGCTCTGGTCGTGATCCCAGGACTCTGGGATCCAGTCCTGCCTCGGGCCCTCCACAGGGAGCCTGCTTCTCCCTCTGCCTGTGTCTCTGCCTCTCTCTCTCTGTGTCTCTCATGAATAAATAAATACAATCTTAAAAAAAAAAGAAAGATTTAAGATTATATTTATTTATTCATGAGAGACACACACAGAGAGGCCGAGACACAGGCAGAGGGAGAAGCAGGCTCCCCACAAGGAGCCCAATGTGGGACTCGATCCTAGATCCCGAGATTAAGACCTGAGCCGAAGGCAGACGCTCAACTGCTGAGCCATCCAGGCATCCCAGTAAAATCTTTTTTTTTTTTTTTTTTAATAAGGTAATTTTCTAAATGGTTCTCTGTGGTGAGACCATACTTACAAAACTGCCTGACACATGCCTGTGCATTGGCGGAACACTCACACCAACTCTAGCTGACACTCGTGGGAAATTAAACTTAATCTCATTGTCTGATATTAATTGCCTGAACTTCACTGATTTCTGTCCATTCTCTCACTCTTTGGGGGGGGGGTCTCAAGTATTGAATTAATTATAATCAGTGGTTAATGACATTCTAGCATGCTGTAATTCTGAGTTCATGCCTCGCCATCCCTCTTCCACTCATTTACTTCTTTACATTCATTCATTTAATATACTAAGCATATAAATATCCTGTATGTATTCAATATCCTAAACTCCATACCCTATGACCTGCTACCCAATCAAAGACCTTGAACATACCAGCTTATGTGAATTTATGTCCCATTATACAGCCTAAACAATGCACTACTTACATTTATATGCTTTGAGGTAATTTATCCTGCATGTTTCTTCTGGTATTTGCTTTTCCACGGAATGTGACTGTTATGAACTGGACATTTACATACCTCCAAAATTCAGTCAGAATCCCTCACCCCCAAGGTGATAGTATTAGGAGGTAGGGCCTTTGGGAGGAAAGTAAGTTTAGATGAGGTCATGAGGATGGAACCCTTGTGACGGGATTAGTGCCATTCTAAGAGGAAAAAGAGACACCAGAGCTTTCTGTCTCACAGTGACATGCCCTGAGGAAAGGCATTGTGAGTGTACATCTAAAAGGCAGCTGTCTACAAGCCAGGAAGACTACTCTCACCAGGAATCAAATAGCCAGCACCTGGATCTTAGATTCCAGCCTTCACAACTCTGAGAAATACATGTGTGCTCTTTCCACCACCCAGTCGATGGTATTTTGTCATGGCAACTGGAGCAAAGACAGTGACTTTACAAAGATTAATCTATCTTGTTGTATGGACTGCCATTCTTTCATTTTCAGTACTCTGTAATGTTCCATTATGTGTTTATATTTTAACTTATTTATCATTTTTCTGTGAATGGGTATTTGAGTCATTTATAGTTTCTGGTAATTAAGAAAAGGGCTTCTGTTGGCAGCATGACTCTAGACTCATATTTGGGCATATTCCTGAATGTGGGATTGCTGGCTCATAGGGTATGCAGATGTTCAGTTTCACAGAATAATGCCAAAATATGTTCCATATGCTTGTATAATTTACATGTGACGTATAGAAGCTCCCATTGATCCACATCCTTTGCAACATTTGGTATTGTCAGACTTCTTAATCTTCATAAACTAAAGAGGTGCTTAAGAGGACATTTTATTATGTTGACTTGCATGTCTTTAATTAGTGACTATCTTTTCATGTTTGCTACCACTAGATGTTTTCTCCTTTGTGAAATGCCTATTCTTGCGTTCTGTTCAGTTTTCTGTCACATAATTTTTTTTTTGCAAATTTTTTTTTGCACATTCTTAGTATTAAACTTTTGTTGGTTTTAGGTGTTGCAAACATTTCTCCCCCACTCTGTAGCTGGTATTTAAGATTTTTTTTTTAATAAACAGATTTTTAAAATTTTTTATATATAATCAAACGTAAAATTCTTTTTCACTATGTTTGGCACTTTTTGTGTCACATTTAAAAATATTTCTCTGCCCTGAGGTAATAAACCTGCTCCTTTATATCTTATTCTAAAAGTTTTAAGGTTTTACTTTTGACATTTAAGTTCTTAATCCATCTGGAGTTGATTTTTGTGTATGGTAAGAAGTAGGAAATTCATTTTCATTTTTTTCCACATGAATAACCAATTTTTCCAGTGCCATTTGTTGAGCCCTATTTTTTCCTTTATCAATTTTGTAATAGCTTCACAAAAAGAGTCGAGAAAATTCCCAAAAGTTTTTTTATCCCAAATGACAAAAAAAAAAAAAAATTTAAAAATGAAAATTGTCTTGAATCCAGACATGTGAGGTAGCAAGTCAGAAAATGTATAGCGATTTAATCACAACAAACTTATTGATTAGGTATAATGTTTATTGCCATTTTATAGAGAAGTCAAATAAAGCTAAGAAATGTTAAATAGATGTTATGAATATAATAAAAAGATGTTAAATGTTTCCCAAGGTCTCGAAGCTGATTAGAGGCAGAGTAAAGGTTCTAGCATAGGCCTCACAGTCTTTGCTTTCACTACTTTAATAGAAAGGGAATTAAATGGGGCCAGCTGTTCTTGTGCTCTTTGTTCAACATTAAAAGTGAAAAAGAAGGCTTGGCCCAGTAGTAAATAAGTAGATTGATATCGCCCTTGGGAAAATGACTTTCCCTCTTTTTCACAAGGGTCATACATTGACACCGGCAATTTCTCTCTCTGCTACCATGGTGCTGTGGATGTCCTTTCTCTTAGAGTAAGAAGGGAGTATTAAAATTAAAGAAGCCAAGCACTGGATAGAGATCATGAAGTGTTGCCTGGTATAGGAGCTGGCTCCTCAACTCTCAAAGGTCTTTGTAAGATTATCAAGCACAGATTATTGGCATTTATGTAAATGAACTATTCCCTCATCATTTGTTTCTTATCATAGCACTCTCTCCCAAATATGTTCTGTGATGTATAACTGATTTTGGAAAGGAGGGCACAACTTTTAAAAGTTGCTTTACATTCTTTGCAGCTTTAGGGAAGACACCAAAAGGCGTGGAACTTAAGAAAACACAGAACCAATTTGTTCCACGTTAGACTCCCCACTGTTAGCTCTGTTTACTAGCTGCATGGCTTTGCACAAGTAATCCAAATCAGAGGTTGCCACACTTTCCAGAACATGGAAAGGGCCAGCTAGTAAATAGTGTGGGCTTTACAGACCACGTAGTCTCTTCTAGAACTCTCTATTACAGCACGGAAGTAGTCGTAGGAAGATACATGAACAAATGAGTGTGCTGTGTGCCAATAAAACTTGATATTGAAATACTGAAATTTGAATTTTATTTAATGTATCATGAGATGTTGTTTTTTTATTTTTTTTTCATCCACTTAAAAATGTCAACTTTTAGTGCTTAGGTCATAAACAAAATAGGAGTGGGCTGGATTTGGCCCAGGACAATAGTTTGCAGATTCTTGATCGAGACTCTCTTCAGCTGACACCTCTGTAAAATTCAAATCATGAAAATTGTCCTAGGTATTAAGTTGTGGATGGTGTGGGATTATTGAGCTGCTTTACTCAGAGCAGAAGCTCAGTAACTTTTTTTAGTTTACAAATGTGAAATTATTGTGACCATTAACTTTTTTGATAAATAGTTATTGTCTCTTGTCATGTCATCTATTGTTCTAAGTCCTAGGGATACGACATTGAATAAGATAGAGATCCTGCCCTTCTTGTGTTTACATTCTAGTGGCAGGAGAAGGATACTAAGATAAAACGGTAAAATTTATAGCGTGTCAGTGAAAAATACTAGGAAAAAAAGCATAAGGGGAAGATTTAGACTGTGGTTTTAAATTTTTGAGTCATCAGCACATACATGGAATTTTAAGCTATAAGATATTATGAAGTCATCAAGAGTGCAAACGTAAACCACAAAGGAAAGAAGTCTAAGGTTTAAGTAGAGAGTTGCTCTATTATTTAGCAGTCAGAAGAAGATAAAGAAGAACCAATCAAGGAAAATCAGGAGAGTGTACTCTCCTGGAATTCAGTGTTAAACAACTAGAGAGCCAAAGAAGAGGAGGAGATCTCTGTAACAGAACTCCATTTGGTCCATCAACATGAAAACTGAGCAGTGGCTAGTGGACTCAGTAATGTGGCAGCCACTGGTGGCTCTGATGTGGAACAACTTTGGTAGGATGATTGGAAATGGAGGCAGCTTCTTTGGTTCAATAAAACAATGGGAAGGGCACCAGGCTGGCTCAGTCAGTGGAGCCTGCAACTCTTCATCTCAGGGGTTTTGAGTTCAAGCCCTCTAGTGGGTGTGCAGATTTGCTTAAAAATAAAATCTTAAAAAAAGAAGGAGGGAAAAACCCAGGTAATCAAAAAGAAGAAGTTTTTCTGTTAAGAAAACATAGAAATGTGCCAGTAGCTAGGGGTAGAAGGGTGTGTTGGGATGAGGGGGTAATTAAAGAGCTTTATTCGGTTGGTTTCAATTTCTCTTTTAAGTAGAGAAACATAACTTGTTAATATGCTGCAGGAAAGATTCAAAAGAGAGGGAGAATGGAGGAAGCAGTGTGCGGAGAGGTCAGCAAATGGCTGGAACAATGTCGTTGGAGTGAGGGAGGAAGTTTGTGAACCATCATGTAGATGGAGGGGTTCACCTCAACCAGCAGCCAAGACAATTCATCCATGGAAACAAGAGCTTAGTCAGGAAGCATGCATACTTGCAGGTGAGAATTTTTAGTGGAAGAAGCTGATCTCTTCAGGTTACTTCTGTTTTCCCAGTGAAATGAGGGGTCAGCTGATGGTAATAATGGGTGCCTAAAGTTGGAGAGAAGATATGAGTAATCACATATAATTATTGGATTATGATTGTTGGATAGTCTATAGAACCATTTCTTAGGTGGGGCGTGTGGATTTAGTAGTTTATGAATGACCTTTAGCACCTCCATGGGTCCCCTAAAACTGTACAAAGGATTTTCTTCAGATACACATTTTTTTCTTTTTTCTGGGAGGGAGGTCCTAGCTGTTTTTTGATTATCTAATGTGTTCATGACTCACACAAGATTCAAAAACAAAACAAGATATGTAAACCTCCTAAAGAAAGAGTGTAGCCAGGGTGTCAAATCGGGATGTGTGATCCAGGCCTGACCCTGACAAGAGAGCTGGCATTCCTCTTGCCTGTGGTGCTGGTTTCCTTATTTGCATCAAGAAAATGAATTGTGGCTGGAGGCCCAGATACTGGGGGCCAGCTATAGAACTATATTAAAAGTGAGTCATCAGAGGGAGACAGACCCTGGATAAGCATCAAGAGGAGCCAATCCAAACGAAGGCCATAG
Source organism: Vulpes lagopus (assembly GCF_018345385.1). Lineage (NCBI taxonomy): Eukaryota > Metazoa > Chordata > Mammalia > Carnivora > Canidae > Vulpes > Vulpes lagopus. Next base: position 35,307,855 of record NC_054831.1, read on the forward strand.
AAATGTAGGTCCAGGTGAAGAGACAGAAGGGCAAGCCAGACAGTCGTAAGCAGCACTCTGCTGTTCTCCAGATCCAAGTCGGCTTCCCCACCAGCAGCCCTGATCCTCCATACAGAGCTTATCTTTGAGGATGTTAAGCAATGGTAAAATTATATTGAAACAAAAAGCATTCAAAACAATTCGGTTTCCTCAAAGTTAAAACATACATTTATTTTAAATATGAAAATATGAAAGAGGAAGGTAATTTGCGTTCAAAATTGGAATAAATTTCCTATTATGAGAAGATAAAGGTAGTATTTTTTTTTTTTTAACTTAAGATCTTATTTATTCATGAGAGACACAGAGAGAGAGGCAGAGACACAGACAGAGTGAGAAGCAGGCTCCTCACGAGGAGCCCAATGCAGAACTCAATCTCAGACCTCAGGATCACACTCTGAGCTGAAGGCCGATGCTCAACCACTGAGACACCCAGGCATCCCCATAAGCATAGTATTGAATGATCCCACAGGAGTACTCAAATTAAAGAATTATTTGACATTTTTGGTATTTTTGACATCTCTTAATTTATTTAATCCTGCATTCCCAAATATATAATATAAAGAGGCACAATATTTTATGTGGAATACTTATCATATAAATCAGAATAAAAAATCCCATTTGTGATGAAGGTAAATTATATCGTGTATAATTTAATCATTTGGTGAGCTTATTTATTTTTTTATTTTCCCTAAAACTCAAAAAAAAAACTGTTCAATGAGTATTTTTTAATTAAAATTTTTTAAAGCCTTAAGTTATTTTTTAAATAACTGAAGCTGATCTTTATTTGACATTGAAATATATCTTCCTAACTTACTTCAAATCTGAAGGGGGGAAAAAAAGCAGCTGTCTCACCCGATTTTTGCCTTTGGTATTATTAAAAGGAGGAGAAAAGCCTGCCCCAGGCTGAGATGTTATTTACCAAGTTAAAGGCTAAAGCCAATTGTCATGTCCAAGTTATAAAGTCCTTATGAAAACAGCAACTTATAATGGAAATTTGGACCTACCTAAGCTCTGGTAAGGCAACATGCTTCAATAATAACAATAATAATAAATCTGGTTTTTCTATATTCAAACTCATACCACATTCTTGCTGTGAGGAAAATCAATTTATATTTCCAGGGAGGAATTCCAAAGTAGAATTGGGTATTTATCATGACTGAACCGAACTGACAACTTCTACGCATTCTACTTTGCAGATTTTCTACATGTTTACATTTGTTACTTTTAATGTCTTGATGAAAAATGCATCATGTTAAAATTGACCTTTCCTCTTATTCCTAAAGAAAGTTACCACCCTTCTAACTAAATTAAGGTATGACCGCAATTCATTTTATTAAATATTCCATTAGAAAAACACTTTCTTTCATAGCAAAGTATGCACTTGCTTTAGTCTTGGCATTTTCCTTTCTAGCTGCCGTCATTCGGTTGAAGCATTTACTTTGAAATGCCTGCCAAATATTTTTGCCCAATACCACAATAACAATGCAGCAATGTATGAGTGATTTATTCTAGTAAGTTTACAACTGCCGAGCCTACGTGAAACACTCTGGAGTTCAAACAGAAGGTTTGCTTTTGTCTCTTACACTGCAAGTGGACTGTCTGTCAGCACGTTGTGTACCGTTGGACATTCCCTCTGCAGGTGTAAACACCACCAAGTTATTAATTGGTTGCTTTAACTTTAAAAAAAAAGAAGAAGAAGAGGCAAAACCACAAATATCTATGTACATGTCCATCCACAAATGCATAGTTAATGTACAAATACCCATACATATATGTATGCTGATCACTTTCTTCTTCTTGTTCCTTTTAAGACTTTCACTATGGACACATTTTTATTGAGTAAATTAAAGCATCATTTCTTTGCTCCTGTGCTTAAGAACCCCATTTTTATTTCTACCATTAATTAACATTAAGTATGTCTTGTTTGGGTTACCTAACATTAGACTTCACTCAAATTAACTGAAATGAATGTATTTTCAAATTTGTCTCCAGTTTTACTTCTGCGTGTGGCTTTTTAAAAAGATCCACAACAAAGGGAAAAATGCTCGTACGCCACAGTTCCAAAGGCTGAATGCTTATTTAGAAAGGTCGCTGTATCCAAAGGACAGATTGCCAGTTCTTTTGAATTTTCCTTACTTGCCCCTTCTATGGAAACAGAAAGAAACACGAATCATCGTCTGGGAGGCAATAGGTAGAGACCACCCAGGGCAGAGCTCATTTAGCGTCTAGTGACCTTCTGTTATACATGCAGCAAAGTAGTGAGGAAAAAATCCAGACGCAATTCTGCCCGAGTCCTGAAGTATTTTCTACTTCATCTTGCTCTCTAAAGGCTTAAAGGATGCATAAGCAGCTGATTATTTTCAAAACAAAGCAACACCAAACTGGGACTGGCCCTCCCAAGTGCTTCAGCCTGTGTTCTCTGACCTCTTTCCACCCACCTTGCTTGCATTGCTTCTGGAGAATGATGATCTGTTTTCTTTTCTGAAAGAGTTGTCAAGAGAGTGGTCTCTGTGAAATATTCAATCAAAATGGTCGACTCCTAAGACATCAAAATGTGTTCACATGCTTGTCGCCTCTGAGCTCGGGTACAGTCCTGGCAAAGCCAATGGTGCTCTGTGCAGACGAATTTATGTGCTGTAGCTATGGGGTAATGACTGGGACATGAGCAAAGTTATCTCCGGTATTACGTTTAGATCCACCAAGACAAATGGACAAGGCATGTCAAGCTTGGTAGTGAGATTAACTGTCATAAGGCAACTGGGTCATTTCAAACACATTTTACTTTTTTTTTAGGCTGTTTTGTAGGGATTTTTAAAAATTTAATTTTGCTGTATGCATGTCTGTGCTGCTGGCAGCAGTTGATTTATTTTTTCTTTCATTGACTACATAGCTTAATCAGTGAAATTCATTACAAAGGACTAATTTGAGGTCAAGAGTGAAGAATTCAATTGTTCATAGATATGGGGTGGCGAGAAGTGGTATGATGAAGGCAAACAGAGAGCCAAATCTGAGGTGACTGGTAGAACTTGGTGATGGCACATCTAGATAAGCAACTTTAAGGTAGACATTCATTCATTGCATCAGCAATATTTACTGAGAATTTTGCATTGTTCAGATACTGACCTAAATGCGAGTATTCAAAAGAGAATGAGACTGAGGTCCTACCTTCAGTAAGCTGGAGACCAACGGAGAAGAAAGGCCTACAAATAACTAGACTGTTCTCTTTAAAGCCATTAACACTTTATTACCAGCCTGGCAAATAGTAGGTAGTCAAATGTTTGTCGAGTAGATGAATGAATTGTCTAGCGTAATGGGGGGTCTTTACTAAGCAACTAATAAATATAAGTTCCCAAAATAGCTCAATTTTGTTTTGTAATTTTTTTTCATACTGTGTTAAAATGCTTTTGTTACTCCCCAACCAAATCAGTTAGAGCAAGTTTAGTTAGGTACTATGTTTAGTGGCCAGGCACTATTTTAATGTTTCTTGTCTGGGGCTTGGTGTGCAGAATGAGGTCTAGGGTGAGGGTTACATCCTGGAAGAAAGAAATTTCTTTTCAGTTTCATGGTCTGGCTTTAAAAGTTTTGTATGTTTCACAAACACGACTATTTTAATATTAACATAACGTTAAAATGCTTAATGGTTCAGACATTGTTGTGTTAAGTTCTTTTATCTTGGAATTCAGGCTGAATTGGAATGCACTAACACCATACATATCTGATTCACCCTCTGGGCAAATTCCCATCTTTAATTTGATGTCATAATAGTTTACGAATTGAAGCATATATCTGCAAACAGAAACAGAACCATTATCATGATGGCTCCTCAAACTCCCAATAATTCACCACATCATCCCAGGGTATATGTCCCACGTGTCATGTTGTCTTAGACCTGTGACAGTATAGATTCATGGATGGACAGCGGTGCTGGTTTTAAGGTGAAGCCGGTCATTCACCTATCTGTTCTCAGATACACCCTATCTTTTCTTTCTTTTCTTTTTCTTTTCTTTTCTTTTCTTTTTCTTTTCTTTTCTTTTCTTTTCTTTTCTTTTCTTTTCTTTTCCTTTTTTTCTTTTCTTTCTTTTTTTTCTTTTCTTTTCTTTCTTTTCTTTTCTTTTCTCTTTCTTTTCTTTTTTTTCTTTTCTTTCTTTTCTTTCTCTTTTCTATTCTTTTCTTTTCTTTTTTCTTTTCTATTCTTTTCTTTTTTCTTCTTTTCTTTTCTTTTCTTCTTTTCTTTTTTCTTTTCTTTTCTCTTTTCTTTTCTACTGTTCTCTCTTTAGAGGGTCTTAACTCTGCAAAACCCTGTTCTCTGTTCCTTTGCCAATTGCTATCCATCTGGTTTGTGAAATGGAAGGCACTAGTATAAAATTGAAGGTTGGGAAGAAGGGAGATTCCAAGGGCTATGCCCCCTGTTCCGTTCTGTCTGTTCTCCAGCAGTGGTGTGTTTCGCCCATAGTGCCATCTGCTGCCGAGATGCCCTGGCATCCTCCTCCCATTGTTCTTTCAGTCCTTGGACTACTGATTGCTTCCTACTGCCCTTGCTTCCTTTTTGGCTCTTCCAATAGCCTTACAGCAAGTACTCCATATTAAAATCCCTCTGTTGAAATGCCAGGCATGTGCCCCCTTTTCTTGACTGATTACTGATCAACACTCAGACTTTGTTCAGAAAAACCATGCCACCACTCGAAACCATTTACTCTGGTATCTGGTGAAATTTCCAAAGAATTTATTTCACTCCATACTATTCTGTTTCACGAGAATACTTTTGAAATTTTATTTACAAGCCCATTCTATCTCACTATTTCCATGTAAAACAGTGATGACACAAGAAGAAATCTGATAAGCATTTGCATTAGTCTGTTTAAGCTGCCATAACAAAATGCCATAGACCAGAAACTTCAACAACAGACATTTATTTTCTCATAGCTCTGAAATCAGGAAGTCCAAGATCAAAATTCCAATCGGTTTAGTGTTTGGGGAGGATGTCCTCTGGAGTTGTATGTGGCCACCTTCTTGTTATGTATTCTCATGATCTTTCCTCAATGAATGCATGTAGAGAAAGAGAGAGAGAGAGAGAGAGAGAGAGAGAGAGAGCTCTGTCTTTTAAATAAATTGAATTAATACTCCAAAACTTCCCACAAAGAAAACTTAAAATCCACACGATTTCACTGGTGGGGGAAAACACACTAAAGGAGAAGTAATACCAAATCTTACACAAACATATCTCAATTAGTGACCTTAATACTAAAATAAGATTAAGAAATTTAAAAAAAAAAATTGAAGACCAGAGCAGTTCTCTTCATTATCACAAATGTGAAACCTCAAAAAAACATTAGTAAATTTTATTCAGGATTACATAAAAAATATTACATGCAGGCCAAGCAGAGTTTATTCCAGAAATGCAAGGTTGGGTCAACGTTGATTATCAATTAAAATCAAACTAACAGATACAGAAAAGGCATCTTCAACACTCATTTGTGACCAAAATTCTCAGCAACCTAGGAATCAGAGGAAATGTTCTAAAAGTGATAAAGGCACCCATGAAATAAACACCACACACACTGTTAAAAGACTAAGTGTTTTCCTAAGTTCAGGAGAAAAGCAAATATTTTACTATCAATCCTCACCCAGTGCAATAAAGCAAGAAAGGGAAATAGAAAATATAAAGAATTGGGGGAAAAAAACTGTCCTATTTTAAAAGGCTTGATTCTCTAAATAGAATGTTCTATGAAATCTATGAAAAAACTTCCAGAATTAATGGAGTAGGCATAAATATAGGAAACAAGATCAATGACAAAAATCAGTTAGCTTTATACACTAGCAATAAAAATCTGCAAATATGATTTTTAAATGCTATCTATACAGCTTCAAAAAGCATGAAAAACTTTATAATACATTTAAATAAATCAACACAAAACTGTGATAGTGAAATCATGGATACTCAATAGCGAAAAACAAAACACTGTTAATAATAATAATAATAAAATCTTGTTATGAGAACTAGTTCATGATTTGATATATTCAAGATTGTTAAGGGCAGGGGCATTTGTCCCAATTTCATCTACAGATTTAACATGATGCCAATTAAAACCTTTAGCAGCCTGTTTGACTCATTTTATAGAATGGTGAAATCATAAAATAGACAAAATTATTTGCAAAAATTAGAATGATTTTAGAGAATCTACACTTCCTGATTTGAAAACTTAATATAAAACTTCAGAAATCAAGACTTTGCTTTGAATTCCATGACTGCCCCTCAGTAGTCATGTGGCTGTTGAGTACTTGCAATGTCACTAATCCAAATTGAGATGTAGTCGGTGTAAAAGCACATCAAATCATGAAGATAAATTGTACTAGAAAGGGAATGTAAAATACCATAGTGATAATTTTTATATTGATTGCATGGTGAAATAATAGTTTGAATATATTAGGTTACATAAAATTGTATTAAAATTAATTTCATCTGTTTATTTTTACTTTTTATTGAGGCCAACAGAAAATGCAAAATTACATATGTGACTAACATTTGTGCCTTGTTTTATACATAGTTCCATCAAGTGGTGGTGGAATAGACTCAAAACTATGATCAATGAATTTTCATAAAGTTGTCAGTGTAATCTTACTGAGAGAGGATAGAATTTTCAACAAATGATACTGAGCAATTAAACGTATGTCGTTCAAAAAAAAAAAAAAAAAGACTCTGACCTCAACTTCACACCATCTTCAAAATTTAATTTGAAATGGATAATAAAGTGTAAAAAATTTACACTTCTAGCCATACTGCCTTTAGGGAATATAAAGGAAGGGAAAAGAAATGTGTGGGAAATATCAGAAAGGGAGACAGAACATAAAGACTCCTAACTCTGGGAAACGAACTAGGGGTGGTGGAAGGGGAGGAGGGCGGGGGGTGGGGGGAATGGGTGACGGGCACTGAGGGGGGCACTTGACGGGATGAGCACTGGGTGTTTTTCTGTATGTTGGTAAATTGAACACCGATAAAAATTAATTTATTAAAAAAAAAAGATGGTCAACACTACCAGTTCTTAGGGAAGAACAAATTACATCACAATGAAATCAATAGGCCCTAGAATGGCTAACATAAAAGTGATTAATATTATCATGTATTGTGGGAGTGCAGAGCTATTCTTTCATTATTGTTCAGGCTGTAAAAAGAAATAGTACAACTGCTTTGTAAACCTGTTTGGCAGTTACTTATGACTAGAATTTCAATCCTTTATTTATATGAGTGAAAAGAAGAGTAGTTCACAGAAAGAATTGTACATGAAAGTTTATAGCAGCTTTCTTCAGAATAGGCTGGACACCATAAAAATGTTCATTAAAAGGTGAATGGATAAACCTTAATTTATCCATGCTCTGTTCATAAAGTAATATTATTCAGCATAAAATAGGAACATACTTCAGATATAGGTAGCAATGTGAATGGGCCTCAAGAATATTATACTGAGAGTCAGGACACAAAAGACACATTCTGTAAGGTTCCACTTACGTGAACATTTTTAATCTCTAAAACTTATTTACAGTTAGGGAGATCAGTGGCTACCTAAGGGGAAGGGTTGACATGGGAATTTTGGGACAATGTAACTTTTTCATGTCTTGCTCAGATTGTAATTACAAGGTTGCATTGATTTCCAAAACTTATTTTTTGAACCCTTAAAATTAGTGCATCTTATTGAATATAGATTATTTTTCAATAAAGTTAATTGTGTATATATGTACAGCAGATTATGGACAGATACTTTTTCTTCATTATATACCTGTGTTACCATGGAAAAGCAGAATTAAAATCCCCAAGAAAGCATTTTCAGACACTGCTTCAGCTTTGATCAAAATTGATCATGAGTTGCATGATTACAAATGTAATATATGCAATTGTTGAATCAGTACATTGTACACTTGAAAGTAATACGATACTGTATACTGTATGTTAACTAACTGGAATTTAAATAAAAACCTGAAAAAGGAAATGAAAGAAAGGAACAAAGAGATAAAAAAAAAGAAGAAAAATAGAAGCAAACCAAGAGGCAGACTCAACTATATAGAACTTGTGATGAGCACCTGTAAGTGTTGAATCACTACATTTTACACCTGAAACTAATATAACAGTATGTTAACTAATGGAATATAAATAAAAACCTAAGAAAACAAATATAGCTAGAATATAGATTCGGGCAGAGACACAACAGTGGGAGAAGCAGGCTCCCTGTGGGGAGTCCGGTGCGGGACTTGACCCCAGAACCCCAGGATAATGACCTGAGCCAAAGGCAGATGCTCAACTGCTGAGCCACCCAGGAGTCCCCTAAGCTGGGTTCTTTAATCACTCTATGAGTGCTGCACTGTTGAAGGCCATTGTTCACTCTTGTGTTCTGCAAAAATACTGACGAACTCATGCATCAGTGACCAAACTCTTTATCTTTCTCCCTCTCCTGGCTGCAAACTAGCATCATCTTTATTTATCATCTGTTTTTATCCATTGAAGTTCCTGGTGATGCTGTCTTTGCACTCCTTGTGCTCATAATCTCGAAATCATTATTTATCCAGGCATTCATTCAACACACATTTCTCAGTGCCTGCATCCACCAGGCCCTGTTCTAGGTGCTGGGGCTACTGTGGTGAATAAAATATAGATTCTCTTTCTCTAGAACTTGATATTTTCCTTTTTTATAATTTGAAGGAAAAAAATTTGCCTTTCAGCATTATTCATCTTATGAGACCCAAACTGTTTGTATTTTATTTCCTAAAAGTTTAAAGATCCAAGGGAAACCTCATAGATTTAAATGAAAAGCACTCATATTTGTAGCTATTCCTTATTTGGGCTCAGCCTATTAAAAATATGTGACAGAAAGATTATTTTTTCTTCTTCCTCAGCAAAGCAGATGTCCTGATACTTTTTCTTCCACCACAAGCACAGATCCCTTTACAAAAATAACACCTTCTCTAGGGAAATATTTGCACATTTAAAATAATTCAGTAGCACTTTTTAGTTTCTTTGGGTATTTGATCATCTACCAGTTTGTTTGTTTTGTTTTTCTTGGTTTCTGATCCAAGACCGTCTGACACGTGCTTTGGTTTGCTCAGAAGTATGCATAAAGAGAAAAGTATGAGGCATGAGCAACAGAATTTGGCGTGCCCTTAAAATGTGCCCTGTTTTAAAAGACAAAATCAGAAAGGACACAGTAGAACCTCCACTCTGTCCAGGAAGTGAGTAGCAAGAGCTAGGAGGTGGAGAGGTGCTTACGGAGCACTCAGTTCTGACTCCTCCTGATGGGAGCACCTGTGGGAAGCTGTTGGAGGCATGCGACCCGCTGCCAAAGCACGATCTTGTGAGTCTGTGGTATGAAACAAGTCAACACCATGTAGACCTTTCTTCTGGTCTGTTTCCTTTCATCACCTCCCTGACAGAGGCATATTCATTCTGCCCAGTTCTTAGAACAATTTTTTTTATTAGCATCCAGCCTGAATTCTCTCCTTGGCTCTGGAGCCCTTGTATCATCGTGTTTTCTTTTTCATCCATAAAACCGTCTTCAAATCTGGCTTTCTTTAAATTTGATGTCAGTGGGAAGAGATGGCCAACTTGAGAAGAGAGACGTTTTATTAGCAAACATGCACTTAATAGCAACCACAGCACATTTTGAAAAGCCTGGAGGAATTTGGGATTTGTGTGAGAATTCCTTCATCTCCTACACACAGAGGGTGATCCGTTATTGGTCTTCTTTGTCTTAACTTTAAGTGTCCAGAGCCTCTCTTCGGCAGGTGGCAGAAATATTCTTTAGCCCCAAATCATAATTTTGAATATGATAGCCGTGAACTGCCAGGGCAGTTATTAGCTCGAGTTTGATAGAGATCAGCACTGACAGGGAGGAATCTTCTGACAGGAAATCATGCCATTGGGCAGCCCCTGTGGCTCAGTAGTTTAGTGCCGCCTTCAGCCCAGGGCCCGGAATCAAGTCCCACGTCAGGCTCCCTGCATGGAGCCTGCTTCTCCCTCTGCCTGTGTCTCTGCCTCTCTCTCTCTCTCTCTCTCTCTCTGTCTCATGAATAAATAAGTAAATAATTAAAAAAAAAAAAAAGGAAATCATGCCATTTTATAACCCTTGGTACCGCTCAGTTACTTTGCTATGCACTGTGCATATGTACACTCACTAAACACTATGGGGAGGGTACAGCTGTCATCCTCTTTCCTCCTCCATTTATGTAGAATTAGGGACACAGCGGTTAAGTAACTTGCCTAAGTGGTCTGGCCAGTAATTGGTAAAGCAGGGAATTTGACCTAACTCCTGCATCTATGTTTGCGACTATACTATACCACCTTGCATCCAAGGCAGGTAAACTCCAGATCAATTCTTATTAGTTTTAATTGGAAAAATACAATACATCATTATGTTAAGCCAACTTAAAGCAGCTGCAGCCATCTACAATAAGATTCATTCATGAATGTGTAAAATTCTAGAGAGAAGATATACTTTACACAAAGCATACATAAGTCTTCAGTGAGATCATTCATGAAGAGCAGTTAAAATGGCCTGGTATATAATAAGCACATGATTTATGGACTAAAGTTAATGTTAATAACAGAAAAAAAAAGAACTGGTCATAAAATGGCTTCCTAGGGTAGTGGGGTGAGGAGGGGCATCAAATAACTGACCCACCTGGTGATAGATAAGCAAATAGACAATTTAGGCACCAAATAGGGGGCACAGTGGTTTCAGGGTTAAATCTAGAATTGGTCAATATCAGGCTATATTATCAGGAGGCCATACAATAAGAACAGGACATCTTTCCTGGTGGCCAAAATTGTAAGATGTAAAATGTGAAACTTATATTCTATGCTCTATTTCTAGCCTGTAGCCTAGAGAAGCAGAGATAGTCTGCAGAAAGAAACAAGCATGAAGTAGATGTGGATAGAGAAGCCCAGACAGGGACTACAAGTTTCAACTGAGTTGAGATTCAGGCTCAGCTCATTTCTGAGGTGGGACTACATTCTTGTCTTACTTTTTGGAATGTTCCCTGCTTCTTTTCTATAAATGGGAGTCCTTCTCTGAGCACCCACATCATTTACATATATCTATGTATATTTATACATATATGTATATGTATATATTTACATATATCTATATCTATATCTATATCATCTATCTATATCTATATATAGAAACTGGCCCCTATACACAGAGGGCAAGGAAAGTCTGAAGAAACAGGCAGACTACTATAGATTGGTAGGTAGCAGGTTTAATAAGCAAGGGGACTGAGGCTTATCTTAGTGAGATGAGTAGATTTCAGCATTTGCACACTTGAATCTTAAAAGTTTATGTAGAGGCCTTCAGCCTCATATTCAGTTCAGATGTGCTTAGTGATCCCTTATGCTCTACATCCTTGAGACAGCACTGGTTATGGGAATGGTAGGTGGAATGTACATTACAAGGACAGGGGAGAGGGTGAGGACAGGCTGTCTGGGTCCAGCCTGTAGGTCAACCTGGGATCACTTCCTCCCCATGACCTCCTCCAATGCTGAGAAGAAAATGAAATCATGTTCAGTATCCTCTGCTTAGTTAGGGAAGTACATAATATTTGGAACATCTTTTCCAGCTAGCCAAACTGGTAAAGAAATTATAAGAGGGTAAATTTGTCAATGTGGATATCGTCTGTCCTCTAATACGTTCCATTCTTCTGTAACAAAACCTCCAAGTTTTAGCTTGCCATATGACCATCCACCAAGAAAGACCACGTTTCTCTTCCACTCTTGAGGCTGAGTGTGGCCATATTACCAAGTTATGGACAATATTATGTAAACATGAATGGTACCTTCTGGAAAGTGTCCTTAAAGGAAAGAGAAGCCATGTCCTTTATCCCCTCCTTTCATTTACATTTGCTGGAATGAGGAAATAATGGCTGGAACTCTGGTAGTCATCTTGGGCCACAAAGTGACCTTGGGAATGAAAACTCAAGAAGCCAAGGTCTTTGACAGTTCAAATCCTCATTAATATCTCTAGACTGTCTTCCCCCAAAATTGTACATGAAGGAAAATAAATACCCAATTGCTTAGCCCATTATTGGCTTTTCTTTCACTTTTGGCCAAACCAAGTATGAATTTATTCCTTAATAATGGCAGATAAAGCCATTGATACAGTATTGATATAATAGCTAGATTTATATGATTACCAAATTACATTAATAATAAATTTATATAAAAGGGTCAAAGCAGTAAAACTTAAATAACTAAACTGTATTTATCCTTTCAATTATTTCACCAAAGACTTTGTACAAAGTGATATACATCAGGGAAAATTTCTAAATCAAAAATGATGTGCCTAGCTTTTGATTAGCTTTCTCTCTTCCTTCTGTGAAAGAAATATCCTGAGAGTTGCATGAATCTAACTTGATTGGTAGCTTGTATTTGTCAGGATCCTTTGAAAGGCAGACATTTGTGACACTAAAATTGGAGGGACCATTTTTATACACACTAAGGAGATACTCCAGATACTCATCAGGAAAATGTGGGCAAGGACATGCAGACTTATAATTAGATATTCTCTGACTGACCCATTAAGCACTACTCAGGGGCATTATTAACCACTGTTATTAAGCAAATTCTTGTTGCTAACAATCTAACATAGGTTTCCACAAGAGAGTCTGCTGGGATAATGTATGCATTCGTGTACACAGGTCAGAGTCGACTAAGGCCCCTTCGATAAACCCAGTGTTTATGCTCTCTTTTTAAAAATGTATGGCATGTTTATATTATTAGGTTTTATATGGACTTATCGCTTATTATCATAACTTAGTAACTAAAAATAGTTTAAGGAAGATGGCTGCTTTTGAGGTATCTCTAGAATTAAAATGGTGTATTTTAAATAAAATCATTACAAACATAAATGTCACATTTGGTGAAAATTAATTCAGTCATTTTTGGGCGTTAGTTGCTAATAAATAAAAAAACACATTAAATTAATATAGGTTTATTTTATATGCTCATAGTATAGGGCAAAAAACACAGGCTTTAAAAGTCTATTAACTAAATTCAGAGCTAAGATTTGCCACATTTTCTGGCTATACCACATTAGAGCAACTACTGAAATTAAGTGAACCATAACTTTGTTCCCTATAAATTAAATATTAGCTAATATTCATTGAGTATTTACCATTTGTCGGATATTATTCTAAGTTCCTTAAATTTATTAAATTATTAAATCTTTGAAAAACAAAAAGCTTGTGGAGATAGTTGTTATTATCATCCCAAAATGCAGAAGAGGAATTAAGGTACAGAGACTTGCAGTAACTTACTCAGGCCAATTACCTAACAAGTGCCAGAGCCAGGATTTGAACCCCAGCAGTCTAGCTCCAGATTCAATGCCATTTACTACCTGGAAAGGAAAGGAAAATATAATTATCTGATCTTTAAGAATTGCTGAGGTTGGAAACAATGTATGTAAAGTGCCTTGAACGCAATGAATATATTAAATATCGATATAAAAATATGATATTAGACATTGTTATTAATTATGTTACATTTACAAAGATATTTAGAGATAATCTAAATATGTAATGCTATAATATGATTAAATTTCCTTTAGTCTCCCCATTCTTCAGAAAAGATTGATGCTCTCCTTCAACTTAGAGTGTTTTCTATATAAAAATCAGACTAGGTGAATGGGAAGTGCTTCATCTATTCCATCCCTATTTCCATTACCTGTGTATTCCTTTCCAAAAAGCATTCTCATATCAGAATCCATGATTTTAGGCTAAGACTGAGATGTGTGGAGCAGATGCCAGAATGTACAGTGACCATGGAAACCTGAAACTCAAGAGAAAAGACAAACAAGTAGACAGATTATTGTTCAATATACCAGAAAGCCATACATGCAATTTAAAATGCATGAAAGAATCTAGGAATTTCTCTGAAAACTGCATTCTTAGCTATTAAAGAAGAGGACAAAATTCAAGACCAGGGAAGGGCCACATTGTGTCTAATGATGGAATCTAAGTCCTTACAAATTTCAGCAACTTTAATAATGAGAAAATAATATCAATGACCAAGATAAGCGGGAAATCATTCAATAACTTCAATATAACATGAGACGTCTGTCTTCTAGTAAAATAAAATTAAACAATAAAAAAAGAAAAGGACTTCTAATTTTTTAAAAATACATTTTGTTTTTAAGTAATCTCTACACCCAAAATGAGGCTTGAACTCAGAACCCTGAGATCAAGAGTTGCATGCTCCACGGACTGAGCCAACCAAGTTCCCCAAGGACTTCTGAGTAAAATGACATAAATAATAGGCAGCTCTTCCCTCCTACTATAGCAACTAGAAAGAAAATGGATAAATTATATTTTTATTATATGTTATTTAATATATATCATATATTACTATTATTTATTATATTTTAAAGACATCAGAAAAAGGAAAAAGATCTAGATGAACTGAAGTTTCAGAGACAGAAAAGCCATTCCAAATTGACAATTATGAATCATTTTATTCTCTGAAGGAAACGGATTCTGAAAACAGGCTGATGATTGCACTCAGTAAAGAAAGAAGGATTCTGCTGGGTAAAAGAGAAACAGACCATTTGATGTTCACATGGATTGAGTGGAGGTTTGGAATCTAGAAGAATTCCCAAATGCATATTTCTTTCTCCCCACATGCTTTTTGCTGAGTGCTGAGGTAAGATAAAATTTGGGGGAGAACTAGTTGAAAGTATAGAATAAAATCTCTCACAGTCTGAAGTTGCTTTACAAACAGTGACCCACTCCAGGAAAGGGGCTGAAGCTAACAGATATCAAATAACCCCAAAAACTATTTGCAGAGATTTTCAACTGTGTATTATGTGACATTAAAGTGTTTTGCTTTTTAAAAAAGATTTTATTTACTTGTTCATGAGAGACACAGAGAGAGGCAGAGACATAGGCCGAGGGAGAAGCAGGCTCCATGCAGGGAGCCTGATGTGGGACTTGATTCCGGGACTCCAGGATCATGCCCTGGGTGGAAGGGAGGCACTCAACCACTGAGCCACCCAGGCATCCTGAGGTTTAAGTGTTAAACTAAAATTTCCAGGGCAAGACCAAATCTTCTACACTGTTTAAGGGATGGGGAAAGAAAGATTAAATATTTTCTCTGTAAAAAAAACCTAAGAAGACTATACCATATGCACAGGATAAAACAGGTGGGCTGAGCCGAAATAGAACTGCAACGTAGCCCCAGCTCAGTTTCTATGAGAACTGAGGTAAACATCCTTTTCATTTGTTTAACAGAGGTGATGGAATACATACTTGGGAGGAAAACAGCGTCATTTTCATGCTCTACAGTAATTTCATACAATGTCTGATATGTGATAAAATGTATGAGATATGCAAAGATGCAGAAAAAAATGAGGCCAAGAATCAAGATGAGAAAAAAAGCAAATAGAAGTAGAATCATAGATGATTCAGTGGTTGAAACTGGCAGACAAAGACTACAAAAAAAAACTATTTTATATATAGTAAAGATAATCTGATTTCTCAAAAGAAACTATGAAAATTAGAAGATAATGGACTGACATTTGTAAAGTGCTAAAAGGATAAACAAACTATGACAATTCAGAATTGCATATAAAACAAAAATACTCTTTTAAGAATAAAGGAAGAATGACGATGATATAAGAAACACAAAAATCTGAGGGAATGTATTGCCAACAGTCATGGTGCTATAAGAAATACTAAAGGGTGTCTTTGAGGTTGAAGGAAAATGATATCAGGTAAAAATATGGAACCATCAGAAAGAAAGAAGTATACTCCAAAGGTAAATAAGAGAGTGACTATGAAAATAAATTATTGTTTAAGACAATAATAATCAAAATATCTTTAAGGGTTTATAGCAAATGTGCAAGTTAAAATGCATGCCAGAAATAGAAGAAAAAGCAGAACGGATATAGCTATAATTAGAAGATTCTTGATCAGGAAGTTACAAACATTCTCATTTATTGTAGACTGTAAAATGCAAAGATACATATTCTAAGAAAAAAATACCAGCATTTTTTGCTGAAGGAAGAAAGCATCTGGAACTCTGGTTACATTGCTGCTGAGACTAAAAGTTGATACTATGGGGATCCCTGGGTGGCTCAGCGGTTTAGCGCCTGCCTTCGGCCCAGGGCGTGATTCTGGAGTCCTGGGATCAAGTCCCACATCAGGCTCCCTGCATGGAGCCTGCTTCTCCCTCTGCCTGTGTCTCTGCCTCTCTCTCTCTCTCTCTCTGTCTCATGAATAAATAAAATCTTAAAAAAAAAAAAAAAGAAGTAGTGTGTGTGTGTGTGTGTGTGTGTGTGTGTGTGTGTATTTAACAGAATATTACTCAGCCATAAAAAAGAATGGGATATTTTGCCATTTGTGATGTGGATGGGCCTACAGGGCATTATGCTAAGTGAAATAAATCAGACAGAAAAAGACAAATACCATATGATTTCATTTATTTGTGGAATCTAAAAAACAAAGTGAATGAACAAACAAAACCAGAAACAGACCTATACATATTAAGAACAAACTAGTGGTTGCCAAAGGGAGGATGGGTGATAGGAGTGAAGGGAAATATGAAGTATAGGCTTCCAGTTATGGAATGAATAAATCACAGTGATGAAAGGTACAACATAGGGAACATGGTCAATGATACAGTAATAGTGCTGTATGGTGACAGATGGGAGCTCCACTTGTGGTGAGTAGAACATAATGTATAAAGATGTTGAATCTCTATTTGTATACCTAAAACTAACATAACACGTGTTAGCTATACTTCAATAAGAAAAAAAAAAAAAGAATTGACAGTATTTACTGAAGCTAAACAGCCATTTCCTTTATCATCTAACAATTTTCTTTTTTTGCAATTAGCATCATCTAACAATTTAACTTCTAAATTCATATCCAAGAATAATGAGTGTATAAGTCCTTAGGAAACATGTACAGGATTTTTTATAGAATTTTTTTTCTCTAGTAGTTCAAACCAAATGTCCTCCAATATGAGAAGGAATGAATAAATTATATTTATGCTACAGGATGCCACACAGCAACAAAATAGCAAACTTTTTATATAAACATGAATGTGGATGGATGGAAAAATGTTAAGATTATTGAAAGAATCCAGATACAAAATTGTACATAATGTACAATTACATTTTAATGAGGTTCAAAGACAGGCAAGATAAATGGAAGGTTCTAAAGGTTAAACTAAGTAACCTCTGGAAAATAACTACTGAGTGGGCAGGAGATTTTGGGAACCTACTCGAATACCAGAAATTTTGTCCATCTTCACCTCAGTGATGGTTACCTTTACTAAATACATGTAACAAGTCCTCAAACTGTTTACGCTAGTGCATGGTACTGTAGGCACATTATACTGTAATATTTATTTTGAAAAAGAAAAGAGCATTTTCAAAGCATGTGGTGTGAAATCCAGCTTGATTAAGCATAGCCAGTCTAGCTAGGCAGTGTAATTCTATATTTAAAAGATCACAAACTGGCAACTGATGTTTGCCCAGAGTGGGGTACAAAATCAGAATTCAAGGACAAAGAAAATAAGTAGTATTACATTCTGAAATAATGATTCCTTGAATTTTATATGAGTAGACCAAAATTAGAATCTTTTCACTGTCTATAAAAGGCAGCATTGCAATTGGTATCCAAAGCAATGTTTGACTGAATGCTTGTGACTTTGAGGTCGCACCAAACTTTCTTATAAAAGTTAGATTGTTTCCCACACATCACAGTACTAATGTGGGATCAAACAGGTGGACAAGAAAGCATCTTATAAACTCTCTAGTCCTACTGAAGAGTGAAGATTTGATCTGAAATGCAGTCACGATGTGTGATGAGCACAAAGGACCAAGTTTAAAATAAAGAAACAGGTTGAGGGAGTAAAGTACCTTGGAGAGATCTGACTTAGGATTTTCTATTTATTTTTAGCAACAGTAACATCCTATGTGATGCACTTATCAATTTTTATAGAGTTCTTTTTATGTCACAGACTCATATATTTTGGGTAAGATGACACCCCTATGTATTTTGTACTGTGATACTTCCTAACACAGGCACTAAGAAGAGGCAAGTTAAGAGGTTGGTTTGCCACATGTTAAAAAAACAAACAAACAAACAAAAAACTTATTCGCATTGGAAAAAAACGGAAAAATTCAGTAAAAAAGATACTGTTTTTATTTATAATCATTTTATTTTGTTTCCCTTTGTTGCAATATAGTTGATATATAGCATTTTGTAGCTGTAAGATGTACACAGAGTTGACCTGATGCACAATATATTGTGAAATGATTATCACTATTGCACAAGCTAACAGCTCTATCTCATTATATAATTACCATTTCTTTTTTGCTGAGAGAATATTTAAGACTTACTCCTTTAGCAACTTTCAAGTATACAACTCGGTATTATTAACTGTAATCCTTGAACTATGCATTTGATCCCTAGAAATTATTCTCCTTTGATCAGTATCTCCATATTTCTTCCATCTCCCACAACCCAGGCAAACATCATTCTAGTCTCTGTTTTTATGAGTTCAGCTTTTTTTAGATTCCACATATCAGTGATATCTTCCAGTATTTGTCTATCTCAGTCTGATTTATTTCACCCAGCATAATACCTATAAGGTCAATCCATGTTGCCATACATGTTAGGATTTTCTTCTTCCTTATGGCCAAATAATATTACATTGTGCATAGAAACCACATCTTCTTTATCCATTCATCTATTGACAGATACCTAGGTTGTTTCTATACCTTGGCCATTGTTAGTAAGGCTGCAAAGAACATGGGAATGCAGTTATCTCTTTGAGATTCTGTTTTCATTCCCTTTGTATATCTATCCAAAAGTAGGGCCACTGCATCATATGGTAGTTCTATTTTTAACATTGTGAGGAATCTCTTTATTGTTTTTCACAGTGGCTGCACCAATTTACATTCCCACGAACAGGGCACAATGGTTTTTTTTCCCCTTTTCTCAACATCATCACCAAAACTTGTTATCTCTTTTCCTTTTAATAAGTTCAATAGGGGATCCCTGGGTGGCGCAGAGGTTTGGCGCCTGCCTTTGGCCCAGGGCACGATCCTGGAGACCCGGGATCGAGTCCCACGTCGGGCTCCCGGCGCATGGAGCCTGCTTCTCCCTCTGCCTGTGTCTCTGCCTCTCTCTCTCACTGTGTGCCTATCATAAATAAATAAAATAAAACAAAAAAAATAATAAGTTCAATAAATGCCAAGACAGATAAAGGCAAAAAAATGAAAGCATCAACAAAAACACACACCAAAACATCATAACAAATGTGCTGTAAACTAATAATAAAGTGTATATCATTAAAGCAGCCTGTTTTACACAAAGACTCATTTCAATCAGGGTAACAAAAGTAAGAATGACTGCTGACATCATAAGAAACCATGATGGAAAAATTGAGTAACATCCTTAATATGAAAATAAAAATAATAACAAAAGAGTACTGAACCAGTATTTAAATATAAAGGAATTATTAAAAAACGGAAAAAAAGTAGGGACACCTGGGTGGCTCAGCGGTTAAGCACCTGCCTTCAGCCTGGGGAGTGACCCCGGAGTTCCGGGATCAAGTCCCACATCAGGCTCCTTGCATGGAGCCTGCATCTCCCTCTGCCTATGTCTCTGCTTCTCTGTGTGTGTGTCTCTCATGAATAAATAAAATCTCTAAAAAAAAAATGGAAAAGGTAAAGGTACTTTCCAATAAACTGTATCTTAATAAATCTGTTACCAGCAGATCTACAACATAAGGGATTTTTAAAGAATTTCTTCTAACTTAAGGAAAATAATTCCAACTACACCTCAAATTATGCAAAGGAATGAACACAACCAGAAATGGTATATATGTCAGAAAATGCAAGACTTTTGTTTTTTCTGTTTTTATAAATATTTATAAAAGTTAATCAACTATTCACAGAGAAACAAGAATGCTCCCTGTGATTATTATCATTTGTGGAAGTAAAATATAATGACAATGATAGCGCAAAAGAAAAGCTTCACGTCCAGATTTTTCTGATTCAGTAGACAAGAGGTGTGGATTGAGAATTATTTTTTTAACAAGTTCTCAGGTGATGCTAATGCTGTTTGCCAGAGAGTGCTGAGAACCACTGAATTATAAATCTAACTGTTATCCCAGTACAAATCTCAGCCAGCTTTTAAAAAAGAAATTGACCAACCAATTCTAAAGTGTTGATGAAAATAAAAGAATATAGAATAGTCTAAATATTCTTGAAAAAATATAACAAAATTGGACGACTTACACATTACCTGATTTCAAGATGGGTAATATAGCTATAAGAATCATTACATGATGATATTTTCACAAAGATATGCATATAGAAACAGAAAATAGGTTCCATAAATAGACCAATGTATATAGGGCCAATATATTTTAATATAAAGGAAAAGACAGCCTTTTTAACAAATTTGGCTAATATTTCAACAAACATCCTTTAATCTTTAAATCACACCATAAATTAAAGTAAGCTTAAAAAAAAAATAAAAAGAAAAGAAAAGAAATGGAAAAAAAAAAAAAAAAACAAGTTTGGGGCAGCCCGGGCGGCTCAGCGGTTTAGCGCCGCCTTCAGCCCAGGGCATGATCCTGGAGTCCTCGGATCGAGTCCCACGTCAGGCTTCCTGCATGGAGCCTGCTTCTCCCTCTGCCTGTGTCTCTGCCTCTCTCTCGCTCTCTGTGTCTCTCATGAATGAATAAAAAAATAAAATCTTTAAAAAAAGTGAGAGAGAGAGATTGTGAGTAGATTTCATCAAAAGAACTTCTGTCCTCAGAAGACATGGTTAAGAAAATGAAGAGGGAGTCTAATGGCAGGGAAAAAATAATCTCAATTCAAATATTTGACAAAGAACTTTTATCTGGAATAAACAACAATAAGCCAAAAAAAAGCTTGAACAGAACTTTCTTGAAAAACGCAAATGGCAATGCACATGGAAGAAACAATGTTCAGAATTACCTGTCTGAATTACAAATTAAAATCATAGCAGTAAAAAAAATAAATAAATAAAAAATAAAATAAAATAAAATCATAGCAGTGTACCACCACACCTCAAGTAAGGTGGTTAAAATTTAAAAGATGGGCAGTACCAAGTTTTAGTGAGGATATAGAAAGACTTGAACTCTCCTCACAGGAGGCTGGTGGGAATGTAAATGTTACAGTGACTTCATACTGCTTTTTGGAAGTTTCTATCAAGTTAAATGAACATATACTGTATGATACAATAACTCTCAGGCATTTACTTCTCTATGAATGTACATAGAGACTCTATCAATAGGCACAGTTTGGAAACAAACCAACTGGAAATCAGCCAAGTGCCTATCAAACTGAAGAACAGATAAACAAGTTGAGTCATATTCAGCAATGGAATACTACTGGGCAATTTAAAAGAATAAATTACCGTCATGCTCAACATCGTGGATGTCAAAAACATTAGGCTAAGCAAAGAAGGCCACACAGAAGAGAATCACACATCCTATATGATTCCATTTTATATAAAACTCCAGGGAAAACATTGAACTTTTAGGGATAGAAGATAGATTAGTCATTGTATGAGGTCACAGATGGGGGAGAAATTGACTCTTCAAGATATGAGGGATCTTCTGG
The DNA here is from genome assembly GCF_018345385.1 of Vulpes lagopus. Classification (NCBI taxonomy): domain Eukaryota; kingdom Metazoa; phylum Chordata; class Mammalia; order Carnivora; family Canidae; genus Vulpes; species Vulpes lagopus. Next base: position 35,329,538 of record NC_054831.1, read on the forward strand.
CAATGATGGAAATTTCCTGAAGCTTGATTTGCATGGTGGTAACTTGTGTATATTCATTTGTCAAAACTGACTACATTTTACTTTTAAAGTGGTTGGATTACACTGTAGATAAAGTATAACTATAGGGGATTTCAAAAGGCATTGCAAAAAGAGGTGTTCACGATTACCTCTATTATGTAAGACAAATACCATAACATTCTTTTTTGGCAAACTTTATCATCTTTAAAATGTTTTTAGATAATGAAATGTAATACTTCACCTTGAGGAATATGTTCAATTTCTAATGATGTATGTTTTAACCTCTTACAATCTATAATATAAATCATTGGCTGTGGATATTTGAATATACATGTCCGTGTTAGTAATTTGCACATGAAATAATATATATGTGTAAAAATACAAATAGAAGTTTCTTACAGTTCTAAGTGTATTAATATTTCTTATTATGTAAGTATAAAATACTACTAGATCCCCAGAGTTCCGGGATCAAGTCCCACATTGGGCTCCCTGCATGGAGCCTGCTTCTCCCTCTGCCTGTGTCTCTGCCTCTCTCTCTCTCTCTGTCTCATAAATAAATAAATTTATGAGTATGATGATACTTGAATTCAAGCAAAATATCCAATAACAATGGCTTCCTGTGACAAAATTTTTATTATTTTGCTTAATCTTTTTTACAGCAAGAATGCAATTATCATTAATAATTATAATCCAAAGGGGGAAAAATGGTATGAAGAAAGGAACAAATTGTTCTTTGTCACTAGGATGCTCTTGGGTTTTTTAGGTTTTGGGGGTTTTTTTGTGTGGTGTTTTGTTTTGTTTTTTTTTTTGGTTTTGTTTTGTTTTTTTTTGTCTTGGTTAAATGAAAATGGTTGATGGATTTTAATTTCATTTTATCCCTTTAATTCTACAGTAAATAATTAATCTTTTATAATGAAATGTAGTCATGTTTAATAATTCTGTCATTGTCTTTCATTGTAGCCCTGATTCTTAAGACCTTTGATCCTTAGATTAGGCTTTAGCAAATTTCCTTTCGACGTGCAGACAGACATCTTTCATCAGATGTAGGATTAGCCAGGATTAGCAATCATTCAGAGACAGAGACTCCAGGATTCTATTTTCTGCAGTTATCCTGTTTCTGTGGATTATAGGGAGATGTAATATATGAACTACGGTAAGCTTTTCGATGTATGATTTCTTTAAAATGTAAGAGAATAGAAAAATAAGGATGGGGAATAAAACTGCAACAATATTTTTAGAGATATTTTACATTTAAGAAATGTAAAAGTAGACTCCTTGACTTGGGAGGGAGTAAAAAGGGGGAGTAAAAAAAAAAATTGCATGAAGTGGGAAGAGAGATTGGGAGAAATAGTATCTTTTATGAAGAAATCACTGGCATGCTTTGCTTCTTCTGTGGGGACTCTCATAATTCTTACAATTCTCCAAATGAATTTTAAAAAGAGAGCACATTCAAGGCCAAATAAGTTCTCCAGGATTTTCCACAAATTCCCAAGACAGAGGTGTGGGGGCTCCCTGTGCAGTCCAATCATTCCTTTAAATCATTAGCAAATTAATCTCATAAAGAAATTCTTTTAAACCTGTTTTTTGTTCCAAATTAAAACTCTATTTGGCTCCTCCCCTTTATAGTAAAATACCTTCATATGTACTTACATATGTACATTAATGAAAAGAAAAATTTTCAGATCCTCAAACCAAACTGTCTACTTTTTAAACTCCCATTTCTTATCCCTCTTTGTCTCTCCGTTATTTGTTTTTAAGTAATAGATGTTTAATTTTAACCAACTTCAAAGCTACCTATTTACTCCACAAAACTTTACAGATGCAGTGTTTATAGGTAACTCCAACTATTGAGAGTAATTAGGTCAGCCCATGTAAAGCCACTATATTAATGAACCAAGTACACGCACATTTGCATCCTGTTCCATCTTGGTATAGAATGGGAAATACCTGGTTCTCAGGATCAACTTCAAAGCCATAAAAAAGTGGATCTTGGGGCTCCCTGGGTGGTTCAGCGGTTTAGCGCCACCTTCAGCCCAGGGCGTGACCCCAGAGTTCCGGGATCAAGTCCCACATTGGGCTCCCTGCATGGAGCCTGCTTCTCCCTCTGCCTGTGTCTCTGCCTCTCTCTCTCTCTCTGTCTCATAAATAAATAAAATATTTTAAAAAAGTAGATCTTGTTTGTATCCCAATTCAAACACACTGATTTTAAAATTACACTTGCATACAGAGTTCACATTACATAATATTCTGTTCGATGTTATAATGGTATGGCAACAGTGCTAAGCAAAATTTAAATATCCTTCTCAGGACATTTATGAATAAATAAAATTATGCTTTAAATACTTTAGAAAAAAATAAATACTTTAGAAAAAATTGTGTAGGGACATAGATAAAATAAGATTAGAAATATATTCCAGCTGATGAATGTTGGTAGTAGAAATATGAGAATTCACTACGCTAAACCCTATTTTGTTGTATGTCAGCAAAATTCTAATAAAAACATAATGCAAGAAAAAATAGTGCACTAATTTTTTCTCTATATGTTCAATATCAGTAGCATTTAAGATATTAACTTAATAATGAATAGCTGAATTCCTATTCACCAGTCACTAGTTGGTCTTAAAAGGAGCAGAAAATGTCTATTTAAACAAATATTTTAAGTTGACCATTCATTATTCAACATGGTACATAGACACTAAAAATAGAGACTAGTAAAGTAAATGCCTAACATGATGTGATTGTTCTTAAAGTGAGTTTTGGTATTTGATTTAGCTACAAAGGAATTTTAACATTATATAAAATAGATTTTAAATGAAATTCAAATTATATAGGGTGTAACATTTTGTATATGTTATGTAATTGGTACTACAGTTAAGTCCGCACATTTTTAAAAAGACAGCATATAAGACAAATTATTACTCAGCAATCGAAACTACATAATAATTATTAGTTTTCAAAAGATCCAAGAAAGCTATTCTTTAAACTTCTCTAAGACTAAATTATATTTTAGGATGTCATAAATAAGAGATTGGGTGCCAGCTACAAAAATCAAGATGCCAGACACCTGTACAAACTCCTTCCTAGGAGATATTGGAGACCTGGAGTGAGGCTGAGGGAAATTGCAAACCCACTAGCCTCCATTGGCATTCAAAGCTAGATATTTTGGGGGCTTAGCTCACTGGTGCAGGTCATTAAAGCTGGGGTGCCTGATGTGGGGTCTTAGCCATTTTATCTTCACGGAGAAGCTTTGTGAGTTCTTTCCTGGTTGTGGATTGCCACACCAAGGCCTCTGATTTATGGCAAGATTATGTCAGCTTCTTCTACCAACTTTGATGTGGGTTTTCTTTTATTCATCCAATGTGTAGGAGTTGCTCAGCTAGTGCTTGGATTTTTTCAGAGCAAATTGCTTCATATGCTGCAGTAGATTCAGTGTTTCCATGAGAGGAGGTAATTTCAGGACCCTCCTATCTTGAATTGGAAATAATTAGTTTTTTTATAATTGCTAGATTAGTTTGATAGTGTTTTGTAAAGGATTTTTTTAGTCTATATTAATAAAGGATATTAACCTACAAAAAATTGATTTTTTTGATTTGATTAAATGATTGATTAAATGCAAAGCAAGGTAAAATTGATGAAATGAAAAGCAAGGTAAAATTACTGCCAGATTATTTTATGAGATTTATGGTCATTAGTTAAAATGGGTATATCCTCAAAAAAAAAATGAGTCAATTAAATTTTTAGTGCAAATTATAGGTGTGAATTCTGTTTCTGAGCTATACTTATCAGATTATATTTCACTCAAAGGATTAATATTAAAAGATAAGCTTTGTGGGACACCTGGATGGCTCAGTCAGTTAAGCCTCTGCCTTTGGCTCAGGTCATGATCCGGGCTTCTGGGATGGAGCCCAGCCTTGGGCTCTCTGCTCAGCAGGTAGCCTGCTTCTCCCTCTCCCTCTGCCCCTCCACCCGGCTTGTGCTCTTTCTCTCTCTCTCTTTCTCTCTCTCAAATAAATAAATAAAAGCTTTTAAAAAACAGATAAGCTTTGTTAAAGATTTATAATTTATCATCCTCTGAAGAATTTTTACCTTCTTGAAGATAAGGGCAATGTCTAATAAAAATATAACACAAGCTCTAAATGTAAGTTTTAATTTTCTAGTGTCCACACTGAAAAGAAATAAAAAGAAACTGGTGAAATTAAACTTAAGAACATATTTTATATAATTAAATACATCCAAAATGTAATTTCAGGAAAAAATCAATATTATAATATTTTAATGAACTTACATTTTGTTATTCATATTGAGTTTTAAAATTATTTATTTTTATTTTTATTTGAATTCCAGTGAGTTAACATACAGTGTAATATTAATTTCAGATGTTCAATATGGTGAGTCAGCACTTCCATACAGCACTCGGTGATCATCACAAGTGCACTCCTTCATCCCCATCACATATTTCTCCCATCCCCAACCCCTGCCTTCCGGTAACCATCAGTTTGTTCTTTCTAGTTAAATGTCTATTTCTTGGTTTGCTTCTCTTTCTCTTTTTTCTTGCTTTCATCTCAATCTAGTGTGTACTTTACACTTACAGAACATTCTGATTTAAATTCGAAATTTTCATTAGAAATACTAGATCCAAAAAAAAAAAGAAATACTAGATCCGGGGGATCCCTGGGTGGCTCAGCGGTTTGGCTCCCACCTTTGGCCCAGGGCGCGATCCTGGGGTCCCGGGATAGAGTCCTGTTGGGCTCCCGGCTTGGAGCCTGCTTCTCCCTCTGCCTGTGTCTCTGCCTCTCTCTCTCTCTGTGTCTATCATGAATGAATGAATGAATGAATGAATGAATGAATAAATAAATAAATAAATAAATAAATGTTTTTAAAAAAAGAAATACTAGATCCATATTTAGAATCCATAAAATTTATAGTTGAAAAAGTAGATTCATATACTCACATTCAACAACTTAATAGACTATCAGTTTTAAAATTTCAATGAATACCAATGAATTAAAATTTTAGTTCCTCAATCTCACTAGCTGCAATCTAAGTGTTCTGTAGCTACATGTAGCTAGCAGCGACCACTGCAGCTCTCAAGTCTACCGTCTTTATTTTATTTTATCTTTTTTTATTTATGATAGTCACAGAGAGAGAGAGAGAGAGGCAGAGACACAGGCAGAGGGAGAAGCAGGCTCCATGCACCGGGAGCCCGATGTGGGATTCGATCCCGGGTCTCCAGGATCGCGCCCTGGGCCAAAGGCACGCGCCGAACCGCTGCGTCACCCAGGGATCCCAAGTCTACCGTCTTTATACATAAGCAGTTTAGGCAATGAAAGTGAAGATTGGCTAGGACCCATTTGGACTGCATAGTTTAAAAGAAAAAAAATGAGGGAAAAAAGTATTTCAGACTTTTTCCCCTCCCAGAAAACAGCAAGATACAATTTAATTATTTTCATTTTTATATATTAACCACAGATAAAAATAAAAACTTCAAAGTCTGTCTTGTATTCACCATTATACTTTTTAAAAGTTTATTATCCCTTTGAGTATAAAATATTCGCTTTTAAATAAACAAACTCTGCAGTTATTTTTTTTAAAGATACGAAAATGTCCTAATAATAAATAGCTTGGATCTTTCCAGTTTTTTTTTTTTTTTTGGATCTTTCCAGTTTTATTTCCAAGCCATGGGCTATGGTCTTATTTCAGGCTATAAAAATTGATATAGGGCAACTGTGAGCCACAGATGTCCTGCTAAATACAATTCCAGTGACATTTAGATACACATATTGCCAATGGAAATTTATTAGTTTTCTTTTTTTTTTTTTTTTTTGAAATTTATTAGTTTTCCTCCACAAGCATCATAACATGGACTTACACTACACCTAGATTATTTTTTGACATTCCTCGTATCTTTTCATTTACTTTTTTCTAATCACAACTTCATGAAGCTTGACACTGTAGCTTTGGATACTTCAAACCCTACTGAATTACAGGGACACAGTATGTTCTTTAATCCAAATACTTCATGAAGCTTGACACTGTAGCTTTGGATACTTCAAACCCTACTGAATTACAGGGACACAGTATGTTCTTTAATCCAAATACTTCATTTCGGTGTGATAACACATACAATATTACCTTGCACTGATCTAGAAATCAAGATTCTAGGAATCTTGTTCAATTCAATTCAATTCAATTTCATCCTCCAGATATCTCTTGAATATTGTTCTATTATCTTTCTTGTGTTACAGATGTAAAAACCACGGCACAGAGAGGCTAGATATGTCACCCAGCATTACACAGCAGGGGTGGTGGAACCTGTTTGAATCCAGGAGTCTGTTCTCAATGCCCTATTGCCTCACAGAGCAGGTCTCTGGCCCAACCTCTTGACAGTCGTGCTCTGAAGTCAGCTTTTCTCTTCAGAATAACACTTCATTTGAGTCCTGGTCCTGTTTACTCCAGGAAGCATGAGCCCAGATGATGCATATGGAACGTGTCTTAAGGCAACATGGGGTCCAGAGACGGAGATGCACCTTCGTTGGAACCACATCACAGAGTCTACAATGGCCACAAGTGCTAGCATTGGGCTGTCAACCACCTAAGCAGCACATCTTTGTGATCAGGGAAACACAACAGTGCTCAGGGCACTTTGAAATTCCTTCATTAACTCTGAATTTAGGAGTATTACTTCAATATGAAGATAAAAGTGAAATGCTCCTGCCTCCTGACCACATGCCCCTGTCTCTGTAAGTACCTTGAAACTGACTCACACTGAAAGTAATGTCTCCTCCATTGGCCTTTTTCTGTTACCAGTAAACTTCTTTGCCCTTCTTGTGACAAATTTCTGTTTGGACTACTTTGAGAAATTGGCTGTTAATACATATACGGATGGCAGTACAACCTCTTCTGCCATTATTTGTATCCCTATACCATGGTTCATATTTTTCTAAAATGAGAGAGATGGTGATGAGCTTTTTTCTTAAATGCTGGATAGCCATAAATTATTGACCTTTTCATTTGTTTGTTTTTAACTTCATGGTCCTGTCAATCACTGGCAGTTAGGTAACTATCTCTAAAAACCTACTGCTAATAGATTTGCATTTTTAAAAAGATTTATTTATTTGAGAGAAAGAGAGAGAGAGAGAATGGGGAAAGGGAGGCAGAGGGAGCACATTCCTCGCTGAGCACAGAGCCAGATGCTGGGCTCAATCCTAGGACCCTGAGACCATGACCTGAGCTGAAATCAAGGGTCAGCCACTTAACCCACTGAGCCACCCAGATGCCCCGAGATTTGCCTTTTCTTTTTTTAAATACATCATCTTATGCCCTCCATTTTTAATGTACTTTTATTCCTTAACTTTACATCTCTTTCAAATATCAACATCAGTTAATATTTCAAAAATTGCTATTTAGGTTAAATGACAATTTTACTGTCATAGTTTTGTCTTTGACCCAAATAATCGGTGTTCTCTTTGTTTTCCCTTTGGCCTCTAATCCTTCCATGTGGTTCAACTCTCCAGTTGTGACAGTGAATGGGTGTGCAGGTATCTCTGATGGATGAAAGTCATGGACAGGAAAGGTCCCTGGGGGGGGGGGGGTCAGTGGAGGAGAGGAGATGGCTGCCTTACCATGATACAATAATAGCCTTTGGGTCTACACTTACTGGAAAGTATTCCAATTAAAGTTTCATACTCTTCCACCATACTCTGAAATCACGGAAGTCTACCCCAAATCTTCCTGTGGCATAGTCAATATGAATCCTTATTACTTACCTTCTCAGCAATAATTGACAAAATTGATCACACTTTCCTTTACAAATGTGACTACTCAATTTATAGGACACCATTATCTTGTATTTCCTTAACTTTCCCGCTGACTTTTTGCAGTCTTCTTTGCTACTCAAGTTTCAGACCTATTATTTTATCTCATCATGTTTATTTTGTAGGAAATTTCATGCAACCCCATTCTTTAAACATAAAAATCACTGAAGAAACATCACTGAAGAAGCCTTGAATCTGTGACCCACTCGTAAATATCCAACTTTCTATTAAACATCTTCACTTAGATGTTTTGAATTTAATACATCCAGTACTGATTCTTGATTTTTCTCTTCAGTCTGCTTCTCTAATATTTTATCTTACTAAATAAGAGTTTATTCAGTTGTTCAAACACTTAATAATCACTTTTTTTCATAAACACTTTTTATTCACTCTTTCATCAATCTTTCATCCCCAGTGCACTTCTAACTGATGACAAGATCCTGTCAATATCAAATTGATAATTAGCTTAGGCTGCCAAAGCAAAGTGTCATGACTCAGTGTCCTAAAGAATATAAACTTTTTTTTTAATAGTTATGGAGGCTGGAATCAAGGGGCTGGGAATGTAAGTTCATCCTTCAGTCTCTTTTCTTGGGTTGGAGGCAGCTTCCATCTTACTGTGTACCCCACATGACCTCTGTTTTATGTTCATATATAAAAGAGTGAGCAAGTTCTCTGTTATTTCTTTGTATAAGTGCATTAACCTAATCATGAGGGCCCTACCCTCGTGGACTTATCTAAACTTAATTACCTCCCAAAGGCCCTATTTCCAAATATCATCACATTGAACATTAGACATATGAATTTTGGGGTCTCCCAAACATTGATCCATAATAATAATATAGGATATCTCATCACTACCAGTGTGTTTCACTATCTTCTTTGCAACACCCTAGATCTAACACCATCATCTCTCTCCTGAATGCAATGGCACCCTAATTGGATTCTCTTACATATGTATTACTACTTTACAAACTATTTTCAATAAAGCTGCCAGAGAAATACTTTAAATTCATTGTACATTTTAATGAATAGTTTTGGTACAGGGTAGCCTTCAGAACATTTGGTTTTGTCAATAGCCATGTGTTTCCTCTCATCATGAGGACCACAAATTAAAGAGTCTGAGAGCTTAGAAGTACAAGTCTGTTTGTCGTTCAGAGGTGCATTGAGGCCTTCTTTGATCTATTCTTAAAAATCTGGGTCATCTCATGCCAGCTCCTTGTGAAGAGTGAAAGCTGTATAATAAAACATTGATCTGCCCTGATGGTTAAAACAGATAATATAGCTGGCCATGTCTTATCACAAAGCAGTGTCATTAAATTTGCAGCTTAGTGTAATTAGTAGGAAATTTGAGTTTTAAAAAGAACTAATAATAAGAGCTAAAAAAACAAGAAATATTTAGATACATATGTCACAAAATATGATCAAAATCTGTACCCTTGGAAACTAAAAACACCAATGAAAGAATTCACAGAATATGTTTATCCAGGAGTCCTTCCTTATTTGCCCCAACAACCACAGAACTGGGTAACATTTCACATAAATGGAATCCTGCAATATGTAGTCTTTAGTGATTGATTTCTTTCATTTAGAATAATGTTTTCAAGTTTGGTACATATAGCATATACCAATACTTCATTCCTCTTTATTGCCAAATAATATTCCATTATATGAATATATCTTATGTATCTGTTCATCACTTGATGGATATATTTGGGTTGTTTTTACTTCCTGGCTATTATCAGTACTAGTATAAAGCATTCATGACAAGTTTTTGTGTGGATATATGTTTATATGTCTCTTGGGTTTTCATATATCTTAGGGCATATGTTTTTAGTTCTAATTAGGAGTAAAATTGCTAGGCCATATGATACTCTGTTTAACATGTTGAGGAACTGCCAGACTATTTTACATAGTAGCTATACCATTTTTCATTCTCATTAGCAATCTTCAAGGCTTTCAATTTTTCTATATCTTAATTATGGCCTGGGTGGGTATGAAGTAGTATCTGATTGTGGTTCTGATATGCATTTCTCTAGTGACAAATAATGTTGAGCATCTTTTCATGTGTTTATTACCCATTTGCACATCTTTGGAGAAATATTTATTTAGATATTTGGCCTATTTTGCGATTTTTTTTTCTTACAGAGAAAGAGAGAAAGATGTGGAGGTGAGGGAGGAGCCAAGGGAGAGAAAGAATCTTAAGCAGGCTCCATGTCCAGCATAGAGCCCCACTTTGGGCTCAGTTTCATGACCCTGAGATCATGACCTGAGCTGAAACCATGAACTGGACTCTTAATCAACTAAGCCACCCAGGAACCCCAGTTTCACTTTTTAAAATTGTTATAGTTCTTTATATATTCTAAATACAAGTCTTTTATCATACATGATTTTCAAATATTTTTCATTCTGTGTGTTTTCTTTTCACTCTCATTCTCTTTTCATTCCCTTGCTTTTGAAATGAAAAAGATTTACATTTTGGTAAAATACAACTTATCCATTTCTTGTCACTTGTCTTTCTGGTGTTACCTCAAAGAAAACTTGGCTTAACTCAAGGTCATAAAGATTTATCTGCTATTTTCTTTTAGGAGTTTAATAGTTTTAGCTCTTGAATTTAGAGTTATCACACATTTTGAGTTAATTTTTGTGTATGTTGTGAAGTAGGGATTCAACTTCATTATTCTGCATGTGAACATCCAGTTGTCCAGGCCCATTGCTGGAAAGACTATTATTTCCCCCATTGATTCAGCTTGGAACCATTGTGACAAGTCAACCAAGCATAAATGTGAGGATTTATTTGTTAATTCTTAATTCTATTCCATTGATCCTTACACCAGTAACACACACTTGAAAACTGTTTCTTTGTCATAAGTTTAGAAATTAGAAAGTGTGATGCCTTCATATTTGTTCTTTCCTAGTTTGTTTTGGCTATTCTGGGTTTCTTCCTTCTTTTGTATGTGTTCTGGGTTCAGTTTGCCAGATTCTGCAAATATGCTGGCTGATATTTCTTGAGAATTGTGTTGAATCTATAGATCAATTTAGAGAATATTGCCATCTAAACAATATTGTCTTTTGATCTATGAACATGGGATATCTTTCCGTTTATTTAAGATTTCTTTAATTTGTCAATGATATTTTGCAGTTTTCAGAGGACAAAGTTTTCACATATTTTGATATATTTGTTTTAAAATAAATTTAATAAATAAAATATTTAAGGAAAAAGAAATAAAGGAATAAAATATTTTATTTCATTAATGTTATTATAAATGGAATCATTTTCTTAATTTAAAATTTCAGAACTTTCATTGCTAGTTTAAAGAAATACAATTGACTTTTGTATTTTGATATTGTATCCTGTAATCTTACTGATGTGTATATAAGTTCTAGGATTTTTGTGAATTCCTTGGAGTTTTCTATATACAAGATCATGTTATCTGTGAGTGGAGATAGTTTTACTTCTTCCTTTCTAATTGGGATGAGGTGTTTTTACTTGCCTTCTTTGTCTGACTAGAACCTCTAGTACAAGGTTGAATAGAAGTGGTGAGAACAGACATCATTGTATTGTTTCTTATCTTAAGGGGAAAGCATTGAGTCTTTCACCAAAAGGTAACATGTTAGCTCTGGGTTTTTCATAGATGCCTTTTATCAGGTTAAATTCATGTTTATTCCTACTTCTGGAATCTTTTTATCATGAAAGAATTTTTGGATTTCTTTAATGCCTTATATTTATTGATATGATTGTGTTTCTGATATTAGTCTACTAACACGATAGATTATATTAATTTATTTTCAGATATAAACATGCCTTGCATTCCTGGGGTTAATGTTACTTTGTCATGGTGTATAATACTTTTTATACGTTATTAGATTACAGGATTAATAGATTAAATGTTAATTAATAGATTAATTATTAGATTAATCTAATAATTAATAGATTATCTATTAATAGATTATTAGATTATCTAATAATTTATAAATTAATGTTACTTTGTCATGGTGTACGATACTTTTTATGTGTTATTAGATTACAGGATTAATAGATTATCTAAATTAGATGATCTAATTTAGATTAAATTAGATTTAATTATATTTTGTGGAGGATTTTTTTGCATGTATATTAATAAGAGATTTTATCTGTCATTCTTTTGTATGATGTCTTTGATTTAGATATCAGGGTAATATTGGTTTCATAGAATGAGTTAGGAAGTATTTCCATTCTTATACTTTTTTGGAGAGTTTATAAAGAATTGGTATTAATTCTTTAAATGTTTCATAGAATTGATCAGTGAAACCATTTGATACTGAGTTTTTGTTTTTGTTTCTTTGTGGAAAGTCTTTTAATTATTAATTCAATCTCTTGTTACACTTGCTTAGTTGTTATACTACACTTGTTATTCATCTCTTTATTTCTTCTTGAGTCAGTTTTCATAATGTGTCTCTTGTACGAATCTGTTCATTTCATCTAATTTGTCTAATTTGTTGACCTATCGTTTATAGTATTTTTTATAATCTTGTTTCTATAAGGTCTGTATTAATGTCTCTTATTTCATTTCTAATTTTAGTAGTTTGAATCTTCTCTTTCTTTTTCTTGGTCAGTCTAACTGAAAGTTTGTCAATTTTGTCAATCTTTTTGAAAAACCAATTTCTAGTTTTCCTGACTGTTAATTTTCTATCTGGAATTCCATTTATTTCTACTTTCAACTTTGCTATTACCTTCCTTCTGTTTCCTTAGGATTTACATTTCTATTTTTTCAGGTAGAAATTTAGGTTATTGATTTGAGACGTTTTACATATATACATGTAGACAATTACAGCTATAAGTATCTTCCTAAACTCTGCTTTAGCTGCATCCCATAATGTTTGGTAAGTTGTATGTGCCTTTATTTTCATTTACCTCAAAGTATTTTCCAACTTCCTTATTATTTTCTTGTGGATCCATTTCTTATTTAGGAATATGCTATTTAATTTTTATATATTTGAGAATTTCCCATTTCTTTCTGTTGTATATTTATAATGTTATTCTATCATGGTCAGAGAGCATACTTTGTGTAATTTCCAATCCTTGTAAACTTAGTGGGTTGTTTTATGGCCTACTATATAGTTGATCCTATAGTTCCATGTGTACTTAAGAACATTGTGCATTGTGTTGTTGGCTGCAATGTTCTATAGATTTCTGTTGAGTTCAGTTTAAAGATCGTGTTGTGCACATGTTCTATTTCCTTATTGATCTTCTGCCTAGTTTTTCTATCCATTAATCGAGTCTCCAGCTATTATATATCACATTATCACTTTGTCCCTTCAATTTATTTAGACTTTTTAAGATATTTTGTGGATTTGGTTAGGTGAATATAACACTATAATTGTTATCTCTTCCTTAAAGATCTTAGCTTTTATGGTTATAAAATATACCTCTTCTTCCCTTATATCCATTTACTTTCAATCTATTTGTCTTTGAATGTGTGTAGACTGCACAAGTTAGATCTTATATTTTTTTAATTGAGTCTGACAATCCTTGTTTGGATTCAATTTTTCAATTAATTTGCATTTAATGTTATTATTGATATAGTTTAATTTACTTTGTACATCTTATTTTTATTTGTTATAAGTATCATGTCTTTTTTATTCCTATTTTTCCTTTCCTGCTTTCTTTTGCATGAATATTGCATGAATGAATATTTTCTAGTGTAACATACTAATTCCTCTATTTTTCAATCTACATTTTTAAGGTATTTTATAAGTAGTTGTTCTATAGCTTACAATATATGTGCTAATTAATTAATATTAACTTTAGACTTTTACTAATTTAATTCCAGTACATTATAGAAACATTATTTCTATGTACTTCTATTTATTCTTCCCCCTTTTGTGCTATCATTTATACATAACATCCATATATGTTAAAAGTTCAAATATGCAGTGGTATAATTATTAACTTAAATAGTTTAATTCTTTTTTGGGAAAGAGAGCAAATATATATTTATAGACTTTATTGTATTAACCTTGTTTTCTATTTCTGGTTCTTTTCATTTGTTTTTGCAATTTCACCACACAATTTTGTGTCATTTCCTTACTCTAACACAGCTTTCCTCCCACCCATTTCTTTATACTGGTGTTGTCAAAGATATTACATATCTGTATTTTTGAGGTCCAATTCCATACATGTTACTTTACATAATTGCTTTTAAAAATAAGACAATAGAAGAAGAGAGAAGAAATATACAATTGCATTCTCTTTTATAATTACCTTAATAATTACCATTAGCAGTACTCTTTGTTTTTCATGTAGATTTGAATTATCCTTTGGGACACTTGCTTTCAGCCTAAAGAACTTCCTTGAGTATTTCTTGTACAGTGATATGCTTCCAATAAATTCTTCCAATTTTTGTTTCTGTACAGAGAGCACTGTCATGTTGCTAGATACCATTGTCAGATAGGCTTTGATAAATAACCTCAGATCCACTGAGGTTACCAAAGAAAACATAACCATTAAGGATGAGTTAACCTGACATAAAAAAATGCAGAAAAACGAGCAAGAATAAAAATAGATAAAACAGAGAGGGTAAGGTAATCTACAAACTAAAATTTGAGAGATGGCAAACTTTGGTTAAAAGCTAAATGTCCATGTAAATGTAATATGTGTGCATTGACGACAGTGGAGGTCATGGGAAGAGGTGTTCACCAAGGTCATTTATATCCAGTTGAGTGCATCTAGAAGAATCTGTGGAACAGAGACTACAAGACAGTATTTGTAAATGTGAGTAGAGGTCAGTATCCTAAGAGCCATACTAGTAGGAGCAGCAAGATCAGCAATATGATGTCATTATTAATCACTTCAAATAATTTGCCTAGTCAATAAGAGATTCCTATTTTTGCCATTTATTTGTTGTTTCATGTGAAAGAATGTCAGATATTTGAGCTTAATCATCTAGAGTCTAAACTGTCTGTAAACACATGAGGTATTGCATTAGGCTTTTTTTATCTTAATCTGCCAGATATTTTTTATGAGAATCTAAGTAGTCTTTTTTTTTTTTTTTTGAGAATCTAAGTAGTCTTCTGAGTGAATAAATCTAACCCATCAGACATGTGTATGTTGGAGGGCAGAGAGGGAAAGCAAAGGCGACTAATAAAAGGTAGGTAGTACACAATACAAATGATGATGATGATGATGATGATGATGATGACTGATTACTATCTTGCAGATTCCCATTATACAAATATTTTAGAATGACTTAGATTATGTTCAATTTCATATTAAACACTGCTGAAATGTTTCTAGTTGCCTAGCCTGTTTTGGCCCTAAATATAAATGTTAATGTTAATTCTCTTATATTCCTTGGCATCTCAGTCTTCAGCTCTTTCTAACTTCACTAGGATAAACATAGCCAAGTATTTTCTTCCAAAATATATCTACAGTACATCCAAGGGTTTTCCTACAGACATATTCCCAGAACACTGAGCAAAAACTAAAAGATGTAGTATAAACAAAAGCAACTGTATTTACAAAAATTCAACTTAAGATTGAACGGAGGAAGAATGAGTCAACACCACTCACCATCAACAGATGTTAGAGGTCATTGTGGTTGTTGTTGTTGTTGTTTTTAGTCTCTCTCAGTTGTCATTTTTAACCTTAGTGTGCATAAGATTTACCTGGTGGGCTTACTAAAATGAGAATTTGATTCAATAACTGAATATGGAAATTGCATTGTTAACATAATCATAAAATAATGATGAGGTGGTGTTGCCCATGGATCACATTGAGAGAAACTGTCTATCATTCTGGTCATTAAATCTGGCATGCTTGCTGTCTCATTGCTTACTTTTGAAGATTACAACTGTTGATAAGATTAAGCATACCATTATACCTAATGCCACAGCTGTGCAAGGACATTCTGCCTTCCCTAAATGTCTGTAGATTTCAGACTCCTGCTGTTATTGCTCCCACTGAACATTCTGGAGTTGCTTTGATGCTAGCACAGCTGCATTACTGAGAAAATAACTGAGAAATGTTTCCAATTAGACAAATCTGATGATCAGTTATTTTGAAAATATTTCAGAAGCTGTTTACCAGAAGGCATGTACAGATTTAAATTTGAGTTTATGATCTGTGTTCAGGGGAGTGTATGTCAGAGCCAAGTATCACATAATTGCCTAAGATTTCCTGCTGTGTCATTCAACTATGTCCTCCTTGTCGAGGCTTTTCTGGAGAAAAAGAAAATATTGTCATGACTTCAATTTCCCTTTGTCTTATGCTTTATTGGTGAAGAGATGTAAAGGTTAGTGTCATAATTACAAAATTGGTATTATGGGAGGAGCACCACATTAGCTTGGGGAGATTGCAAGATTTAGACATATTCTAACAGAAGATGTATCTGAGCTATAATGTGTGAACTCTCCAACCCAGCAGAAGGAAAAGTAGATAAAAACTTTTGAAAAATGGAAAGCAATTTTAAAAAGGATCAATTTATAGTCAGATGGACTTCACAAAACTTTTCATAGTTTAACCTTTTGTTTTGTTACTTAATCTAAATGCTTCCTAAAAATGGATTTATGTTGCATCTTCCTTGGGGGTATGGTACAAAGCTAATCTGAGAGGAAGTGTTCCTGACTATGATGCTTAAAAACATGATATTCACCATCTTTTCACTAGTGGAACAGGTAGAGGGAATATTCACAACCATTTCAAGAAAACCGGGAAAGTAGCTAATAACTCTTTCTTTTCCCTCAGTTTTATTAAGGTGTAATCTATATATTTGCACACAGTATCCTGCATTCAGTAATTTATTACCAAGCTCTTAGGCGATAAAACCAGATGATCAAAAACTAAGAGGAAAAAAAAAAAAGAAACTAGTAGTAGCCCCATGAGTGATAGAGTTATTGGATTAATTTGTTCAAGTAAACAAATGACAAGATGGAAGTTTTTGTCAGATAATGGGGACCTGTTAAACAGAATCAAACTGAAATTTTAGAGCTATAAAATAAAATAACTGAAATCAATAATTCAACAGTTTCAGCAGCAGATCAGACACAGAACAATGGAGAAGTAAACTGGAGGACAGGTCTGGAGAAAAAAAAAACCCTCATGTGAAAGACAGAGAGAAACTATTTTTTTAAAGATTTTATTTATTTATTTATTTATTTATTTATTTATTTATTTGAGAGAGAGAGAGAGAGAGAGCATGAGTATGGAGTGGGGCAGAGAAGAAGATTCCCCACTGAGCAGGGAGCCTGATGTGGGGCTTGATCCCATGACTCCAGAATCATGACCTGAGCTGAATGAAGATAGACACTTAACAGACTGAACCACCCAAGCACCCTGGAAAGAAATTTTAAAATGAAAGAAAAACAGTACAGAAAATAAAGACACTGTGAAGAATCTAAAATGTATATATCTGCAGTTCCATAGGGACAGGCCACAAAATAGATCTAGTATTTGGGGACATAAGAGCTGAGAATTTTAAAAACTGATGAAAGGTACAAGTCAAAGATTAAAGAAAAATTATGGAGCCCAACCAAGTTAAATTAAAAAGCAACAAAAAAAGCAAATATATCTGCACATAAGTAGCATAGTAAATATTCTTAAAGACAAAGAGGAAAATTTGCAAAGCATTCAAGAGAATATAGACACATTACTTTAAAAATAGTAACTGAGTATTGAATTTTCAACAGAAATTATCTAAGCATGAAGAAAATGAAATGACAACTTTAGTATTCTTAAAGAAAATAATTATAAATCTAGAATTCTTTATTTAGAAAAAACAATATTTTGAAAATGAAGTCCTTAAACTACCCAGAAGCTGGGGGAATTTATTTATTGCTAGCAAGCCTGCAATGGAAGATATAATCGAAGAGTTCTTCAAGCAGTTGAATGATGGTAGAAACATGGAAGCATAGAAAGGAATAACAATTTTTAAAAAGTGAATATTTGGGTAAATCTAAATGGTGATTTCTGTCTATAAAAATAATAATAATGTGATATGCTTGAAAGCATGTAATTTTAAAGTACATACATTAGTAACACTAAAAGTAGGAGGGGGTTAGTGGAATTCAACTTTGTATTGATGAAGAAATGATAAAAAGTACTTATTTAGAGCAGCCCTATTCCACCTAGAATTTATGTTGAAATCCATAGAATAATACTAACAAGACTATAGAGAAGAGAAATTAAATAAAGAATAGAATTTAAAAAAAGAATAGAATCATAAATATTTGATTAACTTAAGTAATTCAGAGTAATAAAATAGTAAATAGTAGAGGATAAATAGTAAATAGTTCATAGATGTATTATTAAATAAATGCTTCAATTAAAAGGTAAGGATTTAAAATTTTTAAAAATATCAAATATATGTTGTTTATAAGAAATATACTTTAAATATAAGAACACAGAAAGATTAAAAGTAAAAGAATATAAATGATGTAATGTAAATACTAACCAAAACAAGCTGTAATGACTGTAGTAATGCTGACTTTAAGGTGAGATGCAGTATCAGAGATATTTCATAAGGATAAATGGCCAGTCTACTAGGTAGATATAATTCTGAATTTGTTTGAAGTTAAATAACCTTAAAATATATAAAATAAAAACTGAAAGTAGAAATGGATAAGTCCTAATCATAGGAAACTGAAAGCACTGAAAGTAGAAATGGATAAGTTCCAATCATAGGAAGAATCTCTGTTACCTTACTCCTAATTATTAGTGGAAAAGATTTTTAAAAAATCACACATAGAATATTTAAATAGCACGCCTAACAAAGTTGACCTAATTCATATATGTGGAACACTGCACTTTGCTTTTCAAGTGCACTTGAGAGATTTATCAAAATTGGCCATTTTCTGGGCCATAAGGCAAGTCTCACCAAATTCTGAACCATTGAAATCAAACAGAACGATGCTATGCTTCAGTAGAATTGAGCTACATAGAAATAACAGAAACTAGAAAATCCTAAATGAAACATAAACAAATATAATCCAATGCTACATAAAAATGATAATATATCATAACAAGGTTGAACAATTTTAAGAAAGAAATAGGATGAAAAGAATCTCAGAAATGAAGACATAACTGGAAGTAGCACAAAGAGCAGTATCTGTCTGGTGTGTGTGACTTTCCTCATTCTCCTCCTTGCCAAGCATGGTGCACACAGGGCTGCATCTGATGGGATAGAGCCTCATTTCCTAACTGGTACAAAGGCACTGGAGAGGTGGCTCTAAGAAACTTCAAGGGAAAGCAAAGTAAAACAACTTACTCCTAAAGTATTTTTAAAGCATAAAAGCAACACGCAAACTGAGTTGACTACAAAAGAATTCAGATAATTGTTTTCCTATGAGCCCTTTTGTGAGTGAAACAGAGGATGAGCTCTCTGCAAATGCTAGACATTTCAGGAAAATAAGAAAATAATTAGGGAAACTGCCCTGCAGCCATAGGACTGAAAATAAGAAAAAAAATATACATGTCTATAGAACTAGCAGAAATATGGTAGTTAAGGAAGAGAATGTAAATGTGATATTAAGAATGCAGAAAATGTACAACAAACAAATTAGAAGGGGAAAAGATACTAAGAGGGAAAATGTGCTGCTTGCTTCATCTCTACTAGTTGAGAGACAAGGATCATAGATCATATAATACTTAAAATTCACATAAAAGAAGTATGAGATGGACACTAGGAGAAATAATATTGTTGTCTGAAATTGGGTAATAGACAAAAAAGAAAAATAGAAAAGAAATGAGATAATTTCACAATTGATTGGAGATCAAAAAAATAAAAGAAAATACAGTTAAAGAAAAAAAATCTAATTAGAATATTTCATGCTTGCCCAAGAAGCACACCTAAATCAATGTGATCAGAAAGATTGCCAATTAAAGGATGGGCAGAGGTATGCCAGGTAAATGCCAATAAAAAAATTAAATTAAAAAAAAAAGCAAAGCAGAGGCTTCCAGTTTCTGATCCAACAGGTAAGGAGCTTAGAAGTTGTCACTTTATCCCAAATAAAAAAGCTGAACAAAGTAAAACATCAATAATTCTTCTTAGAGCCACTAGAGAAGTGAGGTTACAACACAAATGCCTACTCTGCAAACAGGAGACACAGACAGGCAGATATAGAGAACTGAAATTTATAGGAGCAGAAACCTCCCAAGAAACCAGGGTGAGAGTAGGATACCCTGAACTGTAATTGATGATTACTGGAAGCCTAGTGTGGACAAGTCTGAGGGAAAACTCCAGAGGGAGCCAGCATCAGTGGCAGTCTCACACTTTTGTGAGTTTTAGCTCCAGGCTTTTATAGTAAATATCAGAGAAAATTCCCCTCGTGCTCCTGGCAAGGGAAGGGGGAAGAAAACATTTTGAAATAAGCCAGAGCACTTGTTTTTCTTACTAAGGTCTGCCCTCAGGAGAAACTAGTTAGCCAGAGCCTAACCTGCTGGGATTTTATCAGAGGCTAACTAACCAGAGGAAGGGAAATTGCCAACTCCAGCTCCCAGTGGCCTTCCATGTGGGAGAAAGAAATATCCAACTCTAGGCCCTTCTAGCCACCTTTCCCACATAAGGTGGAGGAACATGAGGAGCTTTTGTGAGGTTCACATTCTAGGGACATAGGCTCACCAAAAGACTGAGACCTACTCATGAGTCTAGAGAATGCTCTCCTTTCCTACACATCTTACCACTTAGTAAAGGCCAATTTACAGTTTCTTTTACCTAGTACATGTCCAACTTTCAACAAAAAATTAAAGGCATACTAAAACAAAAAAAAATACAATTTGATGAGACTGAATAAGCATCAGAATCAGAGTCAGATATGGCAGACATTTTTAAAACTATGATTAATATGCTAAGGGTTTTAATGGAAAAAGTAGAAAACATGCAAAAAATAGATAAATAATGTAAACAAAGAGATGAAAATTCTAAGAAAAATCAAAAATAGATAATGGAGGTCAAAAACTCTCTAACAGAAATAAAGAATGCTTTGGATGAGCTCATTAGTAGACTGAACAAAGCTGAAGTAAAAAAAAAAAAAAAATCTGACTTTGAGTATATGATAGTAGAAATTTCCAAAACTTAAAAGCAAGGAGAAAATTTTGTTTGTGGGAAAAAAACCCAGAATACCTAATAGCAGTGGGATATCTACAAAATGTATAACATATGCTTAATGGAAATACCAGAAGAGAGAAGAAACCAGAAACAATAATTGAAGCAACAGTGACTGAGAATTATGCCAATTATGTCAGACATGAAAACAGATTTGAGAAGCTCAGAAACACCAAACAAGATAAACACTAAAAATTCTACATATATTTTCAAACTTCAGAAAACCAAAGACAGAGGGCAGCCTGGACGGCTCAGCAGTTTAGTGCTGAGCCCAGGGCCTGATCCTGGAGATCCGGGATTGAGTCCCATGTCAGGCTCCCCACATGGAGCCTGCTTCTCCCTCTGCCTGTGTCTTTGCCTCTGAGTGTGTGTGTGTGTGTGTGTGTGTGTGTGTGTGTGTGTGTGATGAATAAATAAATAAAATCATAAAAAAAAAGAAACCAAAGACAGAAAAAAATTTTTGAAAGAAGTCAAGAAAATACATCTTACCTATAGAGGAACAAGGATAAAAATCACACCTGATTTCTCCTTCTTTCAAAGAATTTTTGAAAGAAGTCAGAGGAAAATACATCTTACTATGGAGGGACAAAGATAAAAGTCACATCTGACTTCTTCTTGCAAGGTAGAAAAGACTAGAGTGAAGTATTTTGAATGTAGAAAAGAAAAAAAAAAAAACCTTACCAATCCTTCAAAAAGTGAAGAAGAAACAAACATTCCCTCAGGCAAACCAACCATAAAAGAATGTGTTGCCAGTATATCTGATTTGTAAGAAATATAAGAATTTCTTTTTTACAAAAAGATTTTATTTATTTATTATGAGAGAGAGAAGAGGGAGGGCCAGGGGGAGATAATCTTCAAGCAGATCCACACCCTCCTCAGAGTCTGACACAGGCTTCGATCCTATGACCCTGAACTCAAGACCTCATCTGAAACCAAGAGTCAGATGATTAACCAACTGCACCATCCATGGATCCCAAGAATTTCTTTACAGAGAAGGAAAATGATAGAGTTTGGAAACTTGGATCTACACAGAGAAAGGAAGCTATTGAAAAATGAAGTGAAAGTAAAATGACCTTTATTTGTCTTATTCTTAGTTGATCTAACAGTTAATAGCTTGTTGAGAATAATAATAGCAAAATGTATTTAATTATGTGGCTTATATATATGTACCCACTTAGGTAAGCTTATGAATAAGTGGAATGATAGTGATGGTACAAAGGATGAGAAGCAGGAATAAGACATACTTTGTTATTCTAAGATACTTGTGCTTCCCACAAAGTAATATAGTATTATTTGAAAGTGGACTTGGATTAGTTGTAAATATATTTTGCTAACTCTAGGGCAACCACTAAAAGAAGGTAAAAAGAGAAGTAAATTTTGTTGTATAAGGGAAGAGAGAGAAAAAGAATCAAATAATAAAATGCTCAAATAAAACCACAAATGTCAGAAAAAGGAGAGGCAAAAATTGGAATAAATAATAGTGTGGTGAATAAAAAGCAAAAACAAATATGGTAGATACTTATCTAACTACGTCAATAGTCACTTTCGATGTCAATGGTCTAAATATACTAATATACCAGTCATTTTCAGTCTGACTTATATCACTTAGCATAATACCCTCTAGGTCCATTCATGTTGCTGCAGGTGGCACAATCCCACTTTTTAAATGGCTACATCATAGATAAATACTATTTAGCAGTGGAATCATTGGATCATATGGTGTTTCTATTTTTAATTTTTTGAGGAACCTCCAAATTGTTTCCATGGTGCCAATTTACATTCCCACCAACAGTGTCTGAGGGTTCCTTTTTCTCCACATCCTCACCAACACTTGTTATTTCTTGTCTTTTTGATTTTAGCCATTTTGACATGTGTAAGACGATATCTCATTGTGGTTTTAATTTGCATTTCCCTGATGATTAGTGATATTGAACATCTTTTCATGTGTCTGTTGGCCATCTGTGGGTCCTCTTTGGAAAAGTGTCAACTATTCAAATAAAAAAAAGAGGACAGATTGCCAGAGTGAACCAAAAAAACAAGACCTAATTATATGTTATCTGTAAGAAGCACACTTTAAATATAAAGACATGTATAGGTTAAAGTAAACAGATGGAGAAAGATTAACCATACTTTTGCTAATCTAAAGAAAGCTGACAAAAAAAAAATAAATAAAAAAAAAAAAATAAATAAAATAAAGAAAGCTGACATATTAATTTCAGAAAGAACAGGCTTCAGAGCAAGAAAAATTATAAGGGATAAAGGGAGATATTACCTAATGACAAAGTAGTTAATACTCTAAGAAGACATAACAATCCTTAGTGTATGCACCTAACTAGCAAAAAAGCATCAACAATACAAGAGGCAAAAATTGATAGAACCACAAGGAGAAATCAAATAGTCTGTTATTAGGGTTGGAGATTTCAAGACCTGTCCTCAGGAATGGACAGATCCAACAGGCAGAGACTCAGTAAGAATATAGTTGAACTCAGCAGCACCATCAATCAACTGGATATAATAATATCTATGGACTACTTCATCCAACAAGAGAGAATACTCATTCTTCTCAAGCTTATATGGAATACAAGCCAAGATAAATCACATTCTGGGCCATAAAACACATCTTAACCAATTTAGAAGAACAGAAACATGCAATGTCTGCTCTCAGAATACTATGGAATTCAACTAAAAGTCATTAACAGGTAGATAGCTGAAAAATTCCCCAAATACTTGGACATTAAACTACATACTTCTAAGTAACATATGAGTCAGAGAAGAAATCTCAAGAGACATTTTAAAACATTAAAATTAAAATTAAATAAATATCAAGGGAAATTAAATGTTTAGTTCTAAACATTTGAACAGAATGAAAATGAAAGCACAACTTATCAAAATTGTGAGATGCAGTGAAAGTATTGCTCAGAAGTAACCTGATAGCACTGAATGCAAATATTATTTAAAAAAAAAGAAATTGGTATTGACTAGGAATAAAGAACAAAGGCTATCAGTATTAGCCACCTACACAGTGGGAGTGACCATGGTTCCCAGTGCCCTGCTCTGTAGTGCCCCCTTCACTGCTGAGAATCTCAACAGCCCTTTCAGATGTTAGAGTATTCACAGCTTTCATTCCTGAGAACCTTATCATGGACTCCAGGGGACAACTACATTGAGGGCCCCAGTGGATTTCACCACTAAGAAAACCAATAACCAGCAAGCAGCTATAGACCTGCTGTGGCATTCAGTGCTGAGGGCTCCTCAGTTTTTGTGCTTATAGACTATAGGCCTCTGAGTTTCTCCTTGCCTGGCCCTAGAAGCCTCAGGCCCCAGGATCCAGTGTGACCACCACACCCTCATGCTTCCAGATCAGACCTGCCACTGTTTGAGTGCCTGCAGATGCCCCAACCACTGTGCCCATGCCCGGCCCCTAAAGTGCAAGGGCACACTACCAGCTAAGGCCTTAGCAGCTGCATGCCCACCAACAGTTGGCCTTGAGCCCAGCCACCTGCCCTGACCCTTACCACTGCATTGGTGCCTATAGCCAGTCTCTACCACCACATAAGTATTTATGGTTGAATCTCATGGTAAAGTGTCTGTACAGCACTGGCTTTGGTCACCACTGTCACCTGAACTAGTCCCTCACTGTTGGACCTGAAGGCACTGCTTTGGCCTCAACAATCCTTGCAGCCACTGAGGATCCTCCCCAGTTCTCAGTACTAAGGACCATGCACTTGTCAATGTCATAGACCCCAGATTCCTGAGCCAGAGACACCACAACCCCTGGCCCTACTGGTGCCTCATGTCTTGATGCTCCATACCACCAGATTCAGTGTACCCCCCACCTGCATGTAAAGGTATTTCCTTCCTGAAGTTAGTCCTGAAAGCCTGGAAGAGGTTTCTGCTTCTTCAAATGCACAGTCACCTATAGAAGGCCACAGGGATCATGGAAAGTCAGAGAGGCACCACTCCACCAAAGGAATACTATAAACTTCCCATAACTAACCTCAAAGAGAAGGAGATCCAAGAACTGTCTGACAAAGAACTCAAAATAATTGTTCTACAGAAGCTCAACAGAGCTATGAGAAAACATGATTTAATATAATAAAAAAAATGAAAAGCTCACAGAAGTGACAGAAAATATGACAAAGATCTAAACAGAAATTTTGGAACTGAAGAATATATGGAATAAACTGAAAAATAAGTTAGAGAGCTTCAATAGCAGATTCAATCAAGCAGAAGAAAATCACCAAACTAGAGGAGGTCATTTGAAGGTATTTTGAACATGTTTAGTTAGAGAAGAAAAAAGTGTTAAAAAAAATAAAAAAGGAGAGAAGAAAGCCTATGGGACTCAAGGGAAACCATCAAAAGAAAATATATTTAAGTTATTTTTTAAAAAAAGTTATTTAAGTTATGGGATCCAGAAGAAAAAAGAGAGATGGAATAGTACAGAAAACTTATTTATATAAATAATGGCTGAAAAATTCCTAAATATGGGGAAAGATATGGATCTCAATGCTCATGAATCTTAAAGATGCCCAATCAGTTTCAATTCAAGAAAGATTTAACCTAGACACATTATAATAAAACTGTCAAATACCAAAGTCAAAGAGAAAATCTTGAAAGTACCAAGAAAAAAGAAACTCATCACATATGAAGAAATGTAAATAAGGCTACAATCAGACTTCTCAGCAAAACCCTTGCAGGTCCAGAAAGAGTGAGATAATATATTCAAACTTCTGGGGGGAAAAACCTGACAACCAAGAATATTTTACCTAGAAGCTATTCTTCAGAATCGAGGAACACATAGACATTCCTATACAAACAAAAGCTAGAGCCTATCAGAAATGCTAAAGAGTGTTCTTTGCTGAAAAGAAAGGATGCTAACTAGTAGAATAAAATCATATGAAAGCATAAAACTCACTGGTAAAAGAAAATACTCAAATTCAGAATACCATGATATTGCTATGGTAGTGTATAAATCACAAATAACTCTAATATAAAGGTAAAAAGACAATTTTAAAGTAATTATAGCTATAATAATTTGTTAGTGGACACATGATATAAAAAGATGCAAATCATTGACATCAAAACATAACATGAAAGGGAATAAAAGTGTTTAGTTTTTATACTCAAACTTATGTTATTCTCATCATCTTAAAATGGACTATCATAAGACTAAGTTTTATGTAAGCCTCATGGTGTCATACACTGAAGCCTAAAGGAATTAGTTTTGTTAAAATGTCCATAGTACCATAAATGTTTTACTGATTCAAAGTAATCTCTATCAAAATTCCAATGGTAATTTCCACAGACTAGAGAAAATTGTAAAATTTGTTTGGAAACACCAAACAGCTAAAGTGAATGCCACAAAGCCATCATGGCTAAGGAGAATAAAGCTAGAGGCATCATACTTCCTGATTTTAAACTATATTTAAAGCTATAGTAATCAAAACAGGATAGCATAAAATTGACATATCAACCAAGGGAATGGAAAGAAGAGCCCAGAAACTAATTTAAAAAAAAATTTTAATGATACGAAGAATATAAATGAGGAAAGAATAATCTCTTTAGTAAGTGTGTGGGGGAAACTGGCTATCTACATGTAAAATAAGGAAATTTAAACTCTTATACCATCTGAAAAAATCAACTCAAAATGGATTAAGACCTGAAGCTATACAACTTCTAGAAGAAAGCACACGAGGAAAAGCTTTTTGACATTGGTTTTGACAATAATTTTTTGGGTTTGACACTATAAACTTAGGCAGTAAAAGCAAAAATAAATGTCAGACTTCATCAAACTTAAAAAAAAAATTGTGCAGCCAAGGAAACAGCATAATAGAAAGATACCTACAGAGTGGGAGAAAATATTTGTAAAGCATATATCTGATAAGAGTTAATATCCAAAACATATAAAGAAATCATAAAACTCAATAGAAAAAAATCCCAAAAAACCTGATTAAAAAATGGGCAAAGGATCTGAATAGACATTTTTTTCAAAAGCCCATTGGATATGAAAAAGTGCTTAACATCACTAAGCATCAAGGAAATACAAATCAAAATCATAATGAGGTTATCACCTTACACTTGTTCAGATAGCTATTATCAGAAAGTCCAAAAGTAAATATTGGTAAGGGAGTTGAGGAAAGGGAATGCCTATTCACATTAATTGGAGACAATGGGTTAAGAAAATGTGATATACAGGGGCACCTAAGTGGCTCAGTTGGTTAACCATCTGTCTTTGCTCAGGTCATGATCTCAGGGTCCTGGGATCCAGCCCCACATCCGGCTCTTTCAGTGTGGAGTCTGCTTCTCCTTTTCACTCTCTTTTTCTCAAATAAATAAATAAAATATTTTTAAAATGTGATATACATATTAATGTAATAATGAAATATTATACTACTATAATACATGCTATGTTATATCCTATAACTATAAAATACTATGTTATATTAATATATATTATGTTATTTGCTATATTCATGTTATATATAACACAAATAACATGTGCTAACATGTATTTTATATAATGGAATAATTATTCAGTTATGAGAAAAGGAAATATCACTATTTGTGACAACAAGGATGGATCTTGAGGGCATTATGCTAAGTGAAATAAGTCAAGCAGAGAAAAATACTGATGATCTCATTTGTATATGGAATCTTAACAAAGACCAAACTCCTAGAAATAGGAAACAGATTAGTGGTTGCCAGAGGCGGGGTTGAGGGGTAGAGGAAATGAAAGACGTTGGTCAAAAGATATAAATTTCAAGTTATAAAATAAATAAGTTCTGGGCATGAAATACACAACATGGTAACTATAGTCATAGTATACCTGAAAGTTGCTAATAAAGTAAATCTTAAAATTTTTCATCACAGGAAAAAAAAATTGCCATATGTGAATGACAGATGTTGACTAAACTTACTGTGGTTATCTTTTTTGACATTAGATAGATAGATAGATAGATAGATAGATAGATAGATAGATAGATGATAGATAGATGATAGATGTATATACATAATCATTATGTTGCACACATTAAACTAATACAGTGTTATATGTCAATTTTATCTCAAAGCTGGAAAAATATTGAAGACAAATTTTTAAAGAAATGATTATTCATTGCAACATTGCTTCTAAGAGCAAAATTTAAGAAGTCACCTGCAAGGATACCAACAAGAGTCTGGTTAAATAAATTATAGTGGGAAAAATCAGAGAAGGGGACAGAACATGAGAGACTCCTAACTCTGGGAAACGAACAAGGGGTAGTGGAAAGGGAGGTGGGCGGGGGGTTGGGGTGACTGGGTGACAGGCACTGAGGGGGGCACTTGGTGGGATGAGCACTTGGGTGATATGCTATATGTTGGCATAGTGAACCACAATAAAAATATACAAAAAAGAATAAATATAATCTTTTAAAAAATAAATTATGGTAAACAAAGAGAAATATTTTTATTAAAGTATATTGACATACAATGAGAAATCTCTTCTGATTATTGTGTAATCTTCAAAGGTATTATTAGCTTTAAAAAATTTAGGTGCAGAAC
Organism: Vulpes lagopus; assembly: GCF_018345385.1. Taxonomy (NCBI): domain Eukaryota; kingdom Metazoa; phylum Chordata; class Mammalia; order Carnivora; family Canidae; genus Vulpes; species Vulpes lagopus. Next base: position 35,357,985 of record NC_054831.1, read on the forward strand.
AGTACATAAGATATGCTACTATTCATGTAAAAGGAGAGGGACAGAGGGCAATGACAGAAGATATAAGCATATTTCCTATATCTGTGTAAAAATTTCAGGAAGGATTAGAGTTTCCAGATAAAATACAGAACTCTCAGTTAAATTTTATTGTGAGATAAACAAAGATTTTACTTTAGAATATGCCTATCATGTGTGATATTTAGGGCATGATGCTACCAAAACAGTGTTCATTGTTTTTCTGAAATTTAAACTGAATCAGGAGCCCCTTGTTTTTTCCACTAAATCAGGCAATACTAAAGAGGATGTACAAGTAACATGTAACAATGTTTAGCTATGAGTGTGGACAGGTTGTGGAACTCATGAGCAAAGATGAAACAGGAGCCAAAAGGGGACGTTTTCCTTTATACATATTATACTTCTTGATTTTTAAACCATTTAACGTCATTACCTATTAAAATAACATGTAAATAAAAACAAATACAAAACAAATCTGAATATTCATATAAAGCTGAATATTCATAAGTGAACTACTGAAAACCATGTGTCATTAGAGGAGATTTCTTTTACATTCTGTTTATATTGAGACCAGGTCCCATCCATCACCTTGTAATTTGAAAATATAAATATCCACAATTCGGTGAAAGCTGAAACATTCTGTGATTTTTTGCAAAGTATCCTAACTCTCCCCCTAGGCTTCTTGTTGCCCCCATTTCAGCAGTGGAAAGAAAAAAAATCAAACATCTGAGGTTTGGGATAGAGGATAAAAGTGTCATAAAGTATTATTCTTGAGAAGGCATGCTCAGCCAGGTTTTTGAAATCTTCCCAAATCTTCCCAGCCTTTTGACAGCTTCTCAGATAACTCAAATGGCCAGTCAGACGTGTTGCTGTAGCAAGCACCAGGTGTGAAAAAAATCAAAGGAAGAGGATGGCACAGACTTGTTAGCGTGGCAGGCTGCTCATCGACACCTGCTGGATTCACACACGTGTGGGCACACTCAGAAATACATGTGCGTATCAATCGATCTATAAACGTAATGCAAGAGGGTTGCTCATCACTGACTTGGGTTCTTATTCTAATACAGTAAATGTAATATTTAATTGGTGGGGAAAGTGAAAAAAATTAAGTGATTCTGGCTAGTTTTGGTCCCTCTTTTTAAAAAACAATAGGAGGACTCCTGGGTGGCTCAGCGGTTGAGCGTCTATCTTCGGCTCAGGGCGTGATCCCGGGGTCCTGCGATCCAGTCCCACATCGGGCTCCCTGCAGGGGGCTTGCTTCTCCCTCTGCCTGTGTCTCTGCCCCTCTCTGTGTCTCTCATGAATAAATAGATAAAATCTTTAAAAAAATTACAAAGTTAACATGATGAATTAACTTTTCAACCTGAATATCTTTATTGTGTTCCTTTAAATTTGTTTTCTTTCTTTCTTTCTTTCTTTTTTTTTTTAGATAGGATGCATGACAACATTACAATCAGAGGCCTCTTAACTGTTAAAAAATATAGATTTAATATCTATTTTTCTCTCTTAAGCATTTTTTTAATAGAAGTAAGCGACTTGTTCTAGAGGTGCAGGTAATATGAGTTAGAAGTGATATTTTGAGCTGAAAATTTCCAAAGCTATTGTTGCTTGGCAAAATTGTAGGGTGGCCAAGGCTGGGCTTTTCATGTTTGGCATTTTGAAAATAGAGTTTATGAAAATGTCATAGCCATAGTTCTAATCAGCTGAGATTCCCACCCTCCAAACTTGTGCCAGCTGGCTCATGTAGCCTCAGACTTTTTTGGCAAATGGTCAAACACAACACACATTTTAAGCAGCTGGATTAATCAGAGATAGAAGGCTGCTATTGCTAATTGGAAAACACATAAGTTTTTATTCCTAATCCATAGAATTATTTATGGAACATAAATGTAATTTTGAAATTTCAACTGAAAGATGTTATTAAAAGTAAAAGCTCAGAAATTTATAATTGTTTTCAATGTATATTTTTCATTTCTTTTTCACATTTGGTTATAATTTCATTTGAAAAGCAGAAAAAGAGCAATAATGCCTCTGTATTAGTTGCCTTTTCCTTAAAAAAATCAAAGAACAACACAATACAGAATATGAATTTCTGATAGATAAGACACTAGAATTCTTAGCTGCGCATACAGGTTTTTTTTTTTTTCTGTCTGAGATTATAATCAAAACAGTATTGGTCTTTCTTAAAATTTCACAGTCTCCATCATGATGATGTTTGCAATGTTTTAAATGAGAACCATATGTTCTTCCCTAACCTATTTAACAGTGGTAGCCAGATGTTTGAACAAATTATGAAGGACAGCTCTACTAGCTTATCCTAACAGTTAAGCATAATGCTGACCACTTAGCAGTTCTCACGATCTGTCCTCGCCTTAGCTAGCAGAAAGAAAAAGAAAAGTATGCCTTTAGTAACATATATGACTGGGACTCATTATTTTGGTCAATATTAAAAGGTGACCAACCTTCTGAGAGGTAAACAAAAATACTTTTTAAAAATATAGAGTTCAGATGGATTATAAAAGGTACTATCTGGCTTGCAAAAACATTGAAGTCAGAGTGAAATTCACAATGGTTTTATTATCAGCTACAGCTATAATTTCTCGGTAGACATTCTTTTGATTCTGCAAGTTCAATAATAGATTCCTTAATATTAAAGGCTTTTGCTGCTGAAGCCATGCAAAGGGGTAAAGCAGATTAGATATTATCTCTTGAAGTAAGTATCTAAGGTAACCAATTCAGCATGTAATACATCACTGCCATTCCTTTCTACACACTATGGATTGGGTTTACTTGCAATTGTAACTAATTACAACTAGTTACTTAAAATTATTACTGCTTGGGAAAAATGCACATATTTAAGGTATTTTTGAAGTTTGTTTATTTATTTATTTATTTATTTATTTATTTGATAGAGGGAGAGAGAGGAAGCACAAGCAGGGGGTGAGAGGAGTGGTGGCATAGGCAGAGGGAGAAGGCTCCCCACTGAGCAAGGAGACCCATGCAGGACTTGATCCTGAGACCCTGAGATCATGACCTGAGCCGAAGTCAGACGCTTAACAAACTGAGCCCCCAGGCACCCCTAAGCTATATTTCTAGAATAAACAGAGACAAAACTTTTATATATGTGCTCATAAACAGCTCTGGACAAGCAATCTAAATCTCTGGCAATTACTAAAAAGGATGATACATCAGTACAATGGTGGTTATATATCATAAGGTTGAATGTTTTTTTTTTTAAGATTTTTATTTATTTATTCATGAGAGAGAGAGAGAGAGAGAGAGAGAGAGAGGCAGAGAGGCAGAGACACAGGCAGAGGGAGAAGCAGGCTCCGTGCAGGGAGCCTGAGGGGGGACTCGATCCCGGGCTTCCAGGATCAGGCCCTGGGCTGAAGGCGGCGCTAAACTGCTGAGCCACCCAGACCGCCCGGAATGGGTTTTTTGTTGTTGTTGTTTCAAAATCAGTTCACACAACTAACAACATTAATAGGTGATTCATTACCAAAAAGAAAGTCTCACTAAATAAAGAATAAGAGAAATGATCTAGCTGAACCTGATGAAGGCCACCTACAAAAAAACTAAATTATATTTAATAGTCAAACATTGAATACTCTTCTTTAATATTTGGAATGATTCAAGGATGTTCTCTTTTATCACTTCTAGTAACATTTTTTTTTTTTTACCAGTCATTTTCAGTGTAATGAGGCAAGAAAAAGAATCAAAAGAGACACAGGAAGAATTAGCATTGCCTTTTAGTTAGAAACTATGATGGCATAAATAGAATATCCTTAGAAATTTACAAAGAAACTATTGGAACTAAATAAGTGGATTTAGGAAGGAAGAGGGAGGCAGATACAAGGTACATCTCTAAAATTAATTGTATATCAATATACCAGTAGCACAAAAAGTAAAATGGTAACATAAACACCATTAAAATAGCAATAAAATCATAAATGTTTAAGGATGAATTTAACAAAATATATGAGCCCTGTCACTAAAAACACAAAATGTTACTCAGAGAAAATGAAGGAACTAATGATATACAATCCAACATGAATAAATATTAAAAGCATTATGCTAAATACCTAAAATATTGCATGTCAATTATACTTCAACTAAAAAAAAGCATTATGCTAAGTGAAAGAAAACAGATACAAAAGACTATATGCTGTGTGAATTCATTTATGGGGATTTCCTGCAAAAATTCTCTGTATTGACATTAAGCATTTCATTTTCCAACATTTCCCATGGTAGGCATTACCAAAATGATCACCAAGATTCATCCTCAACCCTGGTAGACGTGCATTTTATAATCTCCTGCTCTGAAAGGTGTGGGGGGACTTTTGAATATATAATTAGATATCATTGGGATATGAAAAACACAATAACTAGCATGTTTTTAAAATCTCCATCCCTCCTACTATTGGCCTCATTTCTCAGTTTATAAATAAAATACAAATCAATTATTTCCATTATATCAAGTTATATTGCTTGGAACTATGGTCTGCAAATGGATATAGAAAATAAAGATAACGATTGATGGAAATGGTAGTAGAGCTCAGAGTGGAGAAGGGATTGAAAAAAATCTTGATTGTTTTAGAAGGAAGTTCTATATTGACCATCAGAAGAGTGTAAGAATAGAGGAATTATGTGAAGAGAGAAGCAATTTACTGTATTCCATATCTCTGAAGTAATTCTATGCAGTAGAAGATAGGAAGTACCAGCATATGCCTGCTTTCTTCAGCTGTTATGCCTCAATACCTCATGATTGCTTTAGCTGGGGATAATTTTACCTTTGTCTGAAAAATTCCTGATAACTCTGTTTGTGTTCATTGTTTTAGTAAGTCCCTCTTCCCTCAGCCCTTAATGTCCCATGGATTTTTAGTAAGATCATAGTCTTTGACAAATTAGAATAATAATTATAAAAGCTATTTATTCTCATTTGCTAGTTACCCTTCTTTGTCATTTTTGGGCATATTTCTAGTGATTAAATTTTCTTTCCATTAGCATTCACATTTTTCCACTTTTCTTGCATCCTTGTAGTTTTTGAATAGATGACAAATATTGTGAATGTTATATTGTTGTCTGCTGGAGTTTGTTGTATTCCTTTAAATAGTGTTGGTTCTTTTTCCTGGCATGTAATTATCTCACTTGAAGTAAAATTAGTTTCAGACTTGCTTTTAAGCTTTGGCTGATCAGGACTAGAGAAGCCTTTAATGTTACAGCTAATTTAACCACACTGCCAGGGCATGTCTAGTCACAGTAGACTTAGCTCTCCAGTGGAAACACAAACTATTCTCAGCTTTGTATGAATACTGGAAGTTTTTCTGCCTTCTCTTTTCTAGATTTTTTTTTTCTTTTCTAGCCTTGAGTCATTTTGAGTCATGTATAAACAGTTAAGTACTCAGCCTAAGCCCCAAGGCTACCCCTCTACAGCTCTTTCTGTGCAGCTTCCTCCTTTATGGTGTCCTGCCCTACAAATTATAGGTGCCTTAGCCTCCCTGACTTTCAATTTCAGTCTCCTCAACTCAAAGAGAATGGCAGGCTCTCTTTTTCTTCTTCTTGAAACTACCTCTAGGCATTTAGGCTAATGCAACCATGAGTTTTCTTAGTTTTCCTTTTATCCATATTTATATTTGTTTAAGCTTGAGTATATGTGGGGGAACAAGGGGAGTAGGGTTCTTAAATCCAACTTTCTAACTTCATCTAACTTCATTGGTTTATTTTTAAAGTAATAAAACTACAATTCTAGGACCACAGAATTCTATAATCAACCTCTTCAATAATTCAGAACAATTTTCAACCCATCCACAAATTCATAAATTTTCATCTGTGTTTTTGAAAAGTAACATTATACTGTGTTAATAATACCTCCAACACACAGTTAATTGTATTGGTTTGACACTATATTCATTTGGAATTGAGAACTAGGTTAAAGTTAAAAGTACGCATTATTAATTTCCCATAGACTTTTACAACTGTGTGCCATTACACATACAGGTGTAATAGATAATAAGATTGCAAACAAAAACCAAGAGAAGTAAAGGGTATAAGGGAAAAGGACTTAAGAAAAATTAATTGGGTCAACAAGTGATTGAATCACATAAGATGAAGTATAGCACTTGTGCTTTATGATCAAGTGGTTTTCCACATCCTATTTCTTTTCATTTCTAATTTGATGGTGACCAGACCACCCTCTAGTGGGATAAAAAAGCATGTCAATTGGCCAAACTGGAATGGAAAGCAATGAAATGTTCTGCAATATTTTCCTCCCATCTTCTTTTATTTAAGAGATTTTACTTCAAATTTATTAGTATAATTTGGAACATTTAAAGTTTTACCTATTTTGAAAGGGTTATACTGTTTTATTCTCATATGATGCTCATGAACTAGAGAGGACAGGGATTTGTAACTCTATTTTACAAATGTTGAGGCCAAGGATTAAAATAGATTTGACCTACTTGGTTAGCTGTATTAATATCTAAGTGATGTGATTAGCATTCAAAGTCTGGTATTAGGAGTAACATTCACTGTATCATGAATAGAACTGTACACGTCTCTACAGAGAAGGCTACTGAGACTGCTCCTAGTTTTTTAATGACAGTCGTGTTGCAGAATATCCATATTTCCCATTTGGCAATAACTTTTCCAGTCCTTTTTAGTATGCAACCTTGATATTAATATTGAGATTACTAAAATCATGACAGAGAAATAAAAGCATCTTCTTAATTTATTTTATGTATTTTAAAACTTAAAAGAACAAAACCAAATAGCATAGATATCTTTAACCCTGATGATAAAATTGCCAAGAATTTTTGAAAAAAAAGTTTCCTTTGTATGAAAAAACATCTATCTTCTTTACTGTATCATTTTCCAGTAAGTACTAGAAAACTTCTAACTTTGGGGGTCTCTGAGAAATTCCTAAATACCTCTGGTTTTGTGGTGTGAATTTATTTAAAGGTTCCATTAACTTTATTTTGCTAAGAAACCTTTTGTCCCCATTTATTCATTGTGGATTTTTCTCTTAGTGGCTAAGATAGATGTGAAGTTCAACCCAATAACCTAACTTCTAATTTTATCTCATCACCTCAAAAACATATTTTTACACCTATTACCTAAAGGAGAAATTAGAGGGAGTAGTAGTGTGGTTTAGTGGTTGAAGACAGCCTGAGAACTAAAGAAACTTTACTCCCACTCCTTGAGCTGACTTTATGTCATTGGTTAACCCTTTAAGTCTATAAAAGTGGGGTTTTCAGATGAAAAACCAGCACTTCTCCAGAGGTGATGAGGCAAGTATTTTCCAGAATACAGCCACGTTGTAATTGCCCTGAATTACTGTAATTTATTTTGAGGTTTTACAATCAGTGGTAGATTTTGAGGGCAGCTATTAAAAGATCATGACCTGGAGTGAGCAAAAGACACATTCTCCTGTTGGCCCAGGTTTATGATTGCATGCCAGAGAAGGCACAAGAGAGTCCAGAGGACTTGCTTCATTTAGAAAACAACCCAGGTACTAATGAAAGCTGAAAGTATCAACTTTATTTTACTTTTGATCAAATCTATAGTGCTCTCTAGAAAGTAGTACATTATAATAGCTGCCATTCAATCTAAAAGTATTAAAGGATTCAGAGAGAAAAGACAGAATAATATATCTTTCCCACTGGGCAGTGGGAAATAGACCACTACACACTCTTAAATCCACTGACAAGAAATACAAAAAAATAAAGACAATTCATTCGCGCTAAAATTAGGATAAACCCTGCATGGTGCTATTAATCACTAATAATGTACTGTATACTTGAATTTGCTTTAAAAGCAGATCTTAGGGGCACCAGGGTGGCTCAGTGGTTGAGCATCTGCCTTTGGCTCAGGCATGATCCCAAGGTCCTGGGATTGAGTCCCTCATCAGGTTTCCCACGAGGAGCCTGCTTCTCTCTCTGACTATACCTCTGCCTCTCTCTGTGTCTCTCATGAATAAATGAATAAAGTGTTTTTAAAAAATAAAATAAAAGTAGATCTTACATGTTCTTACCACACACAAGACACACATATACAAAGTAAATCTGAGTGGTAATTGATCTGTTAATTCATTTGTCATAATAAAAAAGTAATAAAATAAAATAAAATAAAATAAAATAAAATAAAATAAAATAATAAAATAAAATAAAAATAAAATAAAATAAAATAAGGATAAACCCAAGTTTGCATTTCAAACTCTATAAGCTAATTATTATATTTATAAGAACAATTTAAATCAAGCTGAGGGAGAACAATATGAACCTTTCATATGTCACAGCAAGTTAAACTAAGTGTAAAAAAATTTTGACAGATTGTACTTGTATCCCTGAAGAATTTTTAGATTACATGATTTCCACTATTGATTTTAAAAAAATCAACTCTTTAACATAGAGTATAAGATAATAGAACGATATAAATGAGCCTTAGTACACCTAAAAAACAAAATTACAGAAAAAAATAAATTTTAAAACATACAACAAAACAAGAACAGAATTGACCCTGGAAAAAGTAAAATTAATAACATTAAAATATGAAATAGAGTATAGGAAATCTTACAATTTCAACAACAAACAGATACAATTCCAATTTAAAAATAAGCTAAGGATTTAAATAGACATTTCTCCAAAGAACATATACAAATGATCACAAGAACATAAAAAGATGTTCAACATTATTAGTCATCAAGGAAATGTAATTAAATACACATTCTGGGAGTTTAATCATAAAGTAACCATATGACCAGCAATTCCACTCTTTGGAATTATGTTTTCATCCAACACAGATGAAAACACATGTGCACACAAAACTTTTACACAGATGTGCATAGCAGCATGATTCATAATAGCCAAAAGGTGAAAACAACTGAAATGTCCAACCATGGATGGAGGGATAAACAAAATGTAGTATATGCATACTAGGAATGTTATTCAGCCTTAAAAGTTAAGAAAATTCAGATATATGTTACAACATGGCTGAACCTGAATGACATTATACTGAGTGAAACAAGCAAGACACAAAAGGACTAGTAATATATAATTCCAGATAGGGTCATATTCTGAAGTTCTGAATATCAAGTTTTAAGAGACACTATTGAAAACCTAGTCATTTTTGTACTAAGCAATAATTCTAAGAATATTTACATGTAACACATACTTTATTTCTCATGAAACCTGTGAGATCAGTACTATTATAATCCAATTTTCAGATAGGGAAACAGGCATGGAAAATACATACAGCTAAGTGATTAAGTAAGTAATTGGCCAATGGTCATAGTTAAAAGCATTTGGGTGTGCACTAGACACTGCTCAACTGGTTTGGTTTGCCATATTTTTGTATCTTTACTCTCTTTCACTTACTTCAAGAATTTTTCCATTTTTCCATTTATTCATTTATCTTTAAATTTTTAGTAATTAATTATCATTATGCATTATTTTTAATGGCAAATAATAGTAATAGTGAATGTCTAACAATTTGGGTTAGTAACGAAAAATGTCTACAATAGATTTATATTTAGGATTTTTTAAATTATGTTTTTAATTTCAAAAATAATACATGTTAATTTCCCCAAGTAGATAACTAAAACAATGGAAAATAATATTCTTTATCTTGTTTGCCCAGTGATAATCATTATTAAGACCTTAGGACATACCTTCCTATTCCATATATAGTTTCTTTTGATATGGAGACATGTTTAACATACTTTTCAAAAATTCTGTTGTAAAATTTGACATTTTATTTGCTTATTAATTTCTTCTGTTGTTCACGCAACATGTTGTCAACATGATGTTGTTCAACAATCATTTCCTAAGTTTCTGTAACGTGTTGCGTGTTATGCCAGGCATGGGGCGCAATGGTAAAACAAAATGTGAACAGTCCTTGCCCTCCTAAAATGTATAGTCGGTGGGAAATACATATTTTTATAAAATAACCATACACATAAAGGAGAAAAGAGACATAATGGGAACATGCAGGCAAAAAAGTGAGGGAAATATGTTTCAAATGAAGAATATACATCATGTGCAAAGTGCTATAGGTGCTATGAGTGCTCAGTAGATTCTAGGATGTTAAAAGATCAGCTAGACAGAGGGTGAGTGTGGGAAGGATGCAGTTTAGGATATATAAATGGAGAGCTAGTCAGGGGGCAAATCATGAAATATTCTATAGATAATTATAAATATTTTGGATTTCATCCTAAGTACAATTGGAATCCATTTGAGGGCTCTGAGCAGAGATGTGACATCAACCCATTTTTTCCAACTACAGTTCTATTGCTAGCCATTTAGATTGTACCAAATAATAGTCTACCTTTGTATATTTAGGTTGTTCTAATAAATTGTTCTAATAAATATCATATTATTAAAATTAATGCTCTATTACTGAAACTTTAGTTTGTCCCAACTAATCCCTCATTTATGACATTTAAAATATTTTCCACTAATTCACTATTGCTGGTCAATTATTTTGTTCCACCATTTGTTTTATAAATTTTAATATTCTATAAACTTAAACAATATATTTTATACACCTAAAACAATATATTTGAATTTTTAATTGTATTAAGAGGTAAAATTAAGATATTTAGAGAAATGAATAAAAGTGTCATCTCACAGCAGTTATTTATGCTTTAACTCTCAAATTGTCACGTACATGTATAATAATGAGAAAACTCCATGGTGTATCAGATCGACAAGAATTAAAACTTGACAGCTGACAATACTCTTTTTTGGGGAAATGATTATTTAAGAGAAATCTTGTTTATCAATTTCTTTTCACAAATTGTTTTATCATCTTGCAACCAGATCAATTGGAATGGTCACTTGGGATAATTATTCATCCTGCCTTTGAATTATCCCCTCTTCAAGTCTTCAGATGTGGACTTTCTTGTCAATCTGTGCTCATTTTTATCTGATTCTGGAACTGATCACAAAAGGGATGGTAGCGAAGGACAGGAAGCAGCTATAGATGCTTGTCTGTAGCAACTGCTCAAGAAGTTCTTAATCTATCAGTCCTATAAACACGGTTCTGTATGCCCCTACAAAGCAACATTTGATTCACTCTACTTTGGAGAAACATGGTTACTTCTGAAATCTAAATGCAAGCTATAGTTTCAAACCTTTCTTTCACTGAACACTTTTTACTAACTATATTGCTGATTAGTAGATTTGGTTTCTCTTTGGCCCTTGATTCCAATGCAGGTCATGAGAGGAATAAATTAACTAAAAAATGGAAAAAAATAAGAATGGTGATGATAAATCAGGGAAAGGGCATTAAGAGAGTTGGGCAGGATTGCAATTTTAATTAGTCAATCCCCTGAGAAGGTGACATGCAAATCAAGAATAGAAGAAAGAGCATTTCAGTAAGGGAAAAAAATAAAGTAGAAGCTTTGAGGCAGTTCTTTCTTGATAAATTGAAGAAAGGCAAAGACTTGCCTGGTTGAAGCCAAGTGAGTAAGGAATATGTTAAAAACAGTGAGGTCCCAAAGGTAAGAGACAGTGTGTGAAGCTAAGGATCACTTCTATGTAATAAAGACAATGAAGGAAAATAAAGTGAAGGAAACAAAGAAAGTTATGTAAGTAATAGCCATGTAAAATTGGTAAAGGTGTCTTGAAAGTTACAGAAATTAAAGGAAAAAGTGCTTTAGTATTATGATGGTGGTTTATGATATAGTTGGTAAGTGTTTTATGAAAAAAAAAAAAAAACTTCTTTCTCAAGACTGCTGCTTAAGCATATGCTACAGCCTTCTCTTGCTGTAAAATCCCTAGATAGCAGAGAAAATAATTTTAAAACTTGCAATCTCATCATAACACAAAAGGGAAACCAAAGGCTGTGAAGAACCTCTCTTGTAAAATAAATAGAATAAGCTTGAAATATAAAACAGCTGAAATTGTGCATGAGGTAGTTGCAGCAAAACCAAGCACTGCAATAAGACTGAGACTGTTCTGGCCTCAGAGGGAAAGGTGCCGGAGGGAGAAGGGGATCTGGCAAAGATTTGCAGAGGGTTTTTTGGAGGTACTACATCAGAAATCATCAAAGTATTCAAACTCAACACAGCTTCTCTCTTCATAGCTTTGGCTAGGCTGCAGTGGCTGAGAAGTCACTATCTAGGACTTAATGGGTCTTAGTGGGTCAGAAAGACACATGGTAGTGAAAATAGCTGGGAGGAGCTAGGAGAACACACACAAAAGGCTGGTCACTGTAGTATCCTGTTGGACAGCTCATCAAGAACTTCCACCTCTCTCATCTATAAAAGGGCTGAATATAAGCTGTTGAGCTACAACACCAAGTACTCTGCATCCCTTGCTTGCAGGCTGTCACATAGAAACAGCAGGTAAGTGAAACTGGGCCTCAGCTTCAAAATTCACCATGAAAATGAGACAAATTCAAAAATTGAAGAGCTTACACCTGAAGAAATAAAATTAATATAATGGTGCAATAGAGCTTTAAAATAATGCATTTTAAAATTATTTATTTGAGAGACAGAGAGTGAGAGAGTATTCGGGTATATATGGGCACACATAATGGGAAGGGCAGGGAGAGAAAATCTTCAAGCAGACTCCTTGCTGAGCACAGAGCCCCCAGTGAGGTTTGATCCCATGACCCATGAGATCATGACCTGAACTGAAAACAAGAGTCCCACACTTAACCAACTGAGCCACCTAGGTGCCTCTAAAATAATGAATTTTATAATAATGAATTTCTAAAATCCAAGGGATAATATTGATAAAAATATATAAAAGAAAAATGCATACCAGAGAAAAGGTATACACTGTTGGTGGGAATGCAAACTGGTGCAGCCACTCTGGAAAACAGTATGGAGGTTCCTCAAAAAGTTAAAAATAGAACTACCTTACAACCCAGCAATTGCACTTCTAGGTATTAACTCAAAGTATACAAAAATACTGATTCATAGGGACACAAGCACCCTAATGCTTACAGAAGCATAATCAACTATAGCCAAATTTCTGAAGGAGCCCAAATATCCACAAACTGATGAATGAATAAAGAAGCTGTGGAATTTATATATATATATATATAAATGTATATATATAATATAAGTAATATATATTATATATATAATATTACTCAGCCATCAAAAAGAATGAAATCTTGCCATTTGCAACAATTTGGATGGACCTAAAGAGTATAATGTTATGTGAAATAAGTCAGTCAGAGAAAGATAAATACATAAGATTTCACTCGCATGTGGAATTTAAGAAACAAAATAGATGAAGATAGGGAAAGGGGAAAAAACAGAGAAAGAAAAACCATAAGAGACCCTCAACTATGGAGAACAAATTGAGGGTTGCTGGGAAGGAGATTGTTAGGGGATGAACTGGATAGGTAATGGGTATTAAGGAGAGCACTTGTGTTGAGTGCTAGGTGTTATATGTAAGTGATGAATCACTAAATTCTACTCCTGAAATCAACTTTACATTGTATGTTAACTAACTATAATTTACATAAAAGTTTGAAAAAAAAGAGAAAAGAGAAAAAAGATATTTAGTGAGATGAAGAATTGAGGGAATTTTCCTAGAATGTTGTACAAATGCATAAAGAGAGAGATTGTAAAAGGGGACTATAGAATAAAACTAGAATATGCAACATCTAATTAAAAGCAATGTCAGTAGGGGAAAATGTGATGAATAAATATTTAAAGAATTAATAAGGGGATCCCTGGGTGGCTCAGCAGTTCAGCACCTGCCTTTGGCCCAGGGCGTGATCCAGGAGTCCCGGGATCGAGTCCCACATCTGGCTCCCAGCATGGAGCCTGCTTCTCCCTCCTCCTGTGTCTCTGCCTCTCTCTCTCTCTATGTCTATCATAAATAAATAAATAAATAAATAAATAAATAAATAAATAAATAAATAAATCTTTAGGAAAACAAAGAATTAATAAAAGAATATTTGTAATAATGAAGAGGTGAATTTTCAGATCAAAAGGCAATTAGGGGGATCCCTGGGTGGCGCAGCGGTTTGGCGCCTGCCTTTGGCCCAGGGCGCGATCCTGGAGACCCGGGATCGAATCCCACGTCAGGCTCCCGGTGCATGGAGCCTGCTTCTCCCTCCGCCTGTGTCTCTGCCTCTCTCTCTCTCTGTGACTATCATAAATAAATAAGAAAAAAAAATAAAATTTAAAAAAAAAAAAAAAAAAAAAGGCAATTAGGTTCTAAGTTGAGTTTATAAAGCAAATGAACAATCCTCTTCTAGAAACACAGGAAAATCTTAAAATTTCCCAGAAGGAAGGAATAGATTCTTTAAAAAGCAAAGAGAGACAGGTAGATATTAAGGTTCTCAGCAACACTAGTTACTAGAAGACAGTGGGGCTGTACCTTCCACATTCTGAGGAAAGTAACTTGGAACATAGAATTTTAAGCTAAGACATTCAACTAAACTTTGTTTAAAGGGTGAGAGTAAAAGCATAGCATTATATATGCACATAACAAAAACTCTATCAATTAATGCTCTTTCCTAAAATATGTACTAGGGGATGTATTTCAGAAAATATAAATAAATCCTTGAGTAAGACACATACAAAAAGGAGAGATGAATAAGCATTTATTATTTAGCCAAAATGTGTTAGATATATGTGTCTGTCAAAACTGAGCCTAAAAACTTGACAATGTATACAACTTTCTACTTATATATCTAAACATATCTTCTATTGGCATAAAATTAACAAAACATAAAATTATAATCATTCTAAAGTGAATAATTCAGTGGCATTTACACTTTATCCCATGCATTTTGGTATGTTATGTTTTCATTTTTATTTATCTCTAAGGTTTTCTTTTTTCCTAATTTCTCTTGTGGTTTCCTCTTTAACCCATTGGCTGTTCAAGACTATGTTGTTTTAAATATCTAAATATTTTAACATTGTGCCCAGGACTGTGGTGGCTATTCAGTTCACCTTACAATGTTTTTGAGGAGTGCTCAATGCTTTCCCAAGGTGAGTGAGTTCTGGAATCCCCCGGACAGATTAAAACAGACAAACACAATTATTTGTGACTATGATCTGTGGTGCTTCCTCCAGAGTCAGAGATCAGGGTCCCATACTGGGAACGTTGGCTGCCATCTTCAAAGTGCTGTGAGCCACAAGGGAGTGGGACAAAGGGAATTAAAAATACCACAAAGCTTTCCTACTATTTTCAAGTTGCCTTTCCCTTGATTCAGGATTTAGTTGGATGCTGTAAACTTTTGACCATTTTTCAGAGTTCTAACAAAGTTGGTTCTGTTTCTGCTTGATTTCTTGATGTTTCTGTGGAGGCATAAACACTCAGAGCTGCCTCCTGGGCCATTTTTGCTGACCTTCCTCTTCTTCTACATCTACATATTTTTACCCTGTGGGGAAATGGTATACTTTCCTGGGAAAACATGAAAGATAATTATTTCAAGAAAAGGTAGAAAACTGTAATAAAACAAGAAATAAGGAAGGCATTGGATACTAATGATCTTGATTAGTATCAAGATCTGACTCACAGAATGGAACAAGGCCATAGTTGGTTTCAATGAAACTTCTAAGAAATAAATAACATTGAACACCTATGAAATAAAAAATTACTCATTTCACATGGTTGATGTTTGCTAAGGTTTTTAAAGAATTATGAAACATAGCCAAGAAAGTTTATCAAGAATGTAAGAATGGCTCAATATTAGATAGTCTGTCAATACTATCATCTATATCAATGGAGTTAATGAGAAGAAAATTGATCAATCATATAGATGCCTAAATGACAATTGATAAAATTTGCCACCCATTTCCTTTCAAAACAAACAGAAATTCTTATATGGTATACTATTAAAACATGAAAAAATGCATATCTGATCTAAAAGAAATAAAGTGTAGTCTCCAGAAATTAGAAACAAAGAAGAAACTTGTAACCAAAGAGTAAGCCAACAAATTAGAGATTCAGTGGTCCCAAGGAATGTTTTGAACAAGAATAAAAATTCTCTATCTGTGCTTGCATAATTGGAGTGATTCTCCCAAGAAAACTTCAGCCTAGAGGAAAATAAAGACATGAAACAAAGACTAATACAAGACAGTAGCCTCTGAAATATTGACAGCCACACTTGGAGGTTGCAATGGCAAAATCCCCAGCTCTTAGAAGTCAGGCAATATTCTTTGTAGCAGCTGAGTTTAAAGCATAAGCAATGGAGAGAACAGGCATGAGCTGAGGAGGGTAACCCATATAAAATATTTATCAAATTTTAAAAAGTAAACACTGATAGCAAACAAAGAAACAAATCAATTTGATTCACAGTTAAATAAATCCCTAGCTGGCTTTGGCTTCTGGAAGACCTATCTGCAGTGGTATGAGGGGACACATATAATTCCTTGGTGGGTTTTTGGTCAATCTGCTCAACATAATTTTACCCACAACCAAATGAGATCTCCTTTTACTCTGCTCCCCATGTCAGCAAGCTGTTCATGTCAATCATCAAATTAAAATAAGTATTCTTAGCCTTCCCTCACAAACATAGATTTGTAGGCGAACCACATCCACAATGGAATGTAAAGAATATCCATCTTGCCTGTTTAAAACATTGTTTGAACCCTTTGGCACATTTTTTAAATATCCTGATTTCTCTGATGTCACAAGTAGGTTTTCAAAAATAGTTCAATATTTATTTAATCCCTATATAAACCAGGTCTGTGCTAGATAGAGAATAAAATGGCAAAAAAGGAGATATAAAAATAGCCATTGACCAGTGTAATTGGAACTTATGATAAGAAATATAAAGGCAAGTAATACAGTTCATTAAAATAGCAAAAGAACAGTATACCCAGGTTGTGAGTGTATCTGAAGTCAAGCACTACTTTAGATAAGTGGGTGGTCATGAGAGACCCCATTGAGACACAGAGCCTATGTTCAAGGTTGATTTATGCCTTGCTTTTACTTTAGGTCAATATGGTGTTTAAATTTGCCTGATTGAACATGTAATGTTGTTATTAAAGGTACCAAATTATAATGTGCAAACCTAACAGAATTCCATTTATAATTATAATAATGTTTTTGAACCAGATTATTGAAATAAATATTCTAAGCTTACTAATAAATTTTTTTAAAAGACTGCCCAAAGAAGCTTGCTCTGCCCCCTATTATGATGCCCTATTAAACTACAGTAATTAAAGCCATATGATACTGGTAGAAATAAATCAATGGAACAGAAATTCATGAAAGTTATCCAAATAATTGAAAGCTTATATAAATGTAAAAGGTATAAATGGTTATCCTTATGTGCTATAATCATAGCTATAATCATTTCCCACTTTTTTTTTTCTCTTTTTGCCCATACATAATTTATAGGCCACAGCAATGGACTTCCTTGAATATGGCTTTCAGTTGGGTTCAGCCAGTGAGAAGCATAGCGGGAGCTTATGGGCACGAGGAGGACAGTGAGTCTGGAATATTTATTCATCCAGCTCCCTTCCTGCTGTGTTACTGGAGCTTGATTATATCTCTTTGCAGAAAGCCTCAGCTCTTATCGGGTAGCATTCCCTCCACCCACACTCAGAGTTGTTCTATATCGCTCCATCCCCTCGCTTCTCCAAGTAATACTAAGCGATGTGCTATTGCTAGCCTCAAGCTTCTTTACTATTATTTTTTTCTTTACTATTCTTTATTAATTTTCCTTAAATCTACTCATACTTATTAAACTTCCTTCAATTGTTTTATACGATTGTACCATCTTTGTCTGATCAGGGCTTTAAGCAATTCAGCAGAATGGACCTGAAGAAAGGAACTTTCAAAATGGATCAGGGATTGAGTTTGCCTCACATTCAAGAAGCACAGGAATAACCTCATTGCTGAGGAACCATGTTAATTCATGAATGCAATGGTACTGTTATCCATAAGATACCCTGCCATCCATGGGAAGAAATGCTATTGGAAGTCAAGACACTGGAGCTGGGGGCACCTAGGTGGCTCAGTCAGTCTGCCTTTGCCTCAGGTCATGATCTCAGGGTTCTGGCCTGCTCAGCGGGGAGTCTGCTTCTCTCTTTCCCTCTGCCCCTCCCTTCTGTTGCTGGTCTCACTTGCACTCTCTCTCTCAAATAAATAAATAAAATCCTAAAAAAAAAAAAAAAAGACATTAGAACCAGCAGCAGTGAGTTGTTTTGGCAATAATGGTAATTTTTGGCAATGATGGTAATTATGATAGTAGGACTATCATAAACTAGCTGTTTCTGTCGACTATAGAGGTTGTAGTCTGGGGAGAATAAATATTGAATAAGGCATAAATAAGGCATATAACTTGTGTGTGTGTCGGTGGGGGGATAAAAATCAGACTCTATGATCCCTTTAAAGGACTCCCTCCCAGTGGAGTGGCAGGATTGCAGAGTTGTGTTGCTCAGTCCCACCAGGTTTATTATGTGAATGCCTGGAAACTGGCAGAACAAGAAAGGGATCCTGAAATGTGGGAGAGAGAACTTTGGGTAGATACAAATAAGCTGAGAACTTTGAAAGCCCTGACCCCCTGAAGTTCTCTTGTTGATTAAGGGGGCAGTGCCTTCATCTCATATGACAGAAGTTGCTCCCGGACAAACATCCTTAAGGAACTGCTTCAGAAGTGATTGCCTCTCATCCGAATGAGACTTTAAGAGACCGCAAACTCCCAGAGACTCACAAAGGCCCAGAATAGAGAGAACTTTTGGCCTAAATCCACCTCTCTCAGAGGCCAGTGGACTCGTGCTGATTTCAGGTCTCTGCTGTCACGTAATATCCTAATGTGACCTGAAAGGCCCTTGGTCTTCCTGATTTTCCACTGATCATAACCTTATTGCCATGATACTACCTGGACAAGGTGTGTGCAGCTCCCCACGCATGACTCCAGGTGCTTGGGTCTCTGCACTGTCTGTTCTCTACAATAATAGTCTTTCTCCAGACAGCCTTATGACAAATTCCTCTCCCTGTTAAGTCTTTACCCAAATGATTCTTCTTCAAAGAGACTTCTCTGATTACTCTATTTAAAATTCTATTTAGTGTTAATGTGCTTTACAAAAAAAAAAAAAACTGTTTAATGTTACGTGCATTTAAGTAGGGACTCACGTGGAGATGGGGAATGGAGAGAAGGAATATTAAAATGAGTAAAAGGAGGGCTTTGTGGGGTTGATGACAATAGTATACCATAAATTGTGGGTATTTATCTAATTCTTTGCATCTAAAAAAGAAAAAAAATAAAAGGACACCATGCATTATATTGTAAAACTGCATATAGTCTATCTTGTATATGCATAGATACATATGTAGTAGTTATATAAAAATAAGCCTGCAATCTTTGAGAATAGTAATGTCTTTAGGAAAGGTGAGAGGGAAGAAATGGAACAGAGAGATTTGCTGTGCATTTACAGCAAAAGGGAAAACCTTAATATTTGTTCAGTCTCTATGGTTGATCCACAGATGCCTCTCTTGGTTCCTATATCCATATCTAAGTGTCATTTTCTAATTTTTTTAAGGAGGCAGAGAGGAATGGTAGATAAAAATGGAGAGGTAGATAAAGAGCAGCTTGGGGTGGGCCTGTATTCCATTCTAGGGGTTTTAAACTTTATATTATAAGACAAGACAAGCCACTGAAATGTTCTCAAAAGCAAGCAGTCATATTTTTTTTTCCTTTTGTGGGAATTAATCTGGCTATCACATAAAGGGGCGAAAAAAAGGAAGAAGGGAGTCCAGTGCAAAGTAGGAAAGAATAATGTGCACAAGAGGTAGCAATGGATACAAAGAAGAAGCCAAAATCAGATCTTCACTTTGTTATTGTGTGGCTTACCATGGCATAATTCAGCATAGGAAATAGAATGGGAATGATTAGATACAGTTCTGCATCCAGGGTAAATCCCTGGTCTTAGCACAATGTGGATTCCTCCTGCTGGATTAGGTGCCAATCATCACAGACCGAAATGTGGTAGTATGATAATGAAAGTCTATGAAAAATCGCTTAGCACTCTACCTAGGTGATATGAAGTACTCTTTATTTGCAAGGTCTGGAGAAAAAAAGAACTGTTTTAAATGATTTCTATTAATTGCTACCTAAAGTCCATAAAATTTAATGGTTACCACCTCAAAGTGGTGGTAACACATGCATTGCATTTTCTTAAAACTATATAAATTGAACTTCTGTGAACATAAATCAATACTCACACAAACTTTTTTTTTAATTAACC
Organism: Vulpes lagopus; assembly: GCF_018345385.1. Taxonomy (NCBI): domain Eukaryota; kingdom Metazoa; phylum Chordata; class Mammalia; order Carnivora; family Canidae; genus Vulpes; species Vulpes lagopus. The sequence continues at coordinate 35,378,170 of NC_054831.1, forward strand.
ACCATCATTATATAGGGCTTTACTTATAAAAATCCTATATAAGGTAGATAAAAAGTATCACAAAATTACACATATTTAAGAATGCTTAAATTAGAGCAAACACCCTAATGAGTAACAGAAAAAGTAAACTAGCAATACAAAATAGAGCTATCATAGTTTAAAACAATAGTTTTGGTAACATTAAGTAAATAAATGTTAAAGAAAATCTCTGATCCATGCCATGATAATTAGTTACATGGAAGGGTCAGACAAATATACCAAAGTGAGCTGTGTTTTCATAATACGTTAGAAATCTTAATTTTATCTTTCTTGGGTTTTACCCATAGAGTTTACAAAAATAGAAAATCTAAAAAAAAAATAGAAAATCTATCACATATAAAGAATGTACACATGTATATTTTTAAATTAGTCCCAGTAGTAATACATGCAAGTGTTTGGTTTACAATTCATGCATATATAAAGGTCAAAGATGTTGGTACAGCATTTTAATTAACCCATGGGTCACCAAGGTTAAACAGAAACCCAGGGGAAAGTGACAGAGACAAATTGAATCCTTTACAGCTCATTATATTCTGCTAGTGAAAATCAAATGTTCATGACTAACATCCTCTCTAGGAACCTGTTCCATACTTTTTTCTCTAGATGTACTGAGAATAAGTATTTCATCATGCTTTGGGGGAAAAAAGTGTAATACGTATCTTTGAAATATTAACTAATCCCTCTGATTCATTATTTCCTGAGCAGAAGGAAGGGGAAAAAAATCACATTTAAGAAGATAGTCCTTTTTTTTTTTTTTTTTTTTGAGAACAATTCATGTTTTCAGCATTTGGTAACAAATTAGAGATGAAGTGAATTTACTTTACTTGTACTTGAAGGCAGAGAAAGAACTAGGGAAAGAACAAATCATAAATATTTACAAGGCAGTCTTGTGAGTGCCGCTACTGAGGCTGCCTCCCAAGAAGCCACCATCAAGTAAAGAAGTCTGGGTCCTTAAAAAAAGAAAAAAAGTCTGGGTCCTTTAGCTGGTATAACCGTGATTCTCAGAGATGGTGGTTTCTTGTCTGTGTTCACCAAAGAAGCAGCGTGTGGCTGGGTTTGAAGGTGCACAGCCAAAGCCCCAGCTTGGCATTTCCTCAACGGGCATCTCCGGGCCAGCAGCCTAGGAAGCGAGGCCCTAGAAGCAGTGAGTTACTCTTTGTGGAGTGCTGGAGGAGCAGACACGTCCTCAAGGGGAGCTTAGCACAGCCTCAGACACAGCCGTCCCCAGCCAACACAGATTTGAGGGACTGGCAGTAGTCCTGGTGGTCTGTTCTTAACCTCCTCCCATCTGCAGTGTACAAAGAACACCCGGGTGCTCGTCGTCTTCTGTCGAGCTATGTGCTCAAAAATCTGTGCTCCTCCCAAGCTGCGCTGCGTGGACCAGCCCAACGGAAACATGCCACCAGCCTAACTTACTATTTCCTCATGTCCTGAATGTGCACAACTAAACTTTGCATGTGGGGTTCGAGATGTTAGCTTGGGACAAGAGTCACCTGGCACTCATCATCCCCTGGGGATCTACAATGGTGGTTTGATAAAAAGGCTGTTGGGTGGTTGTCACTCTTCCTTTCTGTAGAAAAGCCTATGCTACCTGGTGCCCTACACGAACCTTGTGGAGCTGGCTTCCTAACTCCAGCCTCAGTAACTCACACAACCCGGACAAGCAGTCTCTTTAAATCCTTCTTTAATGGAGCAGGGCCAAATTGGGAGTCTCAGGGAACAGGCCAAGATGGTTTATCTGAGAGCCTCCCTCTGTTATTCCGGGTCAATTTGCATAGCAATATGTTTGTCCCAGACATGAAAACTGCCTTCATTCACAGGGGAACAAAACAAGAAAGCAAAATAACACAAAACTTTTAAAATATGTAAGAGCTCAACTGAGCATGAGATTGGTGGTGGGAAAGACCTCAATCATTACAATAAATATTGCAAGTGATCCAGAATTGACATGTGGATGAAGCTAAAAAAAAATCAGTGAAATAGTCAACGTCATTCTGTTTAAGATTTATTCAAAGGATCCTTAAGCAGGAAAACCTACAGCTTGAGCTGGCCTGAACTCTACCCCCCAGGGCTGCAGTGGGAGGCTCCCTGTGTGCTGGCCCTGTGCACTCGGGTTTCAGAGCAGGAGCTCACACACCCTGCAGCCCCACAGGAAGCAGGGGATCTGCAGGAACAGGAATCGAAAGACAACTACCTGGCACCAGCCTGGTACAATCTGTTCAAGGGACTTGTCTGCCGGCATGGGGTCAGCATGAGAGAGAAGGACCCGGTAACAGATCTTTCCTCCAGCCACGGAGTTTCCCAGAGATGCTGAGAGATTCATGCCAGGTCTTATGGCCAGAAGGAAAGCGGAGGGCTGCATCTTTCAATCTTTATTATCGATGCAGAAGAGTTTTTACGTTCCAGAAATTGATTTTCTTCATTTTTAGAAGCAGCATGCTTGGGGTATATTTACAATCAGGACTTTCTCTCTCTTTGCCTTCTATCTGATAGGTTATATTGGACAAGTAATTATTGTATTTGCCGGAGTCAAGGCAAACGAGGAGAACAAAACAGACAAACATAAGAGCCTCGGAGGTTGCAATGCAGTTAAGATTTTGTTTTGGAAATCCAACTACTTCTATTTCTGTTTTGGAAATCCCACTAACATTTGTAAAAAGGACATACATGGTTCTTGGTGTAGTTTTACTTTGTTATCTTGGCTAAAAACTCAGAAAGTACTTTATAATCACGACTATAGAAATGATAACAAGGGATGTACTGGACAATTGCAGAACCTTCCAGCCCTGCTACCGTAGGTGTTTCTGAAATCATACTGAGACTGGGGCTTTCATCTTCTTGTGTCTCCTGCAGAAATAAAGCCTTTAATCACTCTTTGGGAAAAAGAGAGCTGGTGTGTAATTTTGCAGCAAATATACAACTTCTACGTGCATTTATTTACATATAGTAGGGCAATGGAAGTCAAAGATCCAATGACTCAAAGACTGGTTAAAATAAATCCTTTTCATGGAATACAGTCTGTATCTACTTTGTGTAAAATGTATTATTGGTCACACAAACAATAGCATATATTGAAACAGCTAATGTCTATTACATCTGGATTGTACTGTTTTTCCCCATAATAATAATGAATGTACTTATGAAGTTGAGAGCCTACTATGTACTAGGCATAATGCACTCAGCAATTATGTATGTTAAAAGAAAATTTAGAGTTTTCTTTTTATAGAGTTTTATAGAGTGAGACACAAGACTGTGAACAAGGAGACTTCAAATGGCAAAGTAGCATGAAGGTCAGAGTCAGACCACTACTAGATGGCTTATAAAGTGTGAATGAGGAAGTTGTTTACTTCATAACAATTGGTTAATCCAATAGGAGTTTCCAGGCAGCAGGGGCTTGGTTAAAAGTGATCATCTTATGTCATTTTAGGAAAATGACTTAAATTTTATTTATGATTTTCAGAAGCATTTGCAAGAAATAAGTTCTCTTCTGTTTATGAAATAAACTAGTTGAAATTTCTCTTAGGTGGTCTAACCAGTATTGTCTATTTGGGGGATTTGCAAGCCTGGGCTCCAGTTTATTTCATTTCTTCCAAAAATAGATAAAATTCCCATTTTCTAAAAGAGCAAGTTGAAGGTTTATATTCATTTAACCTAAACAAGCCTACCTGGAGAGATGTCAAAGATGTCTACTCAGTAAAGAAAAGTAGCTACAGTATGATCTTGTTTATGAAATAGATGGCTTATTAGCATGTGTATTAAAAATGTGACCCAAAAAAAAAATAAAATAAAATAAAAATGTGACCCTTTACTTGGGTGATTTTTTTGCACACTAGAGAACAAGGTGAAAGAGACTTCTTAATCTTGTGAATTATATTTTTATCTCTCAGTTATTATAGCATTTTGAAAAATAAAGAGATTAAAAATAAAATATTACAAGCCTAAAAGACACTGCTCACCAAGAGGTTACTATGATAAGCAATGAACAGATGCTGAATGAAAGAGGGAGGTGACCACTAAATTTTAGAGAAAAATTACTCTGTATTGCTGAAGTCAAACCAAATAACACCATAGAGAAATCCTTCCATATCTTTTTAAAAAGAATTTATTTATTTATTTATTTATTTATTTATTTATTTATGAAAAACATACAGAGAGAGGCAGAGATACAGGTAGAGGGAGAAGCAGGCTCCCTTGGGGAGCCTGATGTGGGACTCCTATCCCAGGACCCCAGGATCATGACCTGAGCCAAAGACAGATGTTCAACCACTGAGCCACCCAGGCACCCCTACTTCCATACCTTCTTTGTTGTTGTTTATGTTCACCTCTTGTTTTGTTTTTTAAACCTTTATCAGACTTGAGCCTTTAATCTCTGAGAGTTCTGGAACAAAAAGAGAATTGAAATTTTTGACATCTGAGTGAAAGTGATAGGTTTAGACACTGTCGGGTAAACTTGAGTTCACGAGGAGTGCCCAGTCCAGATCAGGTCACGAGCAGGTACAAATAACAACATGTCTGCACATCTGTAGGCCAAACAGGTTTTAGAGTTTTAAAGGCCATGATCCTTCTGAAGTATGTCCAGGATGACAGCTTTTATCAGAGCACTGAATTCGTCATGATCACTTGCGGAGTGAAAGAACTGCTCTCCAACATGAAGTCTGGACGGTAAATAATCTCCTATTTCCCACCCTGATGTTTTGGGAGATTGTGACTGATGTAAGTATATTCCAAGTTACCAAAGAAAAGGGAAAAATTGACGAAATGGTTTCAAGGATTCCAAAATTGGGGATGGAAATTCTTAGTGCAAATGCCTTTGAAGATAACAGGAGTTAGAAGCCAAAATTCTTGACAACTCAGAGTCAAAATACTTTTGGAGATACCACTGAAAGGTTGGACAATTCCAACCACAGCCACAGCCGCAGCTGCAGAGAATCCAAAGCTGTCGAAAGAACAAATTTCAACCTTCTGAGAGAGAAATCACTTTTCCTTGATCTCTACATTGATTTCACACTGTCAAATTTTTGCCCTTGCCTTATCATCATCATCATCATCATCATCATCATCATCATCATTATTATTTCAGAAGAATTGACACACAATGTTACATTACTTTTGGATGTTCAACATACTGGTTCAACAAGTTTATGTCATCTGATTTTAATCCATCAATACATAGGTCCAGCTCACCAACAAGAGTTTCAAAAATAATAAGAGAAAGTGCCTATGAAGCATCAAGAAAAGATCACTCCCCATGTCAAGGAACTCAAGCTCTTTTTTTCCCAAGTAAAATACTGAATGCATAGAAATTTGAATCCATGGTGTCTAAAGCCAACCTCATTCACAACATGCACTTAATGTAAGATGCACAGGGGGAATGTGTTCTCCATCCTGGATTAAGGATTTTGCTGAGCAAGAGCAGATCAGATTTTACTTTTGGCTCAGAAGCTAACTCGGTGACCCTCACCTCTCCAACACTCTTTTCTAACAGTGGGGATAGACTGGATTAAGGGGATAGACCGGATTGGCAGTAGACAAACTTTTTTTTCCAGTTGAGGAAGTGTCTTACAGAAAAAAGAAATTGTATCGTTTATTTTTTTAAAGATTTTATTCATTTATTTGAGAAAGAGAGAGAGGGAGTGGAGCAGAGGGAGAAGCAGGTTCCCGAGAAGGGAGCCATGTACAGGACTCAATCCCAGGACCCAGGATCATGACCTGAACAGAAAGCAAACATTTAACCAACTTACCCATTCAGATGCCCCTGTACGTTTTAGAAAAGCAAAAGGGATACACTTGTGAAAGCAACCTGCCAGAGCTTGGAGAAAGGCTAGAGCAAAAATCCGAAAGTTCTTCCGACGTTCACCACCTGTCTCCTCAGGCCCACTGCGATCCAAACTAGGCTCATATTTAAAATAATTTAGAGGTTTTCTTAATAACTGAAAAAAGCATTTTTATTTAAAATTATATGATTTAGTCTACATATTAAATGTATTTGCCAGCATTTTATCCACTATATATCCAACTTGATGCAAATATCTAGTAGAATGCCCAAATATGTTAATTCCAGGGAATAATACTAATGGACAAAAATATATGGTTTATGAATTTTGGTTTCAGACATAAGAGAGAAATAAAGTCATATTCTTCAATAAATCATCTGGGCAGTAACTCTTCATTCTAAACCCTAATTAAATCATGGAACTGATTACTGATGAGAGATTCAGCAGCTCATGAAGCCAAGAGTTCACTGTCATAATTGGCAGAAATTCAAGCTGTTTGAGACATGTAAGATCTCACATTTATTTGACATCTTAAAGACTATATTGTAAGGTTTAGCATTTCTTTCATTTGCTGGAGCAGATACTATATTACCGACTTTATGGATAAAAATGCACAGAAACATAAGACTAATTTATCTGCTTAAATTCTTTCAGTCAGATTGTTAATGGTATTAATGATGAAAATTGTGAATCTTTTGAAAATAGGTTGTTGTCATACTTTTCTCTAGACCAGGATTCTTCTAAATAATTTGACTGGGATTTTTTTTTTGACTGGGATTTATAATAAAAAGTACATCCCATACACAACCCAGTAAAGATATATACTGACCAAAACTAAAAAAGAAAAGAACTTCATAAAATAAAATTTAGCCTTTCTTTTTTTCTATTTCTTTCTCTTTATTTTCCTCTCTTTCTCTCTCATGGTTGCCATTCTTGTCACTTAGTCTACTTCTTTAAAACCAAAAATGCTGATTTTCCAACCTCTTAAAGGGTCCAGACATGCAGATTGAAAAACACTGCTTTAAATTTTGCATCCTCATATGCCTTCTCTGTTGTACTTTTGTTCTATTATTAAGTCTTAGAAAAATAAAGCAGTAAGAAAGGCATTGCCAATATGAGTTTTCCAGCAGACCTTCCCAAGGAAGAACTATCCTTTTGCTGACTACTAATTCTTACTGCTATTTGGGTCTACAATCCTATCCTACTTGTACTCAAGGGCCCTCTGCTTTTTAAAACAATTATGATGTTATCTCAACAAGTATTTTTGTTTTTAACATCCAGGAAATAATTAAATATTTGTCAATTTTGTATAAGTACTCTAAATTGTATTTGTTGTTAGAAGTTTTGGTTAGTTTCGAAATGTTTATGTCTGTTGATATTTTTTAGGTATCTGATATCACAATGTCTAAGAGCTATGAAATGGGATCCTATTATCTGCCTACTGCTGGCTCCGGGCCCTTATGTATTTCTATATACATAAATATATCTCTAAAAAAGCTGACTTTGCCAAAAGAATATAGCTGTTTTTTCCATAAGAAAAAATTATTTCACAATTTGGAAAAGCAAATTTGTCTAAGAAATATTCAATATGATGAGGCTTACATTGTGCAATATTTTTTTGGAGAGAAGGTGTTAGCAATCTCTTTTTAATTCTTTTGAAAGCTACCAAACTCTGCTGTCCAAAAACGTAGATAGTAGCCACAAGTGCCCACTGAGCATTGAAATGTCAAAAGCATGACTGAGGAACTAAATTTCAAATTCATTTAATAACAATTTACATTTAAATTTAAAAAAATAATACTTAACTAGTTAATGGAAAAAGTTTAACTCTGTTTGGAATAACTTATGTGAACCTATTTTTCATAAAATCTAATTACAGATCAAGTATTTCCAATGAAGTTACAGCACAACTGAGATGCGTTGTAAGTGTAGAATATACCCCAGATTTCAAAGACTTAAAACAAACAAAACGTAAAATCTGTGGTTAATATTCTTTGTGTCAATTTCATGTTGAAAGAATAATATTTTTGATATATTGAGTTAAATAAAGTATATGATTAAATGTCACAGATTCTTTTTAGCTTTTCTAGGGCTACAAGCACTTAAAATTGCATAGGTGGCTACACCCATTGATGTATCTGTTGGACAACACTTCTATAGACCTTTCCCCTTCTCCATTTTACATACATGCCCAACATCAAAATACTACATGTAATTTGAGATCAATAGACTCTTTGAAACCTTATCATAAGCTCATGTCTAGGTACCTCAAAGAAAAAGCCATATCTCCTCACCATCTTCACTGTGCAGAAATGGGACCTGGAGCTGTGGGAAGTTTAGTAACTTGATGTGGGTCAGCTAGTAAATGGCGCAGCTGGAGTAAAACCAGGTTTGATTACTTTCATTATTTTATCTCAATTAGTACTTATGCATATAAATTCTAATCTTAGTTGCATGGACTCAATAATTTTTCAAATGATTTTGTATGAGAAGGATAAACACATATCAGACCAAATAAAACTTTAAAATGATGTGAGGTCTTTGGACGAGATCGGGCGCATTCAGGGTGGTATGGCTGTAGACGATGTGAGGTCTTTGGAAACAGTGATTCATATGTGGAACATACCATTACAAAGGCCACAATTAGTAAATTTAAAATATTTAGAATTAAGTCAAGAATATACTTTATTTACCAAAGGATATCATGATTCTTACCTTTAATCTTTATTTTATATATAAAAATGCTAGCGCTAGTGGCATTTTTGTCACTAGTTGCTACCATATAATTGGCACTGATTCTCTGTTAAGAATTTTCCCTGATGCTTAATTTTTTTAAAGATTTTTCACTTATTTATTCATCAGAGACACTGAGAGAGGGGCAGAGACATAGGCAGAGGGAGAAACAGACTCCCTGTGGGGAGCCCAATGCGAGATGTCATCCCAGGACCCCGGGATTACGACCTGAGCCAAAAGCAGACACTCAACCAATGAGCCACCCAGGCATCCCTCCCTGATGCTTTAAATATGCTATCTCAATAAATCTTCAGAATAATCACTCAGTAATAATTCTATTTAGTTACTCAATAATAATTATTTCTCAGGCCATTCAAAATTTTACAAATGATACATAAGATGGAAAACCTCCTGGCACTTTGGAACCTGTCCAGGTCACAGAATCAGGGAGAGAAGGGACAAGTTTTAACCCAGGCCTGTCCAAGTCCAGAGGTATGTTATCTTGTTAAACATCTCTTGACAATTAGGCTCTGTTTCTGTGCCCACATTATTTATCTAGTCTTAAAACTAGTAGGAGAGAGAGGATATGGAAAAGAAACTGAGATATTTTTTAGTCTGTCACACACAACAGAAAGCTTATAATAAAAAGACATATGCAAGCTTAACCAAAAGGCCACTTGTATGTCTGCTCTGGAGAAAGAAAGGGCTGGCTATAATCACTTCAGAACATCTATTTCATGAAGTTGTGTTTTAATTTTAAGAAGGTAAGACAATGGTTGTTATGTAGGTTTCTGGCTCCTGGTCTGCATGTTGGAAAAGAGCAAGATAACTAGTGATACACTCAAGAAGATGGCAGGTTGGAGAGAGAAACAATGCAATTTATTAAAAAAGTTATGGCAAAATTTTAAAAAATCAAAATATCATCTATGGGACTCCAGACAGTCACTGAGCATACGTGATTATCAGTTTTCCCCTCTGCATAATGGCTATTTAAAATATCAGGCCCATGCCCACTCTACTCAATATCAGCTTTTAGCTGATGCTGTAGTACTCACAGGACCATGCACACATGTGGCCTAGTGGGCAGGCTCTAGCCCAGCAGGGACATAGGTGATAACTATAACTATGCATTATGCCTGACTCCACCCAGAATTTTGTTCAGAAGGTATGGTGGGGATTTGCCAATCAGAAGAGATAGGATGGGCAGCCCCCGGGGGCTCAGCGGTTTAGTGCCACCTTCAGCTCAGGGCGTGATCCTGGAGACCCGGGATTAAGTCCCATCAGGCTCCCTGCATGGAGCCTGCTTTTCCCTCTGCCTGTGTCTCTGCCTCTCTCTCTCTCTCTCTCTCTCTTTCCTCTCTGTGTATTCTCATGAATAAATAAATAAAATCTTTTAAAAAAAGGGAGAGAGATAGGAAGCTGGAGGAGAAAGACAGAGGGAAGTGACTGTGAGGCTTGAAGAGCTGGTTGGTGTTGAGTGTAGTTTCTGCTTCTGACAGACGTCTGGTTCAAACGACAATCCAAATATGTCCAAGAAGTAGCCACCTCATGTTACTCTGTGAACAGACTTCTGGATACAAAAGCTAGCTTTCCACTTATTAGCTGTGTGACCTTGAGCAAGTTATATAACCTCTTCAGGCCTTGATGTTCTCACCTGTGAATGGGACTAATAATGAGGCAGTGGCATTGAACTGACACTTAAGGATGGTGGGCACTAGACAGATGGGTGGGTGGTACATGGTACAGTCCAAGGAGAGGGAACAGCCTGTGCGAAGTCATGAGATGGACAAAGTGGGAAGAATCCAAAGCACTCAAAGGCCAGTGTGGCTGGGGTGCAGGGTCAGTGGAGGAATAACACCTGTTGAAGCTGTAGAGGTAGACAAAGCCAAACTATATATGAGCTGTCATAGAAATTTTGTTCCAAATACAAAAAGCAGCCATGAAACACAATTCTGGGTTAAGACCGCCTTCCTTGATTCTCACAAGAAAAATGCAGTGGCCCCCTGACTAGCTCCAAAGCCTTTAAATTTGCCTCCTACTCATTTTATAGATGACTCAAGATTAATCTTCTGAGAGCAGTGGTCTGATTAAAACATTTCTCTGCTTAGTGCTGCTTACAAAATGAAATCCCAATGCCTTAGGCAGACATTCAGTGCCCAGCTGACTCCACAAGACTTTTCTTGATTTATTTCTCATTATTTTTCACCAACCTCACTGCATTCTAGTCCTCACTATTATGTAGGCATGTGCAATGCTTTTATGTCCTCTGTCTTTACTTACACTGCTCTGTCCACTTGGAATACCTTCCCTTCTTTGTCTGTATACCCTAAATGCTATCTTTTGAGGTCATATGCCATTTCTTATGGAGATTTCTCAGACCTCACAGATAGCAATAATTGTGTCATTTTCTGATTTCATAAGTTTTGCCTATACTTCTTTTATAAGGCTTATCATATTCTCATTTGGGCCAATGTTTTCAAGTTGTAAATAGCAACTTATTCTTAACTCACATAAACCTTGTGTAGTGGGACATTTAAAAAACATAGCAGAATAGAACACAATGAATTTAAAACATCAGAGTGCATTTTTGGTAATAATTTATAAATATTATTTTATGAAAGTATAGTATTTTGTACAGTGTTCCAAGTTAAAAAATTTAAGAAACACTGTTAACTAGAATATATTTTTCTTGAAGACATGTGCTGGATCCTACTCATCTATCTATACAAAGTGTTAAGCACAGTACTAAGCATTGGAAGATGTTCCATTATGCATCATAGTTTTCCATGTTCCTATCATTTCCCTGATTAGACTGAATAAGTCTAAATACACTAATCATAACACAAAAAATGTGAATGGAGTAAATCACTTATAAAAAATACAAACAGGGTTCTTAGGTGGCTCAGTTGATTAAGTGCCCAACTCTTGATTTTAGCTCAGGTTATGATCTCAAGATCATGAGCTCAAGCCCCATATTAGACTTACACTCAGAGTACAGTCTGTTTGTCCCTGTTCCTCCCCCTGCTGTTCTCTCTCTCTCAAACAAATAAATAAATACAACCTTTTAAAAATAGAAACAAATGAATAACAAACATTTCTGTTCATTTCTATAAAGGAACAAACATTTACTGACAACTATTCTAACTTCAATTATCTAAGTATTATCTAATTTGTGTTCTAATTAAATACCTATCTAATTATGATTTTCCCCACTTTACAAATGAAGAAACTGACCATGCCAAATATCTTAGATTGGTCTCCCCAGGAAATAGAATCTTGTCTTAGTGCCGGTTCTTATAGCAAAAATCATAGACTGGGTGGCTTCTGAACAACAATATATTACTCACAGTTCTGGAGAATGAAAAGTCCAAGATCAACTGCCTACCAATTTTGTGTCTGGCAGGGGCCTGCTTTCTAATTCATAGATAGCTGTCTTCTCCATATATTCTCACATACTGAAAGGAGACAGAGCCCTCTGGATCTCTTTTATAAGGGCACTAATCCCATTTATGGGGGCTCCACTCTCATTCTCTAATCACTTTCCAAAGGCCCACCACCAAATACCATCACATTGGGGTTTATGTTTCAATATATGGATTTGGTGAGGGGGATACACAAACATTCAGTTTGTAGAACTCTGAAGCAGAGGTTTACTGGCCAAGATCCTGTGGGCAGGAAGAGAAAATCCACATCTATGGTATGTGTTGATTTTGGGTAGGATGAATCACTGTTCCCATCATAGTGGGAGATATTCAGTGTAATCAAATTGCACAACTGGTGGTTAGTTTCCTTAAAGGATGGTGCTTATACTGGGTGCTCGGGTTTTGTTTCTGTTGCTAGCAGCTTGGCCATTCAGTGGCAGTAATAATAGATCAGCCTTGGAGAGTGGGAACCCATGGTTGGTTCTAGGAATGACCTTCATGCCTGAAAGATGGCTAATTATCTCCTAAATTCATTGTGACAACACTGGATGCTAACAGCTGGCTGAGTCATTTTGCCTACTTCATTGTTTAGGGCTTCTTCTACTGTGGGTGCTCACTAATTGGTGCTGACATATGATACCAAAATCTTTACACTTCCAGCCTACTTCCATATTCCATATACATGTTGCTTCTCCAGAACACCTTGTTATCTAACTTCTAGATCCCTGGCCAAAAAGCCAAGACATGGGGTGTTTCCCATGAGTCCATGTACATTCTTGTCTCAGGCCGTTTCTGTCTCCACACAAAGCAGTGTGATCAAGTTTAGTGTTCAAAATTTTGTTCACTTAGGATTTCCCCTGAGCACTGTCTTTCAGCTTACACTTATATATTTAGCTAGCACATTTATGAATAAATCTTGTTTTTTCCCCTCTTTGTCAAGCAAGTCAGAAGGGACTATCCATGTAGCTAGAGGTGCTAGCTGAGGCAGAAGCAATACTTAATCAGTGGTGGACACATGGGGAACTAGTTTATCTGCTCATGCAGTTTATTTGTTCTCTCTGGCCCTGTTTGTATGCAATCCTGAATGTACTATACCATCTTGTTGCTGTTGGGTCTCATAACCCAACTCATTTTGGACATCCATCACTGGCTGTGTGGCCACTTGATGTTTTAAGGTAAGATGCTCTATTTCTACCAGTATAGTGGAATACCAGGAAAAACATTTCAAGTGATATGTAATTCTCCATGTTATCTGGCATTATCTGATCTTGTTCCAAAACCCCAGAGATCTCCACATGGCATCTTTTTCTAAGACAATATCTCTAGTACCATAGAGTCTGCTAGGTCATAGGGACCAAGCAGTGGTGCCGTTTTCACTGGAGCCAGAGCCTACTACAGAGCTCTTTACTCTTAGGCTTCTTTCAAAAATGGCAGCCTTTTATTATTCTTGGCATGTGTTGGGATAGAGTTCTCACTACCCCTAGATAATATAACCATTAATTACAAGAATAAAGATTTAGAGTCAGCTAGTGTGGTTCAACAGCCCATAGTTTTAACTTACAAACTACACTGCCTCTGTAGAATAAAGAACTAAATTAAGATGACTTACGAAATAGAAGGATATAAGAAAACAAAAAAAAGAAAATTCAGACACAACACTCTTAATATTAAGGTAAAATTTAAGACAAACTATACTAAAAGGAACAAAGGGGTTAGTAATATTGGTAACATGAAATATACACTAAGATATAACAGACGTGAGTCTTTAGATGCTGAACGATATAGCCTATAAAGCAAATTGGGAGATACCTTGTGTCCAGTCTTGCATGTAAGGTGCTTGGAAGTCTCCACTTCATCTTGATGAGAAAAAAGTTGAACAGACTGAAAAATCGACTCATTTAGATCCATAGAGGAAATGAGGTCAGAATGCAAACTGCCCCCATTGTTGGAAAGACAGACAATCTACAGAGACAGATCGATTCAACTTAACTGGAGCAAAAATCCTTGAGCAGAAATCTCTGTGGGAACCAGTACCAAGCTAGAAAAACCTGAATTAGAATTGATAAATTGCCAAAGGCTCAGTCTGAAAAATCTGTGCATTAAAAACTGTAGGGATGGAGTACACACTTGTGAGTCTTATCTCCTGGAGCTTGACCCGGTTTGAAGAGTGAAGATAAGAATATCCTCTTGCTTCCAGCAGGGGAAGGGGAAAAGGGATAATTTAGAAATATACCTAAGGATTTTGTTCTTCTTAAAGAGGTCTAACCAGGGAAATTTTTTTAACCAGAGCCTAATGTCCTGAGGTTTTATCAGGGCCTAACTGACCTGGGGAGGTTGGGGGAAGTACTCAACTCTAGCTGCTTCCAGACATCCTGTCCCACCTAAGAAGCACTTGTGAATTTCACAGCCAAGAGGCACAGATGATTAAGAGACTTGAACCTAATGATAGGACCATAAAACACTTTCCCTCACCCCATACTTAGCACCTTATTACTAAAGACCTATTTTTTTTAAAGATTCTTTTACTCAGGAAGTGGAAATACCTGATCTGTAGCTTTCATCAAAAAACTACAAGGTATATTAAATGGAAAAACACAGTTTGAAGACAGAGTAAGCATCAAAACCAGACTCAGATATGGCATGAATGATAGATTCAGAACATGAATTTAACTATGACTAATATGCTGAGGATTTTAATGGAAAAATAGCATACAAGAATATATATAACTGGAAAGATACTTCATGTTTATGAATAAGAAGACTCCATATTGTCAAGATGTCAATTCTTTCCAACTTGAGCTATAAATTCCACCCAATCCAAATCAGAATTCCATTAAGTTATTTTTGTGGATATTGATAAACTTTTTCCAAGTTTATGTGAAGAGGCACAATGCCTAGAATTTTCAACTAGTATTGAATAAAACCAACAATGTCAGAGGACTGACACTACCTGACTTATAGACCTACTATGACCATAGTAATCAAGAGAGTGTGGTATTGGTGAAAGAAGAGACAAATTGATTAGTGGAAAAGAATAGCGAGTCCAAAAATAGATCCACATTCAGAGTCAACTGGTCCTTAACAAATGAACAAAAGCAATACAATGGAGCAAAGATAATCTTTTCAAAGATGGTACTGGAACAACTGGACATCCATATGTCAAAAAAATAACTAGACATAGATCTCACATCCTTCACAAGTTTTAACTCATGGTAGATCATTGAACTATATGTAAAAAGAATCAAAGAAACCTAAAAAATAGCAATACAGCCAATAAAGTAGAAAAATGTTATTAATAAAACATGAAAAAGAGAAGACAACATTGATTTTTAGAAAAAAAGATTTTTTTTATAACTTTGAAGACATCAACATTAAAAATTTTAAATGACAGGGACACCTGGGTGGCTCAGTGGTTGAGCATCTGCCTTTGGCTCAGGTTGTGATCCTAAGGTCCTGGGATCGAGTCCTTCATCAGGCTCCCTGCAGGGAGCCTGCTTCTCCCTCTGCCTATTTCTCTGCCTATCTCTCTGTGTCTCTCATGAATAAATAAATAAAATCTTTTAAAAAGTTAAATAACAAAATATCCTACAAATTTTAAAAAACTAAAAAACAGTCTGTGAAAGAGAATTTGTAACATAAAAAGAAAAAAAATGTTTTATTGCCCACATTATATGCAAAGCACTTATAACTTAGTAAGGAAAAAGTATAAGAAAACAAATCAAAGGATTTGGGAATGGACAATTGGCAATAGAGAAATACAAATCGTTGGTAAGCATTTTAAAGATTTCATGACTTCACTGATAAGAGCATTTAAAATTAGGGCAGCCCTGGTGGCGCAGCGGTTTGGTGCTGCCTGCAGCCTAGGGCGTGATCCTGGAGACCCGGGATCGAGTCCCACATCAGGCTCCCTGCATGGTGCCTGCTTCTCCCTCTGCCTGTGTCTCTGCCTCTCTCTCTAGCTGTGTCTCCATGTATAAATAAATTTAAAAAAAAAAAAAAAAAAGAGCATTTAAAATTAAATCAACAATGCCATCTTTTTTACTCACCGGGTTACTAAATTCATCCTTAATAAAGTCAAATTTGGAGAAGATAAATGGCAACTGGTACGCTAATGCACTGCCTGAGGGGATGTAATTTGATTGTTACTTCTAAAGGGCTATTTGAAAGTATTTATTTAAAAGTGCGTGAAAAGCATGTTATCTGAATCAATATTTCTCTTCCTTTTTCTATCCTAGAAAATCGGTGGTAATCACACACCTATGTATTTCAGCTTTGTTTATAGTGGAACAAAGTAAAAAACAATCTAAGTGTCTAATAAAGAAACTGGTAATTAAATTATTAGATTGGAAATAGTACAATGGTATAATGCATAATGGTTAGAAAGGAATAAATTAGATCTTTATATATTGACTTAAACATATCTCAATCCTATTTGCATTAGAAAAAAATGGATATTGCAGAGTCAATCTTACATACATTATGCTATTCTTATCAAAATATGTAAGAAAGTTATACAGTACTAGAGTGTGATGGTGATCGCCACTGACAGAACTGGGTGGGTGATGGCCAAGAGTGTATTTTATTTGTAAGGTGAATTTTTTTTTTTTTTTTTTTTTTTTTTTTTTTTTTTTTTTTTTAAAGAAGAAGTAGGGGGAAGAGGCAGAGAAAGAATCTTACAAAGGCTCCAGGCTCAGCGCAGGGCCCCACCTTGGCTCAGTCTCACAACCCTGAGATCATGATCTGATCTGAAGTAGAGTCAGACCTTAACTGACTAAGGCACCCAGATGCCCCTGTAATGTGTGAATTTTTTACATCGGATATCAACTCATAACTTTCCAATATACTTAAAAATAAAATGTAATAAAATTCAAACAAAGGAGAAATGAGAAAGAAAACAAATGAAAATTTTAACTTTGTTTATAACAAGGTTAAAATTTATAGAGTTTATATGTTAAAGCATTTTTCAGTGTTTTTTTGCCGATATTAGCTTATTTAACAATTCTTAAAACAGGGCAGCTCTGGTGGCGCAGCGGTTTAGCGCCGCCTGCAGCCCGGGGTGTGGTCCTGGGGACCCGGGACCGAGTCCCACATCAGGCTTGTTGCATGGAGCCTGCTTCTCCCTCTGCCTTTCTCTCTCTCTCTCTGCCTCTATGAATAAATAAAATCTTAAAAAAAAAAACAATTCTTATAGCAATTATCCCCATTTTATAGATTAAGAGAGGCACAGGGAATTTAAGTATATTTTGAAAGAGCAAATGAGATAGCAGCTTATGTTCTTGATATATTTAAGAGGAAGAAGTAGAATTAAAAGTGGTTAGGTTCTTATAAAGAAATATTTATTCAGGGCCATCCTTAAGAGATTTCCATAAACATTATAAGAGAATATGTGGTCCAAATGGAAAACTCTAAAATAGACCTGATGATATAAAACTTAAAGTTTGGCTCAGCTCTGGTGGTAAAGGAAAGAATCTTTTGTACCTGCCATAAACTGCTATGTCCTCATTTCATTATATATTCTTTGTATTTAGCTGCTTTAAAATAAGTCAAGAAGTCTTATGATTATCCTTACTCTTAAATTGCCATCTTTTCTAAAATTGCTTACTTGCATCTGCCAACTTAGGGAATCAACTTGCCTCCACAAATCTGGTAATAAATGTGGGCTAATTAGCCTAGAGTATTCAGTAAGGAATACCCATACATATATAACATGGCAGGATCAATAGAAATAAGAGAAATAGAAACACACCCCAAAACCACAGGTACTATTGTCAACCCTCTCTGCTCCTGCTTTTGCTTTGTATTCCTTTCTATTGTCTCTGGGCTTCTTGTCATTTTTTTTTCCTTTCAATTAATTCCCCTTTCCAGATTTGGCTCGTTGGCATCCACTTATAGTAAACCTCCTACATAGACCATCTTCTCCACTCAGCTTCCTTCATGACCCAACCAGTGTCTCTTGAATGGACTTTGTACGATGTATTTTCTACGAAATGGTGGTGGAATGGAAAAACATCAAGAAATGTTACAAATTTTCACCCTGCTCCAGTCTAACAACAGCGACTCTTTTGTAAGTAGCCACTCACAGAAGTTATGATTGTTTGCACGGTACTTTAGCTTATATGCTATGTAACATGTACCGACATATGCAAGGCACACTGTATGTGTGTATGAGGAAAAGAAAAATTTTTAGAAGATCCTTTCTATATTGGTTGAATGAATGATGGACAAAATCATTACAATACAAGGCATAGACAGTTAAGTGCATGAATAGCTTGAAGTTATTCATCTTCTTAAAATCTGCAAAATGTTCCAATTATGAACCATATTTTCCATAATGACATGTTACTCTATAATTACACTTTATTACACATGGTTTCTCAGAATTTTATAAATTTGTAGGACAATAAATAAACAAGAAAATAATTCAGCAAGGACAAATAAGACTGCGGTAGATTTTTCCCTGGAATGTACATTTACACCATTATTCTTTCCAAACCACATTGTGCATTTGATTCTTTTAAAAATGTGTGAAGGAACCAAAATGACAGGTTAGTCTGGATATGATATTGCTCTTGGAGCGATTTACGTGCTTTTTTTTAACTCTTTGATCTTAAATCAAGCTCTCCAACCATAAATCCTAGAACAAAACTAACAGGGCAAGAAAGGTTTTGTGGTTGAAATATATATCAATACTTTATAATGTCCTAAAAATCATTTTTTTCTGATACAAAACATTTTTAGAGACAAAAATTAAAATCCAAGTATTATGAGTGGTTTGTGCCAGTATATTATTAGTGTGTTTGAAAATTAAAATCAAGGAAAATAATAAAATGGACAAAAACTGTTTAACAATCAACCTAGTTTAACATTTTGATCTCAGCTGTTGAAAGACCAAGCACACTTTTTTTTTTTTTTTGACCAAGCACACTTTCAAAGTAGAGCTGGCTACAGATGAAATTGTGATGGGAGAAAAATGTTGTTTTTGATGTTACCATTCTACAATCATGACGGGGAGTTTCCTTACCCCTTATTAAGCTAGTACCATTTCCTCTCTGAAAAACTTTTCTCTGAAAGAGATGCATTTATTTCATTACTTTGGTTAACAGATAATTCAGCCCAAGTCTTTTACTTGGCGTTGTGGGGGATTCAAGTTTGAACAAGTCTTACCTTCCATTCTTAAAGAACCCCCAGTATCACCTAGAAAGAAAAAAATTTGTGTCCAGCTGGGATGTGACAAGTGGAATATAATAGGGTTAATTCAGTGTTACCGAAGGATGGCTTACAATAGTATAACTAAGATGGCAAGGTGTATTTTTAATGAGTCTCAAAGAAGAATCCATTGTACTTTGATAAATACACCAGGAATGACTAAATAAATATATTCTCAGTGTTAACACTAAATATGAAGCATTATTCCAAGTGAAAAGAAGAGCAGGATAAAGTAGCACATGACCTATAGACCTATAGTTTTAGGAATATAAAACTGAACATAGGAAATTGAGGCACAAATGAGGAGGCACCTGAGTGTATGAGTGGAGGTTTCAGATTCGTGATATTGTAAATTCTGTTTTAGGAAAACACTGGAGGTTTATTAAGAGAAGGTTAGCACCATGAATGTTATGCTTTTGAATTAAAGAAAGAGAATGTTTTTGGAAGAAAGGCCATTTTTTTTTCAGATTTTATCTAAGTTCTACTTAACATAGAGGGCAATATTGGTTTCAGAAGTAGAATTCAGTGATTCATCACTTACATACAACACCCATTGCTTTTCACAAGTGCCCTCCTAATCCCTATCACCCATCTAGCCCATCCCCCACCCACCTCCCTTCATCAAACCTCAGTTTGTTCTCTATTGTTAAGAATCTCTTATGGTTTATGTCCCTCTCTCTTCTTCCCCCTCCCGTATGTTCACCTGTTTTGTTTCTTAAATTCCCCATATGAGAGAAATCATATATTTGTCCTTCTCTGATTATTTTGCTTAGCATAATACAGTCAAGTTCCATCTATGTTATTGCAAATGGCAAGATTTCATTCTCCTTGATGGCTAAGTAATAATCCACTGCATAGATATACCACATCTTCTTTATCCATTTATCAGTCGATGGACTTTGGGTTGTTTCCATAGTTTGGCTATTGTATTGTATTTGTATTTTGAAATGGCTACCAAGACAGCCCATGCAGAAGTGTGATCACAGCAAATGTGTGGCAATGTGAAAGTCAGGATGTCACTAAAAGAATCAGAAAGAAAATTTAACTGATTTAGCACTTCTGAAGTCTTCTTCCGATTGCTAATTAATGTCCTCATTTATATGCCTGTTTGTTCTCTGCCATGTTTATCATCATATGCAATTTTGTCAACGGTCTTTAGCATTTTCATTACATGTCCACAGAAGCTACCACCTTTTCTTATCTCTCTCTACTCCCAATGGAGCACCTCACTTTAACTAGATTTAGCTTTTACCATTGCAGCTAAATGTCCAGATTTTTCCCTAAACTGCTCACTTCCCCGCATTCTTCTGCTCCACTAAATTTTGCAGATACATTTCATCAAAAAACTCCCCCTCCTTCCATTCCAATTCAATAGCATTGTTCTCATTCTCATACATGGTTGCAATTGTATTTGTAGGTATTTACTGGTACTGACCCTATCCTATTAGTTTGAGAATAATGTGATTTTTAGTAACTAATGCATGAACAAGCTACCATGTGCATATCTACTATATAGGATTAATCCATCTTTAACTGATAAGTGGAAAATACTAATGGTGAGACATCAGATAAAAGCATAAAACACCATCATATTTGTATGTCTTTTAATTGAGAAATATCATGTTTGTCAGGGCAGTCAGTGCTGTGCTTTGTTGAATAACACATTCCTAAAAATTTGTCTCAAACAAGATGTGAGAAATTTGAACTGTATGCTTGAAAGTTAAAAAAGGGGGTTCTTTTCCTAGAGAACTAAAATACATTTGAAAAATCCTGATATTAGCATCTTTTCTTTTAGATATGGTATTCAGCGATAGATTTGTAGATTTTCTTGTATAGGTTTGAATTTTATTTTTCAGTTAAACACTGAGCCACCACCTTAATTTCAATAAGTATCCAACTATGAGTAAATATTTTTGCTTCTGGCCCGTGGAAAGATGTCTACATTTGCCTCAGTGATACTGCTGAGGCAATCTGTTTCCCACTAGAACTGGCACTTAGTGTTGCACTCCACATACTTTTGTATATAATGATATTAAAGAAAAATGCAACAAAATTTTTGATTAATTGGACAACTTCAACTTGATACACCAATATGGCAGTTGCACTTTAGTTGAACTATTGACCGCTAGACATCAAGCTGTTTTTGGGGGAAAGTCTTCAAAATCTATAAAAGTTCTAATTTCTATAATGAAAGTGCTTTAAGTATATAAATAATATATAACAAAAGTTCAAGTTGTTGAAAATTGAGTATGCAAAATAAAGCCTTCCCTCTTTCAAAAAAAGACAATATGGTTCACATAGTCTTGGAAAAATATGTTATCTATGAATCAGAGAACATTAGAGCTATAAGGGGTTTTAGAAATTATCTCACAGAAAAGCCTGTTTTGAGAATGAATAAACCGAGGCCCAGAGAGGTAGAGAGATTAGCAAAATAATGCACTTTATAAGGTACATAATGAATATGTGTAAAAGTAAACAGGAAAAAAATAATGTGCTTTTACTTTATACTAACCAACATTGCACTTTTGGCTTCCAGATTTGATTTTTTTTTAAATTGTGATAAAATACACAGAATACAAAAATGTGCCATCTTAACCATTTATTTCTAAATTTGATTTTAAGCACTTGTGTCTTGGATCTCTGCCACAGTGCCTAAGACTTAGCTTTGAAAGGGTACAATGTCTTGCTAAGTGGACCTCCGCTAGAGGGGGCACCATAATATTTTGCCAGATTAAGTATTCTAGTGTTTGGGTGATTGAAAGAAATGGAAGAATCTGGAAAAACAACTCTAAACTGTATGATTTCAAATTCTAAGATAAACTCTTGCCATTGTAAATATAACTTGGTTCTTCAGTAAAGCAAGTGCCATACGCACTTTACTGGTCAATCTCAGAACCTGCTTTTTACCTCTTTCATATTAATTTAAGGGGGTTAGGAACATTGACAACCATCATTTCTCCAACTCCTATATTCATAGCCAAACAAATAAAGCTCAGCTCATGTTCACTATACATCACAAAGAGCTCTTGAACCACAAAAGCATATATTTTCTTTCAAGAAATTGTAACATTACATTTCCTTTACCCACTTATGTGGTCTCTGCCCACAGCCCAAATATGTGCTTAAGAGTTTAAAAGTGTTACTTGTATTTAATGTATTAAAATGCACACATTTTTAAATATACTTGTAGGTCTTTAGAAGTAGAAGAATACTTTTTTTCTGAAGCCTTTTAACTAATTCACCAATTTCTTTCCCCATTGGTTTCTGGCTCCCAACCATTAGCATGTCATACTGCATCTTTGTATATGCAGGGCAAGTCCTCACATGTCACTTAAGTTGTATTGTGGCCAGCTGTGTTCAAATTGAATACTTTAAGGTGGAAATATCTTAAAAATAAGTACGTATGTATACTAAAATGTCAGGTCATCTTTGCTTTCCTCTTTCAAATAAAACCCCAAGATAATGCAATTTATTCTGTTGTTTTCAATATCTTCTATTTGAAAAAATGACATTCAGAAGTTGGTTAATGATGCCAAATAAAGTATGAAGTTTCAAGACTCAATTTGAAAGCTTGCTTTATAGCTACATGAAGACTAATGACAGCTAATACTAATCCCATACAACTGACGCCATTGCACCAGCGACAATTTGCAGATTGGATCCATTAAAATTTGGTTTTACCTATTTATCTGTTATTTGGTAAGAACTGATGAAGCATCTCTAGATTCCAACTCTATCCTGTACTTTCAGTGCATAGAAATTACACTTTTGAACTAATAAATATCATTAAAATTAATCTATTTAGGAGATATATTCTGGGTTGACCCAAAGAACTTGCAGTTTCCATTTTTATTAAATATTTTAAGTGCTTCATATTGTGTTGTATTAGAGTACATTTCAGAGCCATATTGTTTCTTCTTTGAGAATCAAACATTTTTACAAATGCCTGACATTGGGGCACCTGGGTGGTTCAGTGGTTGAGCATCTGCCTTTGGCTCAGGTCATAATGCCAAGTCCTGGTATTAAGTCTCACATCAGGCTCCCGGTAGGGAGCCTGCTTCTCCCTCTCCTGTGTCTCTGCCTCTCTCTCTGTCTCTCATGAATAAATAAAGAAAATGTTCTTTTTTAAAAAAGCCTGACATTTCTAATTAACTTCTGAAACTTTCTGCTTTCATTTTGAAGAAAGGTGTTATATAGTCCTCTTGTTTATTCTACTTAGCCAAATTCAAGAAAGCATTAATGTTCTTTTTTCTTTTTTTCTTCCCATTTTCTTTTCCTTTCATATTCATTTTTATTGACCTATTTACTTTTTGCAAGCCAGCCTTCTGGCGTTTTTAAATAGGCTCTATTTGTTGAATGGTTTTAGAGTTAGGGAAAAATTGGTAAAATAGTACACAGTTCCCATATATCCTGTACTGTCTCCTCTTCTAGTATTATCCCTTGTTCGTGTCAATTATTACAATCAAGGAATGAAAACTGATACATTTTAATTAAATAAAGTGCCTAGTTTATTCAAACTTTCTTAGTTTTAACTTAATATCTTAGTTTTATTAGGTTATTAAAACTTAGTTTTAACTTAATATCTTTTCTAGGATTTCATCCAGGAAACCACATTTATATTTCAATGTCTTGTCTCCTTAGTCTCCCTGGGCTACGCATAGCGACTTCTGTCCAAAGCAAAAATATAGAGGGTGGAATAAAGAGTAATTTCCAATGGAGAGAAACTTGACAAACACTATACAAGACAGGCAACCAAGATCAAGATCAAAAGCATAAGTTGTGTTGATAGTATGTACCCTCGATATGGTAGGATACAGCTAACCCATGTATATACACATATTGACAAATATTTCTGTAGTTAAATATGAGCTCTTACTAATGCCACCAATTCATCCATAACCACATGGATCATTGCTTATCTGTAATTCCCACCCCAACAGTGAGAAAGCTGGCTTCTATCATCTTCCACTGATTTACTCATTCATTCATTTCCAGTACATATGAGTAGCAGCATCAGAAATTCTTTTAAGCACAGAGAAATTTCCCATTAGCTATATACTACAGGTTATTTATTCACCTAGTATTGAAGGCATCTTGGTTCAAGTTTTTGAAAATTAAGAATAAAAATGTACTTGCAGGTTTTCATGTAAATATAAGTTATCTAATTTGTTGGGTCAATACCTAGGAACAAGGTTGTTGGATTATATGGTAAGACTATGTTTAGCTTTGTAAGAAAATATCAAACTATCTTGCAAAGTGGTTGTGCCATTTTGCATTCCCATCAGCAATGAATGTGAGTTCTTATTACCCTACAGCCTCACCAGGATTTGTTACTGTCACTTTTTAATAATTTTTTTCTTTTTTAGCCATTATAATACATGTGTAGTGGTATCTCATTGTCTGAATTTGCAATTCCCTAATCACAAATTATTTTGAATATCTCGTTGTATGATTCTTATGTGTTTTTTTTTTTCCCTCAGTGAAGTGCCTGTGTAGTTTTTTTTTTTAATTAGGTCTTTTTAGTTCTTGCTGTTAAATTTTAAGAAATTTTTTTGCATATTTTGAAAACAAGTTCTTTATCAGATAAGTGTTTCATAAATTTTTTCTGCCAGGTTAGACAATGGCTTATCTTTTTATTCTTTTAGCAGTGTCTAACAGATCAGAAAACTTTACTTTTAATAAATATCAACTTATTTTTTTCTGTCCTGATCATACTTTTGGTGGCATATCTAGAAAGTCATCACCGTGTGCAAAGTCACCTAGAATCTCTCCTACACTTTCTTCTACAAATTTGATCGTTTTTAAATTTGCATTCAATCTTGTGATCCATTTTGAGTTAAATTTTGTAGAAGTTTGAGTACTGTGTCCAGATTCATTTGTTTTTTAATGCGAATATCATCGCATCATTGTTGAGAGGACTATCCTTTCTCTGTTGAATTTCAGCTTTGCTCCTTGGTCAAAGATCAGTGACTATATTTATGTGTATCTATTAATGGATTTTCTATTCTGTTCCATTGATCTATTTATCTATTCTTTCACCAATACTACACTATCTTGATTACCTAAATTTTATAGTAAATTTGAAGCTGATAGCGCCAGTCATCCAACCTAGTTCTTCAATATTGAGTTGACTATTTTAGGTATTTAATCTTTTGTTACCAACTTTAGATTTAGTTTGTTGATTTCCACAAAGTAACTTGCTAATATTTTGATTATGTTGAATCTGTAGATCAAGTTGGGAAGAACTGACATCTTATGAGTATTGAGTCTTCATATATATAACCATGGAATTTCTCTCCATTTATTTAGATCTTCTTTAATTTTCTTTAGCAGAATTTTGTAGCTTGCCTTATGCAGATCTTTGCATATTTTCTTAGATTTATGTCTAAGGATCTTGAGGGAGAGTGTGTTGTTTTTAATTTCAAATTCCAATAGTTCAGTGCTGGTGTTTAGGAAAATAATTATATCAAGTTGTATATTGCAACTTTACTACAATTACATATTAGTTCCAAGAGTTTTTTTTTTTTCTTTTTAATCAATCCTTGGGATTTTCTTACATTTATCTAAAATACAGCTTTATGCTCTTACTTTTATTATTTATATTTTTATACTTTCTCTAGGTATAAATTATTTTTCCCCTAATTCCCTAAGGTGGAGGCTTTGCTTATTGATTTTGCGTCTTTCTCTTTTCTAATAAATGTATTTCATGCTATAAATTTCCCTCTAAGCATTGATCTTCCTGCATCCCCAAAATTTCTTAAGTTGCATTTTAAATTTCATATAACTCCAATTTTTTTAAGAAAAGCTTATTTGAGATTTCCTTTACCTATTTGTTATTTAGAAATGTGCTGTTTAATATCCGTATATTTGGATATTTTCCAACTATCTGTTATTGATTTATAATTTAATTCTAATTGTGGTCAGAAAACATACTTTGTATGATTTTTATCCTTTTAAATTAGCTGTGTTTATGGCTTAGAATCGGGTCTATCATGGTCTATGTTCCATGTAAGCTTGAGAGGAATTTGTGCTGTCATTGGATGGAAAATTCTATCAATGTCAACTAGATCAAGTTGATAATAATGCTATTCAGGTCCACTGTACCCTTCCTGATTTTCTGTCTTCTTGATATATCAATTAATATATCTGTAATGTTGCATTCTACAGATATAATAGTGGATTTGTCTATTTTTCCGTGCAGCTCTTTCATATTTTTCATTACATATTTTGATTCTCACTTGTTAGGTGCATACACATTAAGGACTGTTATCATCTTGGAGAACTGACTTTTTAAAATTCATTATGTGATGTCTCTCTTTTTCCCTGATAACTTTTCCTGTACTGAAGTCTGTTTTGTCTGAAATTAATATGGCTATGCCAAATTTCTTTTTCTTAGTGTTAGTATGATACATATTTTTCACCTCTTCTCACCTGTCTCCTTATTAAAAAGGAGTTTTTTTTATAAACAACTTATAATAGGATCTTTTTAAAAAATCCATTGTAACAACCTGTCTTTAGTAAATGTATTAAAATAATTCACATTTAAAGTGTTTATTGACATAATTGGATGAAATCTACCGTGTTTGAAATTGGTTTTTATTTATTGTTCTTTCTCTCCTTACATTTTCTGCTTTCTCTGGTGTTAATTTAGCACTTTATGGGAATCTATTTTATCTCTTCTTAGCATGTCAGTTATACTTATTGCAAAAAAAGTGTTTCCATAAAGTTAGCAATATACATTTATAACTAACCTAATTCTATTTTCAAATAATACTACACCATTTTATAAGTATTACAGATGCCTTATTGCAAATCATTTCACATCCTCCCTCCCATCACTTACAAAATTGCTCTTGTTATTTTCACTTTACCATATGCTATAATCACAAATGCATTGTTATTACTTTGTGCAAATATTTAAATATTAGATCAACTAAGAATAAAGTAAATAAAAGATTTTACTTTACCTAATCTCTTCTACAATATTTTATCTTCCTTCCTTCCTTCCTTCCTTCCTTCCTTCCTTCCTTCCTTCCTTCCTTCTTCCCTTCCTTCCTTTTTTTAAAAATATAGATACAAGTTTCCAACCTGTAACATTTCTCATCTGTGTGAAGAACATACCTCAACATTTCTTGCAGGGCAGGTCTGCTGGTGATGAATCCTCTTAGTTTTTATTTGCCTAAGTAAGTCTTTACTTTCCCTTCATTTTTGAAGATTAATTTATCTTTATATAGAATTTAAGGTTAGTAGGTCTTTTTCCTTTCAATACTTCAAATATACCATTCAATTTTCTTACTTATATGGTTTCTGATGGGAAGTGTGTTATAATACTTACCTTTCCATTCTATAGATAATGTATTTTTTCCTTGCCATCTTTCAAAATTTTCTCTTTGTCTTCAGTTTTCTGCAATTGGAATATGATGTGAATAAGTGTAGGTATTTTGGTATTTATTCTGTATGGTGTTCTCTGAGTTTCTTGAATCTGCTCTTTGGTATCTATCATAATTTTGGTATTTGTCGTAAAATCTTTGGCCATTTTTACTTTAAATATTTCTTCTCCTTTCTTTCTTTTTCTTTTCGTATTTCAATTATGTGCATTTCACACCTTTTGAAAATATCCCACTTTCTTGCTATTATATTCTCATTCTCTTTTATTCTCTATTGTTTTAATTCTCTTTTCTATTTGTATTTCAGTTTAGAAAGTTAATAATGACATTACTTCAAGTTCACTAATATTTCCTCAGCCATGTATGGCTTATTGATGAGCCCCTCAGGCATTCTTTATCTCTGTTACAATGTTTTTGGTTCATAGCATTTCCATTTGATTATTTCTTAGGGCTTCCATCTCTCCAATTACATTACCCAAGTATTGTTGAATGTGTTCACTTTTCCACTGGAGACATTAGCATTATAATTAGCCATTTCAAAATACTGGCACAAAAATTTCAAAATCTCTTCCATTTCTTCATCTGGTTCTGGTGTGTGTTTGTTTTTTTTTTCCTGCAGACTTGTTTTGCCTTTGAGGTATCTTGTAATTATTTGTTGAAAGCTGTACATCGTATACTGAGCAGAGGAAACAGTGTTAAATAGGTCTTTAGTGGAAGATTTTACACTTATCTGGGTAGGTCTTAAACTGTGTTTATTGTTTGCTGTAGCTGTAGGTGTCAGAGACTAAAATTTCCTCTGTTGTCCATGTTTTTGTCTTCCCTATTGATTTTAGGTTTCCTTAGAGACTCCTTATTAAACAGAGTCTATACTTTATAGCTGTTTTGGTCTAAATACACTCTAATTATTCAGAACCCCTGTTAATGTAAGGACTTGGAGTGGAGGCATTCTATAATCTTATGATTAAATTCCAGTCTTTTTTGTGTCCCTCAGCTGTGTTTTTTCACAACTGTTTCTTACCTTTTTCTACCTCCCTTTCCTAGGTGAGACAGGAAGGTTAAAGTTGGCTAGAGTTAGGTAATGATCCTTCTACCTATGTGAGGGATAACACTCTGGTGACTCTTCTTTCATCGAAGAGTAAGCTTTTTTATAGAGATAACAATGGGCATATTTCAAATAGTGTTCTCTTCATACCAAAGACAAGAGATGATTTTTTTTTTTTTTTTTTTTGGTCTCTAGGATCCTCTCAGTTAAAATCCATGAAAGTATGGAGGCTTCACTAAGACTCAAAGCCTCCAAGAGTTTCACACTATCAATCTAATACAAACTCAACCTCCACCAATTCATCAAATCACTATTTAAGTGTGCCTGCTGTTTATGCCTTCAGTGGTTTCTGCTCTGGGTAAGCTGATCTTGGCCGTGTTTCCCTGATTTTGCTATATCTCCAGATTTGGGGCTGGCAGTTGGCCCTGCAAACTCTGATGGGTTCAAGGAAAGCCTTTGATTTTCCGTTCTTTTCAGCTTTCCTCTTATTGTGAGGGTGAGAGTGAGGATTTCCAAGCTTTTTACATGTTGGTGCTGAAACCGGAAGTCTTCTGCTGCAGTTTTTTTTAATGTAGTATTTTTCAAAAATACTGACATTGTGGTTAACATCTGGTTACTAGATTAAAATTTTGTGGTTAGGAAAATATTTTTTAAAGTACAAGTCTGAGAGATCAATCCATAAAACTTTGCACACATGAACAAGTGTTCCATGGATAAAGATCCCTTTAGCAATTTGGAAGTGGGTGTCATAAATCCCATTTCTCACAGGTAGTACTGTTTAGCAGTTGAATGCACAGCTAAAAAGAAAATATATCATCGGTACAAACCATTTCCCTATTAGTTGAGTTAACTGGGATGTCACTGTTTTTTCTTATAAAGACATTTATCTTTTGAGGAACAAAACTTGGACAAGTAAGGAACTTACCTGGGCTCAAAATTTAAGAGAGATTTAAAACATTAGGAATCAAAATAAAAATATTTTAATACAATATTAAATAGAGATTAATAGGATAAACAATAAACAAAATATCATAATTATTTAAATTATGAAATTAAATTAAGAAATACAGAGTTATTATTGGGGCCTAACACAAAAAGGAAAATCTTTATTGCTGATTTTTGGTCTTTACATTTTGTCCCCTACATAAGTCTCTCACCTTTGTCCCAACCCTGATGAGGAATGTTCAGTCATTAGACACTGAAAAAACATATTTAAATGTGTGTATTAGAGTTGGGGAAATCAAGGCAGGTTAGAAACAGAAAAATTTTCTTTTATACATAGTTAATGTCATTATCATTTGAAAGTCAGTATAACCAAATGGAAAAAAATGAGTTGTTTTTTTTTAAGTAAAAAACTATTGTTTCATACAAGAGTCTTTGCAGTTGGAAAATAGCATTAATATGATGCTAGATGTTCATGCATTTCTCTCTCTGCAGATATATATACACACATTCACATACATACAAGTGTTACAACAGTAATCAGAGATTGAAAAAAATAGACATCCCCAACAAAAGAAGTTTTCTTTAACTGATTGTCCTCTGAAGTTTCTGGTGATTCTGTACACTCCCTTTCCCTCAGGACCGCTCCATACTTATTTTCTTCTCAGGTCATTCCTTGAGAGATTTTCTTTATACAAGGAAAGCTATCTGTTAAGTGTCTTACACACACACACACACACACATATGTGTATACACAGGTAAAATGTGTGTGTGTTGTATACACAGGTAAAATGACTCAACTATATATTAAATTTCATATATACTATATATTATAATATATACGATATATATGATATATATATGATATATGATATATAATATATAGCATGTAACAAAGGTATATATATATAATACTTGCTATACCAGAGAGTATATGTATTATCACTGAAATTTTCCCCTTTCTCTTTTGATTCCATTATAGGTGTTCAAAAGATTTGAACGTGAAAGTTGTTACTTAATGTGTGTGGTAGTATGGCAGTATGAATTGAATGGCTGTCCTCCTGCAGAGTTAGTTGGTGTGCCAGAGACACACTGAGCACATCCAACGAAGTACTGAACCCACCAAGCAGCCTTAAAGTACAGGTGTTGAGAAATAAGGACAACTACAAAGTAGAGTCTCTTCTAAGTGTGCCAGATGGTAATCTGGACAACAGTATTTTTCAGAACTTTTATCTCCATAAAATGCTCAACAGCAATAAAGGGAAGAAGCTGTAATCATCTGAATTTTATAGATAGATAGAGCACATAGAGTACTTCTAAACTCATACACTCCGAGATGACATAATTAACTTAAAATGTATATGAATTTAAATTATGGTGTTTCAGATCAGATGGTTAAGTCTGCATTTGAAACCAGTAAGATGCAGACTGCTTTCAGTAATCAAACCTATTAATTACACTGTAACAAACACTCTTTCATATCTTTTGACCATGTTTTTTTTTTTAAGATTTATTTATGATAGACAGAGAGAGAGAGAGAGAGAGAGAGGCAGAGACACAGGAGGAGGGAGAAGCAGGCTCCATGCAAGGAGCCTGATGTGGGACTCAATCCCGAGGACTCCAGGATCGCACCCTGGGCCAAAGGCAGGCGCTAAATCACTGAACCACCCAGGGATCCCCTGACCAGGTTTTGTTAATGTCCTATAAACAGTATGCTGGCTTTCTATTTTCAAGTAATATTGACCTCAAGTCCAATTTTGCCATTATGAAAACAATAAAGGAGGGCATTAGTCCTACACATAATCATGTTATTTAGGCACATGAATCATAGAACATGTAAATAAAAATATCATCACCATGCATAAATGCAGGGAACACAGGCATAAACTCCAAATATTTAATTCCATCTTGATTTGTGTGTTTGGTCAAAAGCCTTTATTGATCATAATACTTTCAGGATTCTCCCTACGTGCTCGAAAAATGGCCAAAAGACAGAGTGTTGGAGACGAGGAGAGAAGCAAAAAGAGGTAGGCATGAGACCTAAAACAAAATGGATAAAGGCAAGAAGGAATCAAATCCAGAGCAGAGGCTGGCTTTTTCACTTCATAAATTACCATCTTGATGTAAATTCAATACTAGCAAATTCAATACACACGCAATGCAAAGAATTTTCGTGGGTGGGAAAGGCTGCAAGAAGAGATCAAGCAACAGTGTCAGTAGCTCTGAGTAGTTTGATAATGGCCCAGATTTCAAGCAGATACTTAAATACATTCCTGACATAGCTTAGAGTACCCGGCTGTTATATCTCACAGAAATGGTATACTCATTGTGCTGTTTTTATTTCTAAGTGGAATCCTGAGAGATCTTTCTAAGTAAAATGCTGGCAAAGAAACAACCCCATCACTAAATGTCCCTGTCATTTTGTCTTTTATGTGATTGGTTGCAGATGTTTCTGTGAAAAGAGGCTTCAGTGTCTTTGTCACTCCACCTACCATCAGTTCACACTCAGGGGCCAGTAGGGAGAAATATTGAACATAGCACTTAGCTATTGTGATCCAGCTTTTACATGTGCATATTCTTATCTCAACTTACTGGTGCTTATTTTGTGAAATAATTATCCAAGTGATTTTAGATTATAAAATAAGAGTCCCGAGCTGACGGGACTCAGCTCGGGGGGAGGGGGAGATAAAAAAAGATTATAAAATAACAATAAGTATCTTAGATTAACTTTATGAAACATGAGATTAAACTTTAACACATTTTTATTCAAATTTAAGAGGTATCAAATATACACAAGTCTGAAACAAAGTTTAATTCAATGTAGATTTGGGTTGGGACAGCATGAAAATTACTTAATTATGTCTTTACCAGGAATAAAAAAATGAACGCTGTAACAACTGGATGTTTACTTAAGTGATGAGCAATCTAAGACTAATTTTTAAAAACATTGATAAAGTAGATATCTAGAAAAATTACTTTTAAAGCTATTGTATTACTTATTTAGCATATTTCAAAGTATGGCATTTTGATATTCTATATAAGATATGACCAACAAACAAGGGTTATTCTTTAGTTGTTATCATGTATAATTAAAAGTTGTACAAGCAGGGTGATGTAATCACAATGTACTATGTGAGTAATGTTACAAATGTAACATTTGCATAGTCATATTATTGTATGCTTCGATTATTGATTTACAAAAAAAAGATACTGTCACTATATTGGAGGAATTGAAGGTTTATGTGAGTTTATGGGCAGAGAGGATGGTATAAAATAATTAATTCTCAACCTCAATAATAGGAAAGTAATAGATATCATCTAAAAGTTAAAAATCAAGAAATAGCTGTCCAAGCATTTTTATTTGGGAATACGGTGGCAAATTACATTAGAAACAGCTGGAAGATTGAATGAATAGAACAAAATTGGGGGGATGAGCAGAGGATCATCATTTTTCTTGGACAATCTTGTTTTTGATTATCACTCCAAAGTCTATTAGTACTTTAATAAAGTTAAACACTTAAAATGGTTTTTCTAAGAAATCAAGTACTTCTATTGATTTTTTCTAATTGTTTTGGTGTGAAGGGATAGACCACTGAGGTATTTCCCTTTAGTTAATGTAGAAAAGTGCAAATGTTAATCAGTCAAAATTTTATTTCTTGCCAAAATATTAAAACATCGTCAAGAACAATCAAAATTAAAGAATATTGGCTATAATCCTGCCTCCCTAATAAATAAAACCATTGTCATATTCTTTTCTAAACTTGTAAAGACCTTAAGCATATTTACCAAGACTTAAAGCTTTGAATCACACTATCTCGGTTTGAATCCTGGTTGTAGCTCTTATTATGTGATTTTGAACAAGTTAATAAAGCTACTTAGTAAGTACGCATCACTACATTATTTAAAAGTCAAATGAGAATAAATAAATAAAAGAATATGTGAAAAACACTTAACTTAGGTGCCTGGCACATATTTGAGTTCCATAAATGTTGGTATTTCTCTTGTCTGCACCTCACCACATAAGCTGAATTCATAAGTCACCTTCCATCCTCCGACATTATAATGCCCGGTAACACCTGTCCTGTGTTCTAATAACTTCTAGCCATTTTCAGAAACGCCTTCACTAATTGTCCCTATGCACATTAGATTGTTCCTTTTCCTTGTTTATGTCCTATAGCATCCAGCCTGTTTTCTAAGTAAAACTTACTGACACACAAAATAAATATTTCTCTGTGTAATTATTTGTTCGACATCAATTTGTGTTGGATAATAGACTTGAAACTCTTTGGGGCAGGGACTATTTCTATCTCAACCATTATTAAATAGGAGCAAGGTGGCAGAGGAGTAGGAGGCCTCAACTCACCTGTCCCACCTACTTACCTGGATAACTTCCAAATCATCCCGAACATCTATAAATTCGACCTGAGATTTTTTTTTTTAATTTTTTTTTAATTTCTTATTTATTTATGATAGTCACAGAGAGAGAGAGAGAGAGGCAGAGACACAGGCAGAGGGAGAAGCAGGCTCCATGCACCGGGAGCCTGATGTGGGATTCGATCCCGGGTCTCCAGGATCGCGCCATGGGCCAAAGGCAGGCGCCAAACCGCTGCGCCACCCAGGGATCCCTCGACCTGAGATTTAAAGAGAGAATAGCCGGGATGCTACAGAGAGAAGGGTTTCGCTTCTAACAAGGTAGGAAAGCGGGGAAATAATAAAAAAGAATCAAGTGGGGGAGGGGCCTCCCGCGAGGAGCCGGGCTAAGGAGGGGCGGCGAGTGCCTCAAGGACAGGAGAGCCCCGCCCCGGAGAAGCGGGAACTTTAAAAATCCGCACCGGATTCTTCCCGGAGGGAAAGGCACTCGCAGGGAACAGGGAACTCAAGGAGGACCGCAGGAGGGGCAGTGGAGCCCCCAGGTTCCCGGGGTCACTAACAGAGGAGGGGCGCCCGGAGAGAGCTCGGTAAAGGGCTGGAGCGGCCCAGCAGGGCCTCGGGGAGAAGCTGGGGGTCAGGCGGTGGCTCCGGGGGAGGGGGCTGCACCCTGCTGCCTTCGGGAGCCCCGGCCCGAGCGCGATTCCAGCAGCGCAGGCTCCCGAGCCCAGGGCGCAGGGGGACACAGCCCAGGATCCTGCAGTCCCCCCTGGACAGGCAGAGGCGGGGAGGACACAGGACAGCAAGGATGCTCCTGCCACCTGGTGCCCCACCCCGCCCCCGGAGCATCCAGGCCCCTGCGGACTGGGAGCTGCGGTAGTTACTGTGGGAGCTGACTCCAGGGCTGGAGAGCTGGCCGCCACCAGTGGTGTTGTCCCTCCTGGTGTTACCCTGTGCCTGGGACGGTCGGGACCACCAGGGAACAAGGACTTCCCGGGATAAACAGCTCCCACTGAGCCAGGCACCTGGCAGGGGGCGGGGCACTCCCCCAGGTGCACACACCTGAGAATCAGCACAGCAGGCCCCTCCCCCAGAAGACCAGCTGGAAGGACAGGGGAAGAGCAAGTTCCTGACCAAGCAGCACTGGAAACCTGCAGGGGAAGTCGAGGGATTTACAGTATATAGAACCAGAGGGTACTCCTCCTTTTTTTTTCTTCCTTTTTCGAGTACAACTCGTTTTTATATCAGACTGTAAATTTCTAATTTTTTTTCTCTTTTCCCACCTTAACTACAATATTTTAGCACAACTTCATTTTTAAGTTTCTTCCTTTTTGACTTACATATTGCTACAATTACATGTCTTAGATATATTTTCCACTTCTAGATTCCCTTCAACATACTCAACTTATTTTAGGGAGATATATATATATATATATAGTTTTGTGTTATGTGTTTTCTCTGTCTCATTTTGTTCTACAATGATGGAAGTTAATACCTTCTAAAATATTACCAGCATGCACCCAGAACCAAGTGGTATATCATGCTGATTCACTCTGTGAGATTCCCATTCTGCCCCCCTCTTTTATCTCGTTTATGTTTTGGTAGTTAATATTGGGGCTTTCTACAAATATTGCTGGTTTATATAAATTTGGGACTGAGCAGCTTCTAACATACAGAACTTAATACACTCAGAACCAAGAGGATCACCCTTTAGGATACCTAAGGTAGACTACATTCTCCACCTGCTACAACTTCATCACCACCATCTCCCAGTCCCCCCACCCTTTTCTCTTCCCCTTTTTTTCTTTTTTCTTTTTTTCCTCTTTACTTTGCTTTTTTCTCTTCTCTTTTTTTTTTCTTCTTTGGTATTCTTGGCCTTTTATTTTTTAGTACTTTGTTTTAAAATTTCTTTTTCACATTAATGGTCCTTTTTTTTAATTTCACTCTGATCTTTGTTTTCAATTTCTGGTCTCTGACCTCATCAGAATCATCTAGGGTGAAATTTACTTAGGTCGTGGTTGATATTCTGGACTCAGTGAGCCACTCTACACTGAGCAAAATGACTAGAGGAAGAACTCAGCACAAAGAAAGAATCAGAAACAGTACTCTCAGCCACAGAGTTACAGAATATGGATTAGAATTTGATGTCAGAAAGCCAACTCAGAAGCACAATCATAAAGCTACTGGTCGCTCTGGAAAAAAAGCATACAGGATTCAAGAGACTTTGTTACTGCAGAATTTAGATCTCATCAGGCCTCATTTAAATTAAATCACTTAAATGAGATGTAATTCAAACTGGAAGTCCTAATGACAAGGGTTAATGAGGTAGAAGAAAGAGTGAGTGACATAGAAGACAAGTTGATACCAAGGAAGGAAACTGAGGAAAAAAGAGAAAAACAATTAAAAGACCATGAGGAAAAGTTAAGGAAATAAATGATATCCTCAGAAGGAAAAATCAATGTATAATTAGGGTTCCAGAAAATGCTGAGAGGAACAGAGGGCCAGAAAGCATATTTTAACAAATCATAGCTGAGAACTTCCCTAATTTGGAGAGGGAAACAGGCATTCAGATGCAGGAGATAGAGAGGTTTCACCCCAAAATCAGTAAAAGTTGTTCAACACCTCGACATTTACTGGTGAAACTTGCAAATTCCAAAGATAAAGAGAAAATCCTTAAAACAGCAAGAGACAAGATATTCTTAACTTATATGGGGAGAAATATTAGATTAACAGCAGACCTCTCCACAGAGACCTGCCAGGCCAGAAAGGGCTGGAAGGATATATTCAGGATACTAAATGAGAAGAACATGCAGCCAAGAATACTTTATCCAGGAAGGCTGTCATTCAGAATAGAAGGAGAGATAAAGAGCTTCCAATATAGGCAGAAACTGAAAGAATATGTGACCACCAAACCAGCTCTGCAAGAAATATTAAGGGGGACCCTGTAAAAGAAAGAGGAAGCCCAAAGAAATAATCCACAAAAACAGAGACTGAATTGGTATTACGATGACACTAAATTAATATCTTTTAATAGTAACTCTGAACATGGATGAGCTAAATGATCCCATCAAAAGACACAGGGTTTCAGACTGGATAAAAAATCAACACCCACCTATTTGCTGTCTACAAGAGACTCATTTTAGACCTAAGGGCACCTCCAGCCTGAAAATGAAAGGTTGGAGAACCATTTACCATTCAAATGGTCCTCAAAAGAAAGCTGGGGTAGTAATTCTCATATCAGATAAATTAAAGTTTATCCCAAAGACCAGTGGAAGAGATGAAGAGGGTCTATCCAACAAGAAGACCTAACAATCATGAGTATTTATGCCCTAAATGTGAGAGCTGCCAAGTAATAACTAAAGTAAAGACAATCAATCAATCAATTAATAACCAAAGTAAGGACATACTTAGATAACAATACATAATACTGAGAGACTTCAACATGGCACTTTTTGCAAATGACAGATCTTATAAGCACAATGTCACCAAAGAAACGAGCTTTAAATGATACACTGGACCAGATGGATTTCACAGATATATAGAACTTTCCATCTGAACGCAACTAAAGTGCATTATTCTCAAGTGCACATGGAACTTTCTCCAGAATAGACCACATACTGGTCACAAATCAGGTCTTAACCGATACCAAAAGACGGGGATTTACCCCTGCATATTTTCAGACCATAATGCTTTGAAAATTGAACGCAATCACAGGAAGAAATTTAAAAGAAACTCAAAACACGTGGAGGTTAAAGAGCATCCTAATAAAAGATGAATGAGTAAACCAAGAAATTAGAGAATAATTAAAAAGATTCATGGACACTAATGAAAATGAAGATACAACTGTTCAAAATCTTTAGGATACAGCCAAAGCAGTCCTAAGAGAGAAATACATCACAATATAAGCATCCCTCAAAAAATTGGGAAAAACTCAAATATACAAGCTAAACCACACCCAAAGGAACTGGAGAAAGAACAGCAAATAAAACCTACACCAGGCAGAGGAAGAGAGATAATAAAAATTTGAGCACAACTCAATGAAATACACCAGAAGAACTGTAGAACAGATCAACAAAACCAGGAGTTAGTTCTTTGAAAGAATTAATAGGATAGATAAACCATTAGCCTGCCTTATTAAAATCAAAGAGAAAACATTCAAATTAATAAAATCATGAATGAAAAAGGAGAGATCACAACCAATACCAAGGAAATACGAATAATTTTAAAAATGTATTATGAGCAGCTATATGCCAATAAATTAGCCAATTTAGAAGAAATGGATGCATTTCTGGAAAACCACAAATTACACAACGTGAAACATGGAAAAATAGAAAATCCAAACAGGCCAATAACCAGGGAAGAAATTGAAGCAGTCTTCAAAAACCTCCCAAGACACAAAAGTCCAGGGCCAGATGGCTTCCCAGGGGAATTCTGTCAAATGTTCAAAGAAGAAATAATACCTATTCTACTAAAGCTGCTCTGAAAGATAGAAAGGGATGGAATACTTCTAAACTCGTTTTATGAAGCCAGCATCATCTTCATCTCAAAACCGGACAAAGACCCCACCAAAAAGGAGAATTATAGACCAATATCCCTGATGAACATAGATGCAAAAATTCTCAACGAGATACTAGCCAATAGGATCCAACACTACATTAAGAAGATTATTCACCATGACCAAGTGGGATTTATCCCCAGGATGCAAGGCTGGTTCAACATTCATAAAGCAATCAACGTGATAGATCATATCAACAAGAGAAAAAACAAGAACCATATGATCCTCAAATAGATGCAGAGAAAGCATTTGACAAAATACAGCATCCATTCCTGATCAAAACTCTTCAGAGTGTAGGGATAGAGGGAACATTCCTCAGCATCTTAAAGGCCATGTATGAAAAGCCCACAGCAAATATCATTCTCAATGGGGAAACACTGGGAGCATTTCCCCTAAGATCAGGAACACGACAGGGATGTCCACTCTCACCACTGCTATTCAACATAGTACTGGAAGTCCTAGCCTCACCAATCAGGCAACAAAAAAGAAATAAAAGTCATTCAAATTGGCAAAGAAGTCAAACTCTCCCTCTTTACAGAGTACATGATTTTGTACTTAGAAAACCGAAAAGACTCCACCCCAAGATTGCTTGAATTCATACAGAAATTTGGCAGTGTGGCAGGATACAAAATCAATGCCCACAAACCAGTTGCATTTCTATACACTAACAATGAGACTGAAGAAAGAGAAATTAAGGAGTCAATCCCATTTATAATTGCACCCCAAGTCATAAGATATCTAGAAATAAACTTAACCAAAGAGATAAAGGATCTATATCGTAAAAACTACAGATCACTTCTGAAAGAAATTGTGGAAGACACAAAGAGATGGAAAAATATTCCATGCTCATGGATTGGAAGAATTAATATTGTGAAAATGTCAATGCTACCCAGGGCAATTTACACATTTAATGC
Source organism: Vulpes lagopus (assembly GCF_018345385.1). Taxonomy (NCBI): domain Eukaryota; kingdom Metazoa; phylum Chordata; class Mammalia; order Carnivora; family Canidae; genus Vulpes; species Vulpes lagopus. The sequence goes on from NC_054831.1 coordinate 35,417,552, forward strand.
AATCTCTATCAAAATACCATGGGCTTTCTTCAGAGAGTTGGAACAAATAATCTTAAGATTTGTGTGGAATCAGAAAAGACCCCGAATAGCCAGGGGAATATTGAAAAAGAAAACCAGAGCTGGGAGCATCAAATGCCGGATTTCAAGTTGTACTACAAAGCTGTGATCATCAAGACAGTGTGGTGCTGGCACAAAAACAGACACATAGATCAATGGAACAGAATAGAGAACCCAGAAATGGACCCCCAACTCTATGGTCAACTAATATGTGACAAAGAAGGAAAGAATATCCACTGGAAAAAGGACAGTCTCTTCAATAAATGGTGCTGGGAAAATTGGACAGCCATGTGCAGAAAAATGAAACCGGACCATTCTCTTACACCATACACAAAGATAAACTCAAAATGGATGAAAGATCTAAATGTGAGACAAGAATCCATCAAAATCCTAGAGGAGAACACAGGCGACACCCTTTTTGAACTTGACCACAGCAACTTCTTGCAAGATACATGTATGAAGGCAAGAGAAACAAAAGCAAAAATGAACTATTGGGACTTCATCAAGATAAGAAGCTTTTGCACAGTAAAAGAAACATTCAACAAAGCTGCAATACAACCTGCAGAATGGGAGAAGATATTTGCAAATGACCTATCAAGTAAAGGGCTAGTATCCAAGATCTATAAAGAATTTATGAAACTCAACAGCAAAGAAACAAACAATCCAATCATGAAATGGGCAAAAGACATGAACAGAAATTTCACCAAAGAAGACATACACATGGCCAACAAGCACATGAGAAAATGCTCCATATCACTTGCCATCAGGGAAATACAAATCAAAACCACAATGAGAAACTACCTCACACCAGTGAGAATGGTGACAATTAACAAGACAGGAAACAACAAATGTTGGAAAGGATGTGGAGAAAGGAGAACCCTCTTGCACTGTTGGTGGGAATGTGAACTGGTACAACCACTCTGGAAAGCTATGTGGGGGTTCCTCAAAGAGTTAAAAATAGATGTGCCCTACGACCCAGCAATTGCACTGCTGTGATTCACCCCAAAGAGACAGGTGCAGTGAAATGGCAGGACACCTTCACCCCAATGTTTATAGCAGCAATGTCCACCATAGCCAAACTGTAGAAGAAGCCTCAGTGTCCATCGAAAGATGAATGGATAAAGAAGCTGTGATCTATGTACACAATGGAATATTACTCAGCCAGTAGAAATGATGAATACCCACCATTTGCTTCGACGTGGATGGAACTGGTGGGTATTATGCTGAGTGAAGTAAGTCAATCGGAGAAGGACAATCATCATATGGTTTCACTCATATAGGGAATATAAAAAATAGTGTAAAGGATTATAGGGGAAAGGAGAGAAAATGAGTGGGAAAAAATCAGATAGTGACAGACCATGAGAGACTCCTAACTCTGGGAAAAGAACAAGGGGTAGTGTAAGGGGAGGTGGGAAGGGGGTTGGCGTGACTGGGTGATGGGCACTGAGGCGGCACTTGACGGGTGAGCACTGGGTGTTACGCTATATGTTCGCAAATTGGACTCCAAAATAAAAATATACAAAAAAAAATTAAAAATACATTATTATATCCTTTTCTCTAAACACAGTGTTTGACACAATAAGTGTTCATGATACAATTGGTTCAAAGAGCGATTGGATGATAATTATTACAGCTGTATAACTTTCTAGCAAGTTACTGAGCTACTTATTCCTTAACTTTGTCTTTCTATTGGAATGCTGTCAATTTTCAGCTACTTCTGCTTGTTATAGTACTATAATAAATACTCTAGGAATAGGAATTTTTCTGGTTTGGGGTTATATATGTTTAACTAACACACCAAAGTGTGAATATTTCTGTCTAAGTTCTCAGATCAGAGTTTATATTACTATACTACTCTGTCATCAGAAATGTTTCCCATGTGACTCAAGTATATTCCTTAGGATTGTTATATAATATCAAACTTAAACTCAATTTTCATGGTGTTTTATCACAGATGAAGATAGAGCATGTCTTGATCAAAAATGCACCTTTTTTTCATAAAAGATAGAGGGACACACTGGTTTCAACAGAACTATTTTACTCTGTCTGTCACTATAGTTAAACATCGGGCAGCCAGAAAACTGATAACAGGAATTTCCAATATTTTGTTTTGGTACATGCGAGGTGGGAGGAGTCAGGCTTAACAGTTTGAAAGACTTCTATGACAATTCCAGCTCTTTTTACTAGTGTAATATCTTGCACAACTTCTTGCTTTTCTTCTTAGCCTGTTTTCTCATCAGTAAAACAGCAATTATCACATTTACTGCAGGGGTTTCTGCTGATGTTTTGAAGCTTAAAAGATTGAAGGCCTTTATGTCACATAAATAGAGGACTATCAATTACTGATATATAGTATCCTTGGTTTGCAAACTAAGTTTGAATCATTATTTTAGTATCTTTCAGGACCTGTTGAAGAAGTGGTTGATTCCAGGATGTGGGCAGAGTGAAACAAGATGAACCTGGAGTATGTTGAGGTGCCAGAAAGTAAGAAAGTGCTCAAGACAGGATAGAACCATATTAAAAGGGCACATCAGACAACCTGAAAAAGCTCCAAATGGCTAAAATAGCAATAATTTGAGGAACAAAATCAACAGAGTACTGGATTATAGCCCACAGAATAAAATAAACATCCATGAACCCAACATACTGATATAAGTAAATAAATGAATAAATTAACAGAGGATAAGGGATATAAATTGGTGAATGTAGAAATAATATGGAAAACATAAAATCAACATTTGAACATCACAGTGATAATTATTGTAGGCAAGATATATGAAAGGATATGAGAGAAAATTTATGGAGAAACAGAACAGTTACATAGTCTCAAAGTATCTTTCCCAAGATATTTATTAATTATAAAGGGAAAATAGTATCTTTTTAATGGAAAAAAATTACAGACACCCTCTCAACTAAGTAATCAAGATTAACATCACTGGTAATAAAACATCTCAGCTTCATATACCCTTGACATGGTTCACTGATAAAGGCCCATCATGTCTGTGATCTCCTTAAAAAATATCTACCTTCAATCCAATAATGAAAAAATACAGGATTAATCCAAATGAGAGAACATTCTATAAAGTAACTTACCAGTACACCTTGAGTACCAAGGTTCTGAAAGACAGAGGAAAATTAAGGAAACAAGGGAGACTGACAACCAAATTCAGTATGAGTTCCTGCACCGGAAACATACCAATGGAAACATACCAATGTCAATTTCTTAGTTTTGGTAATTGTGCTATGGTTACTAAAAGATACTAATATTATGAGAGACTTGGTGTAGGATATATGTGACTGTTCTGTAAGTCTAAATTTATTATAAAATTAAAAATATATTTTAAAACCAAATTAACTTTTTCTTTGGGAATGTATCTAGTATTATCAATGAAAATGGCTTACTTCTAATTATATTACCTATACTTCTGAAAAATTTGAGGCAAATTTTCTGAATCTATCCTTGGATATTTAAACACTAAATATTGTTGCTGTTCATCAGTACTATTTTATTTTTATTTTATTTTATTTTTTTGGTTGGGTAGCTGAACTCGGGGTTACTAGGTTTACTGAAGCAAACCTAGATAATATCATGAATTAGAATCTGAACTCAGAAACAATACCCAGAGATAGTTGCAAACCTCCAAAAGTCTTCAAGAGAATGAAGAAGTTCAGGATGGAATGAACCACCAAACTTTCACATTCTATACTTCAGACTTCTCAGGCTTTTTAATCTGTTTAAGGGATGAAAAAGCACTTGATTTCCCTTCGGAATAAGCATTTTATAAGAAGCATCGTAGATCAGAGAAAACATCAGAGTTCCAGAGACAAGACAATTCTCATAACCATCAGAAATGTAATGAAACTGTCCACCGAACATGAAATAAGGCATGAGTATTGATAATTGGTGCATGTACATTTGTTGCAAAATGATGCAAACAATCACATATGTTTTTTATCAAAATTAAAAACTTAAAAACTTTTTTTAAATCTTATCGCAATAGTTATAGTGCTTCTAGGTTTCACTATTATGAAAATTTTTAAATTTTTTAAAAAGCTTTTATTTATTTATTCATGAGAGACAGAGAGGGAGACAGAGAGAGAGACAAAGATACAGACAGAGGGAGAAGCAGACTACATGCAGGGAGCCCAATGCGGGACTCAATCCCAGGTCTCCAAGATCAGGCCCTGGGCTGAAGGCAGGCGCTAACCCACTGAGCCACCAGGGCTACCCAAGAAAACTTTTTCAAAAGAAACTTCAAGACTTTGCTAAGTACATCAAAAACAGCTAGCTTATGATTCATTATAATTTAATTAAAATATCCATGTCAGTTTTTTTAGTTTTTTTAGTTTTTTAAGTTTATTCATTTGTTTATTTTTAGAAATCTCTATACCAAGGGGGGGCTTAAACTTAGGACCCTGAGATCAAGAGTCACACACTCTTCCAAATGAGCCAGTCAGGTACTCCAATAGCCATGTTTTTAAAATGATTTTTTTTTTTTTTTTTTTGCTTTTTATTATATAAAAATGCATGAGATTTCCGGTAGAATTTAAAAAGTTATGGTGCGTGGCTATTGAAGTGCTAATTTCAATTTTAGTAATATTTACTGTTGCTACTAATGGCCACATATCTCTTATTTTGACTTCTCAGAAGTAATCTCTTTTAACTGAAAGTTTTAATTACATCTGGTATATAACTTCATTTTTCTGTGTAGACTGATAACTACAGAAAAATTAATGTTAGAATTGGTGTTTTACTTATAAAGGCATTTAATATCATTTTGTTTTTAAATAATGAAATCTAAGAGCAAAATAATATCTTTTGTAAAATGTGAATTGTTTGAAGATCTAGGAAATTATAAGCTAAATGTCACTTCAGTCTTGTGTTTCTGAATGATTAAAGGAATCTGCTGGGGGCCAGGAGCAGCTCCATACCCCAGCTTTCCCCAAGCATGGAGAAACTCCATTGTGATGATTTTTCTCTTTTCACTTCCAATTGCCTAGCATGTGTTCTTTCTTAAGTTTAAAGGCAGTGATTCTGAATCTTTTGGGATTCTCGAAATATGGTGAAATTTGTTGACTATGAGAAAAAGAATGTCTATATAAAAATCACATCCAATTTTGCTTACTGTTTTGGGTGGTTCCTAGATGTAGGGAAGTTCTCCCATGGACTTTAATATCTTCTGAAAAAGCATATTTTACTCCTAAAATTATTTTATACTAGGCACAGATGTAACCTAGACAAATAGGAAGCAGAAAATTAGGAACTCTAACCCTGTGGCTCTAAACAATTACAGTATAGTTGGGGAAAGTACACATGGATTTATAAAAACAAGAATCGTCCACTGTTGAGTATTTTCCACTCATTTAACATGTGCTATGTAATTTACTTCTCCAAATAATTCTATTATTCTGTTAATTCTATTATACTGGTTGCATAATTTGCAGACAGGTGCAAAATGAAAACGTGGGACCCCTTGTTTAAAAAAACAGGAAAATAGTGCCTATAGTGGTACTAAAATATAAAGTCCTTCACTTTCTTCCACGGTCTCTGTACCATTCATGGTCTTATTTTGGTTGCTGTTTAATGTTGCACTTGGTCATGCACAGGGATAACCAATAAGCATGCACAGATCCTACAGGCACTCCAGGGCAAGGCCCCCGTGCAAGGACTAGGCTCACCTGGGTTCTTCTTCCCTACGCTGTCAGACCCATGCCCCATGGGCTGACTTCTGCATGGACTGGAAGATGTGAGTTCCTGCCAGGCATCTCCACTTCCCAAGGGCCTGAAGTTCCATCCAAGGTAGATGAGCAGTTCAGTTCAGACCTGTGTTGTTCAAGGGCCAACTATAAACTGTGGCTCACGGCACTGGATCTAGAGGTCCTGAGAGGCAGGTAAATGTTCTAGAAGTTTAGCAGTTAAACAAAGAATAGAGTGTCAAGAAGAGGCATAGGAGACTCTGCAGTGAAAGAACCAACAAGTCTAGGTGATGGATTGTATTTGGAATCGAAAACAAGAACAAGTCATATTCAAGAAAGGATGGATGAGATATTTGAAGGATTTTAGTAATATTATTTTTTGAGCCATAAAGTTCTTCAGGCCTCACTGAACTATATTCATTCAGATATAACTTCTACAACTAACTCTACAGATGCCGACCTCTTATAAGTACTTTCCTTTCTTGCGCATCTTATCACAATTCCTCTGTATTTGCTAAATAAATTGAGATATTTTCTACAGCTATATTCTCAATCTTCCAACCAAGGTTCTCTTAGAGATTGAGGAAGAGAGTGGAAAAGCAGGCTCTGGCATATGATATGAGCCTTCCTGCATGATTTCCAAAGATCTCCAGACAAAGGAGTACAGCCTTGCTTTTTGCTGGGCTACATGTTTTTGGGTTTTGTGTTTGTTTTTGTTTTGTTTTTTGTAGGGGAACAATGTATCCCTGGCAACTAAGTGGCCCAGTCAGAACAGCTTGTAGACACACAACCTCTATATACATTTGCATCCACCTGAGCGTGGTGGAATGGTCCCAAATGGAATACAAAAGAGCCTAACTGTGGCTGTAATCAGTACCTTTTTTGCATAGACTTTATTTGATGGTTCTTTTTCCTCAGTTCAATTTGTGCATTTTCTGGGTACATAATGTCTCTAACAAAGCTTTCTGGATTATTGTGTATCAGTCCAAAGGGTTCAAGATTGCCAAGCTAAATTTACTCATTTCAAGGACTCCACCAAAGTTAGCTCATTCTTAAGAAAGCTATGTCTATGCTCAGAAGATTAGTTGACTTCAAAATAGAACTCTACAAAATAAAAATAATAAAATAAAATAGAACACTCCATTTTATAAAGCATGCTAAATGCTTTATGCACCAGTACAATATCTTTACAGTTATCCATCATGCTCTGGCCCTCTGCCCTTTGTACAAATGAAGAACATCATCACAGCCAGATCTCCATAGGAAAGGGTTGGAGCTCAAAACATTAACCTTAACTCTCATAAGATGGATAGATGTAGGAGCAGCTCTTTATAAAGTTGAACTTCTCATCCATGTACACAGATAGATACACATATAGATAACAGAGTAGCTGAGGGAAAAATAAAGGAAGAAATAAATGTTGGCTTCAGAATCTTTTTATGCATATTTTAAAAGATGAAATCAAGTTGAATATTAGTTCATTAGTTTGCTATGGGTGCTGTAGCAAAAGTACCACAGATTGAATGGTTTAAATAACAGAAATTAATTTTCTTGCAGTTCTGGAGGCTCTAAAGTCCACAATCAAGATGTTGCCAGGATTAGGGTCCTCTCTTTTTGACTTACAAATGGCCGTCTCCTCTCTGGGTCTTCACAGGATCTTCCTTCTCTTTGTCAGATAAGGCCCACCCTTCATTCAACTTTAATTCCCTCTTTCAAGGCTCTTTTTTCAAATCCAATGACATTATGAGGTACAGGGGGTTAGGACTCCAACAGATGAGTTTTGGAGGGGGCACACTTCAACCCATGAGAATTAATAATTTTACTTTATGAGACACAAGTTCCATGTCAATTCAGAGTGTCACGTGTGTAGTAATAGCGTGTTTCAAAAGCCTGCTTGATTTGACTTTGTATAATATTTCATTTTAGAGAAAAGGTTTTCACTTATTTTTGTTTTTCATCACTCAAGCAAATCTTAATTTAACATCCATTATGTATAAAATGCTGTTAACTGTGCTATGAATAGGAAAAGATTCAAAGATGTATAAGACATGGTCCCCATTCCATTGTCAATACAATCTCAAATCTTAATTGATAACTAATCAGCTTCTATAGTTAGTATATGATGAGTGCCAAAACATAAACTAGCCCTTAAAACAGTGACTGGAATATAGTAGACATTCACTAAATGTTTTGAGTAAATATTATATGCATAAAGTGATCTTTCAGCATTTATCTTTGGTATCTATCTGGAGAGGATAAAAGTGAAGCTGGTACTATAGTCCAAAATTTTTTTTCATGACATTTTCCCAGTAACAACAGAAGCTTTGAAATGAAAGATGGGACCATACTTTAAGTGAAAGTAAAGTAAAAAATTAAACTCAGTGCCTATTGACCACTTATGAATAGTAATCCTAGTTCCTTATCTTGGGGACAATTTTATGAATTCCTTGTGAAAATAAGTTATGGGGAATTGATAAGGAAGCTAAGAGGCAGAAAGTTTCAAAATTGTATCGCATTTTTTAAAAGTCATATGTAGTTTGACTCTATGTTAATTTTTATTACATGAATATATTCACTTGGTCACAGTTTATAGATCTTTTTCCCCTTAAGGCAAGAATTCTACAATTTTTATGGTATGTCTTTAAAATAATTATTTTCTCTGCAGAAGACGGAGTCAAAACAACAATGTATTCCTTTTTTCCCCTTCAAATGTTCTGAAAAATACTCTTTCTAGATTGATGGCCAACATATCATGCTTTAATCCTTCTGGACCTTTATTTGTGCCAAGTTAGAAACCTTTAAACACAGTTGTTAATAGTGGCCCAGGCGGGCGGGCTTTGAACTGCAGTCACACACTCATTGCTGTGATTTCTACAGACTTGAAGCTAACACTTAGATTTGCACAGTGTTGTTAGGATCCTGGGTGTTAGTCATAAAGAAGTCATAAATAATTCCTGTGCGAAGCTCTCTACTTTTCATCAGTCCTTTAGCCTTAATACAAAGGCGTTTTAGAAGTGAGTCCTATTACTGTCTGTGAAACAATGCAGGGCTGCGGTAGGTCTATTTGAGACAAGATTTTACAGCTATGTCATAAAACATATCTGAGTAAAAACACATGGTTACTTGATCATTAAGATTTTTCCAATTGAATGCGCCAAACTTCACAATAGCAGAATTTCGTTTTTGCTTTGATACCTGTAATGAATGACCAAATAATCCCAGAAGACCATGAATTTTAACAAAAGATTAACCATTTCCTAAAATCTTGTGCATGTTCACTGAAGCACATGAATAAATCCCTTTCCTGATTTAGCCCAAAATAAAACATGCTCAGACCTATGGGCTCAAATCCATTCAATTTGCTCCTGAGAGCCTCTCTCTGTGGATGGCATTGCTTGTTTCCTGTACCAAATCACTTCTTGCTGATCAGGAAAATGTTTTCTTCTAAAAGATCATGATAACAACCTTGAAAAAGAACCAAACAGTAGAGTAAACCAGAGAAATCTCAGGTCAGGGAAACATTAACCAAAACTATTTCCTGAAATTCCTTCTCTTAACTCATTAGAGAGAAAACTTTTTTCTTACGACATTGAAAAGAATCTGGCAGCGGGAGAACACACACCTACGTTTCAGATTTCAGATTAATGGCCTAAGCTCAATTTTGGCTATAAAGAACTCAGTGCACCTAGCAATTATTCATCCCTTTTTTAGAGTGGTATTCCTATTGATTTATTTTTAAAAACATCCACAGAGACAAACAAGCCAATATGAACTATGTAACTGTTTCTCCTCAACACTCGAATGGCTGAGATAGCTGAGCGTCACACTCTGGTGACAAACCACTATTCCCCAAACCCAACACTGGGATTATGACTCCAAAGAGCATGCTACAATTTAGGGAAGGGTGTTATCCATGTGATTTTATCTCCAGCAGGGTTCTGGTAGCAAATTCCCCAAACCCATCCTCACCCATATCCTAGCGTTGTCTACAGAGTTTCAGATTCAGTGAAGTTCTGGGAATAAACCAAAAGATGGAATCACTCAGTCCCTTATACTAAGTGTTTTTAATGCTACTTGGCTTATTTCAGATTCTTAAGTTACACTCACTCCCAGTGTGCTTTCTGGCCGTGGGTGGCCTGGGGAAGTCACCAGTAGCTCCAGCTCTGTTCCCCACACATGCTGGCCTCTGACAAAGAGCTGCTCTCTGCCCTGCTCCCTCCCTGGTCACAGGGAACAAACAGGAGAGTTTGTTATTTCAGAGCATTAAACACTTTCCTAAATTAGAACTCAGTTTCTATAGCATACTCACATTTCACCTAAGAGAACAACCAAAATAGTTTGATAACATTTTATATATGTACACACACACACACACACACACACACACACATACACACAGCAAAGCAGAATAATTAGAAAATTGCTCTGTAGGTAATTTTGAGGGAGTAATACAAAATGCCTTTATCACTCACCATCAGTAAATACAACTGATTCTGGATTCCAGTAGAATATTTTAAATTTTATAGATCTAGGTGACCAAAATTTATACCTGGATTGAATGCATAAGTCATTCATTAACAAATAATATTTGGGCTTTGTGATTCAAATAATAATAGGTATTGATATATATTGGCCTAGTATTATCTATCGACACTGTTCTGAGTACTTCACTTAATTCATACAACAGCCTCATGAGAGAGACCAGAGCGTTGAGGCAGAAAGAAATTATGTGGCTAGCTCCAGTCCTCACAGAACCCAAGTAGCTGACACTGGATATCACCAGAAGTCTGCCTCTACAATACAAAGTGATACCAAACCTATAATATCCATTGCAGAGTGTTTGGAAAACAATAACTGCTCAAACGTGTTTGCTACTAGTAATGTTAATAAAATTGCAGGAAAACTGGGTATCACTGCTACATTCAAACAACTCATTATTTTGGTAAATATTGATGTAAAGAAACAGATATTCAACCTGTCTCAGTTAGGTCAGTGAATGTTGGGCACTTTTTTTAAGATTTATTTATTTGCGAGAGAAAGGGAGAACATGCAAGTATGGAGGAGGAGCAAAGAGAGAGAATCTTCAAGCAACCCCCGCCGCTGAGCAAGGAGGCTGAAGCAAGACTAGATCTCATAACCCATGAGATCATGACCTGAGCCAAAACCAGAAGTCAGACACTTAACTGGCTGAGCCACCCAGATGCCCCTGGACATGTTTTCGGACATGACCATCTTACCTTCAAATGTATTAGCTTTCTAATTATGATATTACCCTTCTAAAAGTTTCAACCTCTTGGCTAATAAAATATTACAATATTTTAAGTTACAAGAACTTGGGGAGAAAAACCAAAGTAAATTCTTTATGAAAGCTAGTTAGGCACTCAGCTATTCTAAGTAAATACACTCAGAGTTTTTCATGTCTTTACACCAAGTTTGGCAAAGGAAGTTATCCAACACTTGTATCCATATAAGCTTTTCTTGATTATATGTGAATCAAAGAAATACACATCATGAAATGGCAGTGGTAGTAATCAGAGAAATGTTTTATATGCAACAGGAAGAGAGCCTTTAAAACACCTGCCAGACACCAAAGATATTGCCCATTGCAAAAATCACAAGCGTTGAGGCTGATGGGGCTGAATTTGGATTTCTCATTATGGATGTATCCCCAGGAAGGTTACTCAATGCCTTATGTTTCCATTCTCTTGTCTTTGAAAAGATAATGGTGTGGATTACATGAGATGATGCATTCAAGGTGCCCAGTAGAGTCTGGCATATAGTATATGTCCAATTTGTGGTATTTTCATATCGCCTTTATGTACTTGGGGGTAAAGGCCTTGCCATGAGCAATCCTTCAGCCATGACATGGCTTTCTAGGCTATGTCTGTAGTGTTGTCTGTCAGCAGCAGAACATCTCAGGCCTCTTAATAGTCGCGGGCAGGGGCAACTGTGGCGTGTTGAGCATGGGCTGGTGAGGCCATGGAGGGCAGGTGAGGGGCGGTGTGATGAGAGCTGCCTGGGAGCAGATGTGGGCTATAGGGCACTTGGCTGCCTCGGAGGGCCTCATCCCCAGGCATCTCACTGTGCCTCCTCCTGCCTGCTGCCTCTACCACCACGGACACACACACACACACACACACACACACACACACACAAAAGCACATATATACAGCAGCTTGGGTGTACACATTCTCAGAGCAACCCTGGACTACTTTAAGTCATGGATAGAAAGATGGAACAGAAACCCATGCCATGGTCCTCATTAAGACCTCTCATCGCTGTCTTCCTACACTCTCTTTGGGGCAGTCAGCCCTGGATTAAGCCTGAGAATGAGAGGACGGAGTAGAGAAGAGACAAACATAGCCTGTGGTGGTTAAAAATAGATGACAGGGGCACCTGGGTGGCTCACTCAGTTCAGCATCTGCCTTCAGCTCAGGTCATGATCCTGGGGTCTTGAGACTGAGTCCTGCGTCAGGCTCCTTGCTCAGCAAGGGGCCTGCTTCTCCCTCTCTCCTCAGTTCATCTCTTTTACTCTCTCTTTCAAATAAATAAATAAAATCCTAAAAAACTAGATAATGACAGAAAACCATAATTTCTGGAGAAGAAGCACCAGGAAGCGAGTCATGGGGCATTGCTCTATAAGCCACCTCCCTCCGCTTGAGCTCCCTCCGACTTGTGGTTCCCCCAGCTTTCCAGTTACTTCTCAGAATCTGAGTGAATTGCTCTCAGTGTTCCCACCAAGAATCCCATTATGCATCCCCACCCCGGCAGTGAACTTCCTTAGCCACCAACAACTACCTCTTCAATTGTTAATAGTCTTACTTTTTGTTCTTAGGATAAAATAACTGATATTTATTGTGTTTCCTGTGGCAGGGGAAAGTAAAGATTTTATGGGAAATACAAAGATGAATGAGGCCTTGCCCTGATTATGTAGGTGCTGGGGGCCCAGTGTGGGAGTCGGAGTGAAACATGGAAGTAGAGCATCATGGGGACACACAGAGACTGTCGTGTGGAAGCAGAGAGGGCCTTCCAGGGACAGCGAGAGTGGTCAGGAAGACATCCTAGAGGGGACACCTCTTGGCTGAATTCTAAATAAAGGAAAATTTTCACAGGGCAGGAAGGTGCCACCACTTAGATCATTCTCTCTCTTTTCACTGAGTGTGGAGGTGTCATAACACAGTTGATGGGCTTACCAGAAGGAAGAGAAGTACAGAGAAGACAAACACAGAGAAAGAGAGAATAATTTCCATCACAGCTTGTCCAAAGTGACACATGGCCATGTGCTTCACAGACAGAAATCCCCACTCTGCTAGTGACCACAGGGCACTGCCCACAATAAACAGATCTGAAAAAGAATTTCAGACACTCTCTTCACACCATTCCTTTGCCCAATTAAAAAGTGGCATTTATTTGACAGATGCCATTGTCTAACTACCAGATGCTGTGTGCCCTGCTCATGGTGGCTGACGGGGTGAAGGGTTCTTGAGCTTTCTGTTCCCACTGGCCTTTAAACCATGGAATGCTTCAGCCTGCTGGGAATACATGAGGCCCTGAAAGAAAATTTACTTTGAAGCCCAAAACCAAGGTTGTAAGATTTCTCTGTTTCTCTTATGAGTCTACTTTAATATATTAAAATATCTAGAACCAGAGCCCATTTCTTATTTTTCTAATAGTTTCAACCACTGTGTATTCTAACACAGGCCCTAGAATCCTGTTTCACACAGGAACACAGAGGTACCCCAAGAGGGAAGTCGCTGTGGGCTAGTTCTGCTTTGTCAACCTTTCAGGCTCTCTGAGACCCCAAAACTCCTTCCAAACCCTTAACCATATACATATGTGCATGTGTATAAGTACATGTGTGTATATACATATGCACACGTATGTGTCATCATGACACGTGGTATATATTTGTGTTATATGTAAATGTAACAAACCCAACATTATTTAGAGACACTCTTTCATGAGTACCTCAATTATATGACTCCAGACTTTCTTAGAATAAAGGGTTGATCGATTTGACAACCAGGAAATTAAGCCTAAGACTTTGTGTTTACCCAAACTACTCTAAAGTGGACATGGAGATAGAATTAATAATTTCTGACTCTGAATTTCATCTGTTTCTCTCTCTGCGCCCTGCCAAATTCTAAAAAGCAGAGGAGGGAGACCCTGCTCTCTGCTCTAGAGGTGCGTTTTCTAATTCATCTTGAATCCCAGGTCAAGCCAGTCTGTTGAACAGCTCTTCACAATAATGATCATCCAGATTAAGAGTAAACCCTATTGAAGACACGATGCTATTTCCACAGAGAAATCCATCTTGCGATGTGTGACATTTTTGTTTCCATTACAAAAACTTCAGCTCCTGGCCATGAAAATGGCAGACGAGGCAGTTTAATAGTCTTGTGTGAGCTCCTGATAATGGTGCCATTAATCTTAGCGTCACTCAGACTTGAGCGGACTCGAGCAGGTCATCTGCCGCTTCGAGAGTGGGTTGATTTAATTATTTTTTAGCCGTCCCTGATTAGATGGGAGGCAGTGCAATAACAAATGTCACCCAAGGTGACCCTCCACTGTAAATAACCACTTGCTCCTTCTGTGTACAGCTTTCGGGTTTCTGATCAGCTCTCTGGGTCTCCAGCACATTCGAGCTGGGCTCAATGTGTGGAAAGCCTTAGTGAGATCACCAGAAGCAAGGAGGTGGCGTGGGTACAGAGGATATCTAGTTCAGTGACAGGGTACTAAAGAGGGAAGGTATTTGTACTCTGTTCTCTTTCAGTCCTTGGAATTTTTCATCAATTTTTTCAGCCAACCTGAGTCTGCTCTGGAATTCAAAAGACTTAATAATGATGCCATGTAAAGGAATTATTACAGATGTCCACATGATCCTTTCTAAATAATCCTTTACATTTTCAAAAAATACCTTCCTTTGAAGAAGAGATGCCCATAAGGGCCTATTGGCTCTTACTGACCTACATATTTTTTATTTCCTAATACTTCAAGCTCGCCTTTGGCAATCCACCAGGAGTTTGGGGTTGGAAAGTTTTGAGTTAGATAGCTTCATACAATAAATTTTATTTGACAACTCTGGCACTCATTTTTATTACATCTCATCTTCCCAGGCACATACATTCTACAGATTCAGAGGGTGCACCCTGCCCCTGTGCGGGTAGCACACGGGCCCTTTGCAAATCTTTCTTTTAATGAGCCAAAATGAGACTGTGTTTATAGAAGACAGACCTTTTTTCAATAAATGCCTACAAATTTACATGACAGATGAATGTCACTAGTAAGATGATTCATCAGCCCAACTTTACACTATTTAAAATATCAGTGATTATCAACTTTTTAAAAATAAACTACTAGCTAACATTTCTTTTAATG
Source organism: Vulpes lagopus (assembly GCF_018345385.1). Lineage (NCBI taxonomy): Eukaryota > Metazoa > Chordata > Mammalia > Carnivora > Canidae > Vulpes > Vulpes lagopus. The sequence goes on from NC_054831.1 coordinate 35,432,684, forward strand.
CAAATACAGTTGCTGAGGGAGAGAATAACCTAAGGTGCTTTAATTAGTTCAGCAGTTCGAAGGCTGTCCCCTCTTATGTATATCTCTTTTTTTTTAAGATTTTATTTATTTATTCATGGGAGACACACAGAGAGAGAGGCAGAGAAACAGGCAGAGGGAGAAGCAGGCTCCATGCAGGGAGCCCGACGTGGGGCTCGATCCCGGGTCTCCAGGATCAGGCCCTGGGCTGAAGGCGGCGCTAAACCGGTTGCTGAGCCACCCAGGAGTTCCTCCTCTTATGTTTTTCTAAGTATAAAAAACTTTTTTTGTCTTCCACTCCAAATATAAAGAAAAAGGCTGTTAGAGAACACAGTTCATGCTACTGGCTACAACCGCCATTCACCCCGCAGTGCTTAGAGAGGGATGGAGAATGTATACTGTCTGAGGTCAGACAATGACAGAATATTGAGTTAAAATAGCCAAGTTAAAACCGTGGATGCCCCCATTAAACTGAATCCGCAAACTTTTCACCCTGAAATTTCCTCAGGTTTTCAGCAACTTCTCCAAACCCTATTTCTGTCTGTTTTTCTGGACTCTCCTTGCTCCAGAATGAGTGTGGAGAGGAGTTAACATCCATGCATGAATTTTCTTGTGTTCCTTCCTTCTTTCATTCATTCATGTAATAAGGAAACACTTCCTGACTTTTTGGCTTGACCCAGACCCTATTTTGAACACCACAGGGAACAGAGCCAAGCATGTGGAAATCCTGGCCTGACTGGCTTACAAATAAGAAGCCGTTGGGCAGGCACTTGACTTAATCTCTCTACGCCTCATTTTCCCATCTGTCAGAGAACTGAGTAGTGCTCTCCTCATGTAGTTACAGGTATTGGATGGGGAAAGGAGCTCTACCTTTCAGTAAAGCACAAATGCAATAACCATACTCTTACATTTTCCTGTACAATGCTTGAAGCTTTTCCTATGAGTTTCCTCAATACATGATTTCATTTTATTCTCATATTAGCTTTGTGAGGTCAGATTTATTATTTCTATTCTCTTCAAGAACTGAGGAAACCAAAGCCAGAAGAGGGTCATAGATTAGCCGCAGATTCCCCACCAAGTAGTGTCCCTCATACGGGCTAGTGCTCCTGGATAACACACTGCCTCACTACGGTTCTCTTTGCAGACAATCAGGTACTGACAAAAGGATGTTAGGATCAACACCATCCATGTGTAGCCCTGGGGTCGTATTTTATTTTTTCGTGGCAGACAATGATCTGTGGGTTCCCCAAATCAGCTGGCAAAATACTTTAATACAAATCCACTGATGCCAGAAATCCTAATAATAGCAACCCATTCCTTGAAGGTAAACATTGAGCTTTTCCTATGATACGTATCAAAAATGTCCAGAGACCTCAAAGTGGGAGCATATTTAGTCTATAATACTTCAAAATGCATGATTTCATCAGCTTCCTGCTTGAAGGAAAGAAAGCCAGGCAGAAGGAGGAGAGATCTGGAGTCTGGGGAAAGGAGAGGCCGAATGGAGAACATGGAGAACAGAGAGCAGTTGAGGCAGCCCTGCAACCCGGAGTCTCCTGCTTGTCTGGGCCTGGGAGGGCACCCTGGGAGTACCCTGCGGGCTGTGCTGCCCAGAGTCCAGGGTGGGGGGGCAATGCAGCACACCGCCAGCCCATCACTCCACACGTCGTTCTTGGGACTTCTGACCTGACCCAACCGGTTCTGCTGTGAATCTAACTTACACTTTTTTTCTTTTTAAAGATTTTATTTATTTACTCAGAGACACAGAGAGAGGCAGAGACATAGGCAGAGGGAGGAGCAGGCTCCTTGTGGGGAGCCTGCTGAGGGACTTAATTCCGGGACTCCGGGGTCACAACCTGAGCCAAAGGCAGACGCTCCACCACTGAGCCACCCAGGTGCCCCTCTAACTTATACTTTTATTAATAAAGGCAAAGTTTCTGCGCCTTCTGGCTGTGTCCATAAGCCTGTTGCCTCTTGATTGAGGCTGATCCTTTCAGGATAGCACCCAAGGAGGCATGAATTTCTGTTGTTGGCTTTTTGGGTTTTTTTGTTTTGTTTTGTTTTTTAACAAGGTGTTAAATATGCAGTTTAATTGTAAGCACTAAAATTCCAGTGATGTCAGCAACTTTGCTGCTAGGGATACCGGAGGCAGAACCACAGGACCTGGAGTGAGGATCATTCCCTAGGAGTGTGTGGACTCAGCACCCAGGCACGTGAGGGTGCTGGAGGGGAGCCCTTAGCTAATGTCTAGGAATAGCTGGCTTCATAGGAAAGAGCAAGGTGGAGGATAGAAATTTCTGGGAAGGGGAAGAATCATAGTTCAATAGACACAACATAGGTTATGGCTGCATGTATGAATTTTCTTCTGCTATTTTAAACTAGATCCATGGAAAAGTCCAACTGACAGACCAGTTATTAATGAATTCAGTACATTCCAAACTACATATGGAAAATTTTTCTATAAGAAATAAACCAAGCATGTATTATTTTTTTTACATGAAGAGAGAGTTTTTTTTTAAATATTGTTTTCCATATTCCAAAACTTAACATGTTTGCCACAGAAAAAAAATAAAGTAGAAAAAACACTGATAAATGTTTAGTTTATAGACATTTATAATTTATATCCATATTATGTATTTTAATTCAAAAATATAGAGAGCATTTTTATTTTATGATAATATTTACCCTTTTTTTGATTATTAATGTACTGATTTATGAGTATACCATAATTTATTTTTTAAATATTAATATGGGGCCTTTGGTTTATTAACAAATTGTTTAAACATACTACTAGTAGTATGTTTGAGTTATAATATATTTAAACATAAATTCTAGAAAGAAAATTGCTATATCCAAAAGCCAGTTTCTAATACTTTGGAAGTATCAGCTGCAATTGCAAAGCAGCTTTACACAAAGTTTGTTGTGATTTATTATGAGAAATGTTATAAATAAATGTCCACCATCCTTTGTACCTTGGTAACCCTTTAAAATATTACATTTTGCTATTACAAATTAGATAGGAAAATCTGTTTTTTTTTTAAAGATTTACTTTATTTATTTATTTTAGAGAGTGAGAGAAGGGGCAGAGGAAGAGAAAGAATCACAAGTCAACTCCCACTGAGCACAGAGCCTGACATGGGGCTCAATCTCATGACCCTGAGGTCATAACTTGAGCCAAACCAAGAGTGGGATGCTTAATTGACTGAGCCACCTAGGCACCTCTAAAACTGATTTTTTTTTTTTTTAAGTTTTGGAACAATTTAGCTTATTCTTCAAATTTCTTACTCATTGCTTTTGTTTGGTATTCACTGGATATTCAATATTTTCTAATTTATTGATAAGAGCTATTTATACACTCAGTTATTAACCCTTTGTCATATATATTTTTTCATTATTTTATTTTGAATATTGTTATGGAAAACTTATATGCATGGATGTTTAAAATATATATAAAATAACATATATAAATATTTTCCAGGGAGTTTTACCTTTACTAACATGCTTACAAAAATCTTTCCAATTCCAAGAATGTAGAAATAATTTCCTATATTTTCCCAAACATAAAATATTATGGACTTTTATGTAATTAGAGACAGAAGCCTTAAACTTTGGAAGTTTTTGAATAATCAATTGCCTTAATATCATTTATTAAATATTATATATTTTTTCCACTGATTTGATAATCTTTATAATACATTAACTCCCTATATGCAGGTTTTTAGAAAATTTATTCTACCAGATGATCTTTGAAGTCAGCTGGTAGCTCTAAATCACTTTGAAATTTTGAATGGAATTTTGTTAAATGTATAGATTATTTGAGGTTGAAATATGTCCTTGTATTCAAATTTTATGTCTTTTAGTGTAATGTTTTATGATGATATGTGCTTTTTAAATTTTGCTGTAAACTCTAAATACCTTATTATAATATCTTTTCTCTACTTTAAATTTTTGAGAATGGACTCTCCATGCTTTATCCAGGCACACAACTACCCTAAAAACAGACTATTTCCCAGCTTTCCTTGAAATTAGACTATATGGTTATTTTCAGGACAATGGGATATAAACAGAAGTGAAATGAGCAACATTTGGCTTACTTCCTTAAGGATAACTTCTTCCTAAAGAGTTTTTGTTTGTTTTTCAGTGTTGGGATATAGCAACAACTAGAATAACACCTTGGAACACGAGATAGAAGCTAGTCATTGAGTTAGACGGTATCCACCTACCTGACTGAAAGCCTGGGTTATCTCAAGAATCAGAGAAATTTACCAGTCGAGACCACTGTTTTCTTCTAGACTGCTATGTAAAAGGTATATAATTTTATACATAAATATATATATGTGTGTGCATATTTATGCATGTGTATACACACATGTATATATTTATGTACATACATACATATATGTAATCACACAATTAATTTTAAGGAAGTTGTTCAAACAAGGATGTTAGCCTCTTTTCATAAATGATTTTCTCTTCTTCCACTGATCTTATTCTAGGATTGGCTTTTTTTAGGGATTATCTCCCCTAAGTCATCACCATAATGAGGCCAGGGCTTCTTAAAAGTTCCTCCGCACCTAAACAAAAGTTTAAAAGTCCCCAGACAGTTTGTTAACGGGTCCTTCTAAATGCAAGAAACTGCACCCTGCCATATTCAAGTGAAGCTATGCTGATAGTCTTGATTAATTCTTGAAATTACCCTTGCCTCCTCTCCTTTTTCTTTTCTTTACCAAAGACACATGAGTGGTGAACAAAGGAGCCTGTTCTGTGTGTTCACAAGCAGTGTGACTATCACAGGACAGGTATGGGCTAGATGGAAGTGGATGATCAGAGACAAGTAACACAGAGAAATTATCATTTCTCCTACATCTTCCTGTCACCTTCCTCAAAGCCATTAGAAATGTCTCTGTGTTATAAACATGAGATGAAATATAGTTAGCTATGGCAAGTCACTTTCCTGTGATGAGAACAGAAGTTGAAATGATTAGGATACATGAAAAAGCAGTTATGGTTACTATAGTAGATGGAAATGTTCCCCCAGGAGATATTAAGTCATAACCTGCAGTATCTGTAAATATGACCCTACTTGGAAATAAAACCTTTTAGATGTGATGAAACTATAATGAGCCCACCTTGGATTAGAGTACAGCCAAATCCAATGGTTGATATCTTTATAAGAGAAAGGAGAAGGGAATTTGTCCTCAGAAGCACAGACGGAAGACGGCTGTGTGAAGACTCACAGCACTGGGAGTGCTACAGCCATAAGCTAGGGAATGCCAAGGATTACTGGCAACCACAAGGAGGTTAGGAGAGTCAAGGAGGCATTCTTCCCTGAAACCTTCAGGAAGAAAGCTCTGCTTCAGAGAATGGCCCACCGACACCTTGATTTCAGATTTCCAGCCTCCAGAAGTGTGTTAGAATAAATTTCTGTGGTTTTAAGTCACTCAGCTTGTGGTAATTTGCTATGGCAGCCATAGGATATTAATATAGCTTAAGTTCTTTAAAAAATTAAAAGAAGTAATAAAATTGATGACACTAATCATGAAAAAAAGAAAGAATAAATTAAGATTATCAGATGCATCCAATGTTAAAAGGATATTAGGGTAATATTCAAGAAACTTTATGCCAATCAATTTGACCATATAGATGAAATGGAAAAATTAATTGAAAAAAGCTTATCAAACTACATAAGGAGATATGAAATATCTACAGAATCATTTATTAAATATACTGACTGGGAAATAAAAAATCTTTCCACAGACAAATATTATAGATATGATTTAATTTATATCTGGAATCTAAAAAATTAACAAACAAACAAAAACCAAACCAACTCTCAAATACAGAGAACAAACTGGTGGTAGTCAGAGGGAAGATTTTTTTTTCTTTTAAAAAATAAATATTTATAAACTTAGGGAGGAAGATTCAAAGAATCAGAGTATTTTTCCCTCCAAAAGCACAAATGTCTCATGTGAGTCAAACCAAGGTAAGTCCACCACCCATGAACAAAACACCCCCCCTCCTCCAAGAACTCTGCCTTGAAGGGCAGAGGAGCTGATTTTTGTCTTGAGCCCCTTAGTCCCCCTTGGTGATCAGGTCCTCGATGTAGGCATCCAGCTCATCATCTGTGTTGATGTCTATGTCCTCCTGCACCTTTTGCAGGAGCGCCACAATGTTGGTCCTCAGCTTCTGCAGCTTCTCCTCTGTCTCTCGGAGCTTTCTCTCAGAAGTGCGCAGGCTCTCCTCGGAGGAAAAATAGATAAAAGGGTTAAAAGATACAAAATTCCAATTATAATATAAATAAGTCATGGAGATTCAAAGTGTAGCATAGGGAATATAGCCAATAGTATTGAACTACCATTGTGTGGTGGCAGGTGATGACTACACTTATCATGGTAAGTATTGAATAATGTACAGAACTGATGAAATCACTATTTTGTACGTCTAAAACTAATATAACACTGTGTCAGCTATACTAAAAAAAATCTTTCTAAAATAAAAGTGTTTCAGGTCCAAATGAATTCTATAAAACACTTAAGAAAGTCACACCAATCTTACACAAACATTTATAGAAAATTGATATAGGAAAATTTTTTAAAATTTCATTTAACAAGCATAATGGTGATACTGAAATGTGATAATGATATTACCAGGAAAGAAAATACAGACATGTATCTCCCATGAAGGTAGGACCAAAAATTATTAACAAAATATAATCATATCTAATCGACAATAGAGAAACATTATTACCAAGAGAGTTTTTTTCCAGGTGTACACATTGGTTCAACATTTCAAAACCAATCATTATAATTCACTTCACTAACAGGACAAGGTAAAAATTAAAAAGGTCATCTCATGTGATGCATAAAAACCAATTAATTAAATTCCAATCCAAACATGAATGTTTATAAAATCAACAAATCAGAACAAAATTAAATTTCTTTAATCTAATATAAGGCATGTACAAAAAAAAAAAAAAAAACCGAAGTTAACATTATAGTTAGGAGTGCTTCAGTTAATGCTTCATCCCTATGGTTGGGAACTAGAATGTTTGCTCTCACCACTTCTAATTCAGCATCATTTTGGAGATTCCAATCAGTGCAGTAAGGCAGGAATCAAGACGTCAACCAGATTGGAAATAAAGAAGTAAAACAGTGTTTCGTTAAAGATAATATGATTGTGTGCATAGGAAAAGCTCATGAAAAATATAAAAGAAAAGGAAAAAACCAAGCTACTAGGGATACCTGGCACAGTGGAGTGTGTGACTCTTGATCTCAGGGTTGTAAGTTTGAGCTTTTCATTTGTTGTGTGTGGAGATTAGTTAAAAAAAAAAAAACCTGCTAGAACTAATAAATGAATTTACCAAGATCATAGGATTAAGGGATCTATATACAAACACCAAATATATTGCCATTTAATAGTAAGGAAAAATGTGAATGTAAATTTTTTAAAGAAAATATGTAAAATGCATTAAAACTCAAAACCTAACATATAGAGATGAATCTCACAAAATACATAAAAGAAGATACACAAACACCATCTAAACAAATGTTAAAGTACCAGCATTTTTAGTCATCAGGGAAACAGAAGTCAAAGCTATGAAAGATGCCATATCACAGCCCTTAGATGAAACATTTACACACTGGGCTATGGTGTGTCCCTTCTGACCCCTCAGTGGGTGTAAGGACATAAGGGAGGCCGCTTCCAGAAGGCCTCAGGACCGTCGCTCTCCCTTCCACAAAGTGAAAAATGTTTGGCAGAGAGTAAATTGATTCATATGCTTGTGGGTAGCACAATGTTTACACAGAAATGCGTTCCAATCTTTGTTTCTACCTCTTTTAATGTTTCCTTCAGCTTCCATGAGGAAATACTATTTTCCAAAATAAAAATAAAGTTGCCTACTTTCCTACAAAGACATTGGTTCTCCTAACTTATTGCCTTAAGTGCCCTTAAAATTTCATGGTAATCAGAACAGGAAAACAGAGAGGAAAAAACTGAGCTGTAAGTAAAGTGTATATAGTTGAAAAATTGCCTCTTGTATAACTGTCTGCTACTAAAAGTTCTGCAGAGGAAGTGGTATGACAAAGACAGGGCAGGGGGTGAATATTGCGGGACCTCCACCAGAATGACAGCAAAACTAATAGAAACTTCGAGAATCAATATGCCTGCTGACTGCCCCTCACAAGCATCCTCTGGATTTTTAGAAATATGCCTTTTGATTATGTCTTTCACTATCAATAAAAGATTGTGAACATATCAAGAAAATAGGATGAAGTTATCCTAAGGTACATTCTATGACAAAACTGCCAGCATTCTGAAGCTGTTTAACTGGTTACCATTGGACAAGCTCCATAGAATGATTGAAATCTGAATTCAACATATCTAAAAATACTTTCCACGTTAATATTTCAAGAACTCTTGTTACTCTCAGGGGTTTCTCTGAATGTAAGAAGTAAATTACTAAATCATATTTATAGGTACGAGGTGATTTTATTTCTCTCTGTGGGTGCTGAAAAACAGATGTAAGTATTTGTCTGTGAAGAATGGTACGCATCTTTAAGTTCGCTTTCCGTCGGTGCGTTCAAAGAAATCAGCGGGCAGGCCAATGTCTTCCAGCATTCGTCCTAGATATCAGTAAAAGTAACCAAACAGTGTGCATATTTTTATTGGTCTGTTGGCTTAGCAAATTGAGAAATATTTTTAAAAGAGAAATATCATAAAGGCATCACAGCCACCTTGTTGTGGATCGAGCTAACTAATTATCTAAGGGACATAACCCAGTTTTCCACCCCGCTACTCACAGAAATTCCACAGAAATTTCTGTGTGTGGGTGTGTGGGCCCTTCAAGCTTATAACCTTAATATTATTTCACAGAAAATGAGCACCAGGTCTTTGAGGTTTTCTGAGTGGGCTAATGATATTTATGTTGAAGTTTATAGGAAGATTTCTGAAAACTTCCAAAAGTTACTCAAGAATTTTTGAGGGAATACACTTGATTCATTCATTAATTCACTTAACTATTGGATGACCTCAATTCTTTCTCAAGGCCAAAGCAATGCGAGTCTTCCACCTTTCCATGAGTTAGAACAAAACCCTGATTTGTGATTTACCTCCAGTGCATTACATGGCAGAAAGAATTTGTAGAAACCACATTATAGTAAGTGTGTGGAGACTGGCAGAGAAAGGGGGAAGGAATGTATAATATATTGAGCTTTCTCTACCCAGCCTGTATTTAAGGATTCATAGCAGAGAAAGGACTGATTGACGGCTATCCTTGAGAAGACCCTTTTTCCTTCCAAGTTCTCCATGAGCTAGGATGACCTGTCTTGTCTCCTAGAAATAAGAGAGGCCTGACACATGGCTCTTTGTCTCCAGCACCACCTATTATAATTTAATTCATTATGGCTGGGTATGTAACAACCTCATTCTTCCCTTCAAATGGAAAACTGGTCTAGGTAACAATGTAAGTGAAAGTTGTCTGAATGAAATTCTTACTTTACAAGCCTTTTATTGAGCAGTTTGAACGCAGAGAAAGAGGTGGATGTTATTTGAATACAGAAAGAATTCTCATATTTAGGGACAACATCCAGGTTATCTCAGGCTCTTGAATTGCCTTCTCTCTGGGCTTCAGGTTCTTTCTTTCTCTTTCTTTTTCTTTGTTTTCTTTTTCTTTTTCTTTTTTCTTTTTCTTTTTCTTTTTCTTTTTCTTTTTCTTTTTCTTTTTCTTTTTCTCTTTCTTTCTTTCTTTCTTTCTTTCTTTCTTTCTTTCTTTCTTTCTTTCTTTCTTTCTTTTCTTTCCAGAGAGACTTCAATCCCACAATTCTCCTCCTAGAGACCCTTAAACTGTCAGGGGATAAGTCTTTTGATTAGCACATTTATATAAAAAGTCCATGTGACACCCAGACCAAGAATTCACTAGAGCTTTGCTGACAGATTCACAAATTTTTCTCTTGGAAGTGCAACACTATTTGTTTTCCCCCATTGTTAGTGAATAGAAATAATACAATATGATTTGTCTTTCTCTTAGTTCCTTAATGTCTTCTTCCCAAGGCCTGAACCTCAAAGCTTCCTGACAAGAAATAAGAGAATTGTTGGTGGTTAACCTGCTAACCTTTCACTTAACCCACTTTCAGTAGTCTTTAGTGGAGACAGAACAGACCAACTCAGGACTATCCATGAGCTTCCGTTCCAAACTATTCTAATGACAGAAAATTGAGTTTTACTGTACTTGTTTATTGCAGTGAGTCCAACCTATTTGGAAAGAAAAATAAGTCAGAATTAGTGTGTTTTCATAAATGGATTTTTCAGGAGAAAGATTAGATATTTAAACTATTATCATTTCCATGATCTTCCAGATATAAAATTTCACCCTATAGAAAAGGACAGCAATCAGATAAAGTGGTCATTTTTACATGTTTTTTTTTAATTTTTAACTTTTAAAAGGTTAAATATACAATTGGAAAAGTTTAAAGAAATATATCTATATCTATGCATTGGCAATCCACATCTATATCTATGCATTGGCAATCCACTGGATGTACCAACATATGCTTTGCATTTCACAAAATAGATATTGTTAGAATTTAGATATGTAGGGCTGCCAAAGTTACAAATGTGTCCTTTTAAAATTTGAAATCTAATTTTACAAAAATTTGATGAAAATCAGAATGGCAATTTGAAAGTTCCAGATGTTAGATAAGATAGGAACAAACAAGATAGAAACATTAACAGCATTATTTATCTTTCCTTTTCATAAACTTTCAACCTTGTGAGTGATGTTGTGTTGCACAGTATGGTCAAAGCACAAACAGGTATTTATCCCAGTAATTTATGATGTATTACTCACAAAACAATAAAAAAAAAAAGGCTATACAGTATCATATGCAGTCAGGAAAAGTGATTCATTTTGACTTTGCATATTTAATCCTAAAATTATTACATGAATATAAACAATTTCATAATTAAATAACACTCTCATTTTTTCCCAGTGGTTAGCTAAGTTCTCTCTCTCTCTATCTCTCCCCCATATATATTTTTCTCTATATATTTATATATGTGTGGGTGGGTGTGTATGTACACATTGATTAGATAAACAAATGAAAACATGAATGGCCCTTCTACTTCCACGTCAGTGCTTCAGAATGAGGACACACTATCTGATGTCTGCCCTAATGCTCTCCTGGGACCACTGGATATTGGAGATCATATCAATAGATTATATGAAAAAAGCAGGAAAACTTGAAAACATTTCCTTCTTTTTACCCCACCTATATGGTAGAAATACCCAGTGCTTTTGTGGTAATAATGAGCAGGACTATCACCAAAAGATGCCCTCAGTGGGAAGAGGGGAAGCACAGCTATCCCTGCTTTGCCTGTTCTCATGTCTCAGGAATGCCCTAGGTGCAGGCGTCTCTACCAGAAAACTGCCGAAGACCTACAAGTCCATAGCTTCAACCTGCTTGCCTGCCTCATTCCCCACAATCTTATTTCTCAGCCCAGAGTTTCTATACTATACTGTCTGTTAGATACCTTCCCCAGTAAAATCACAAATTGTTTCCATTTGGTGCTGTTATTCTAAAATATGACATTATGTTACGAAACAAAAAACCATCCTGATGTAGTCAGTTTATGTGACAGGAAATGCAAGAGAGGGAGAGTTTTTCACTATAAATCTTCTAAGTGACACAACTATTGAGAATGAACAAGGCTCGCATGTCCAACTGTCACTGACATAAATACCACATTGGTTCTGATTTTCTTGCTTCACATTTATGTCTTTCAAACAACAAGTATTGTGATTTGATTTTTTTTTTATCAAATAGGTCTTTTCTGAGTATCTAATAAACCAGAAAACCAATATTAAACTTATCTCTTGTGACTATAAGTATGGTCATACATTTACTCAAAGTTTGCTTAAAAAGTGTAGAAATTGTACTAAAGGAAGATTGATGCAACCCAAAGTGTTCTTTGAGGTAGGATAGAGGAAGTTCCAGATCTGCTTTATTCCCACAGGAACAGTGCCTCAGCAGAACAGCTTCAGGAATCTTTCTTGGAATATGCATTTTGTCCTCTCTGATCATTTACCTTCGTCACCTTGTGAATTCTCAATACACTATAGCTAACTCTCTGAATGGATTGCCTGACTTCTTTCATACTTTGCTTTAGCCCTCACTTGGAACTGATCTGGGAAAAATGTGGATTCTCTCTAGACAATGAGGAATCAGCAGAAGAAAAGATAGAGTAAGAAATAAAACAAACTCAAGGGGCATTTCTCCTCTAGGAGGCTACTCAAAGGTCAGTGTGCCTTCTATTTGTCTCACATTCCAAGTGCTCCCATCTTCATCCAGAGGCCCTATCCCACCATGATCTCAGAATCCTACCCATATCTTCCCAGGTGGAAATTTCAAAAGAATCTTCCTTCCTAAAGAAGCTACTTGAGAAAGAGAGTGAATTTTCTCTCGATCTCCAGCCAAAGCTCACAGGAACACACCAACAGTTAATAAGCTGGCTTTATCATTGTTTGCTATGGAGAAGGCACACTAAGGGTAGATCTTAGAGGATCTGGACTCATCTTAGAAGATCTGAGGACAGTTTAAGGAAGGAAGTCTGCTTTAAATGTGTGCTGTCAAGAACTGAAGGTGACTCTATGATGGGACATCTTAAATCCTATCTAGGAGGGACTACTGGACTAACATTTAAGCTGTAATTATAAATCACCAGCAGCCATTCACGTTGGCTAGAATAGGAGTTGTTTGGTCATTTCTGAGGCTGGGACAATATTTGTGTCTGTGTTCAGACATGATTGGAATCGCCTTGTTTCTCTCTTGATCCTTCATTATCATCTTATGGCCTTGTCTGATGTTGAAATAGTTTTTGTGTTCAACAGGAGAATGCCACAGTCAGTTCAGAGCAACACAGAGGTCTAGATAACGCTACTTGGCCAGCTCCTGAACATCAGGGACTGCTTCTCTCTTTCTTAGTCTTCTGATTTGGCCAGAGGCAGACAAAATAAGCCAGGAAACATCGTTCCATACTCTTCAGGTTTTCACCATGGCTGACAATATTCTTTTTTAGGAGATTCTTTGGAGGACACAGTCTGTAGTCTGACTAGGGTTAATATTTCTTATACCAGGAAATTGGTTGGATCCTTTGATGTGACAATAGTTGACTGGTAATACTTAAAATTCTTTACATTAGCCAACTGAAAAGGGCAATTATTAGGAAAAAAATATATTATTTCTCAAAATGAATATTGAAATCTGGAGCCTAGATTAGAAAACCCACATAATGAATCTAGTTGGGTCTGTTTTGGAGAGACAGGTGATATTTTTCCTTAGGTGAGTCATGAACTTATTTATCTTTCAGTATGTAGGTGGTACAGCAAAACCTATTTGCTAATTAGCTTGCCTTTCCTCATGGCTAATTAAGGGGAAGTGAAAAACTCTAATTCTCTATAACAATTCTGGCTAATAGTTGGGTTTTAAAGCTTCTTCTAGTGTCAGAGACACATTTTGTACAAACCTTCCAGTTGCAGTAACCCTTAAAGAAGAATCACGGTTGACATGGTATACATGAAGACAGCTCAGTGTCTCTTCTGAAAGCTTTATGAATAAGTTTGTACACACCTCATTTTGGGAGTCTGGAGGTAATTTTTCCAATGGAAACACAATCAACTGGAATTGAGATAGCCCTGAATATTACAAATATCTAACAAATATCCTGAGCACACAGGATAAATGTGTGTGTGGCAGGCATGTATAAATCTGATGTCCATTTGGGAAGAATGCTCTGGTAGTCCACAGACCATAGTGGGACCGAAAGGATTATTTATCTCTACAGGAAGAGGTGGATTTTGCATATCTTTATGAGGACAAATTTTTTTATTCAATTTGAAACAGACTTAAAGTGTGGCTGAAGGAAACAAATTAACCATCCATTGTGGTCAAGATAGCTCCCAATATTACTGCTTGGGGAATTGGTTAGCTCTTGTTATTAGGTTGTAATGATCTCAGCAGAAATGTTTTGGCAACATGAGGCTAATGCTCACTTTTTAGAAGACTGAATGTTGGTATTAATAATGTGAGGGAGACTTAAACCTAAAAGGGCCAGGTGAAAAGGCAATATATTCTCTAAAGTGTTTGTAAGAACAGCTATCAGTTAGGTGTGCCAGATCCAGCAAACAGCTATTCAGTGCAGTACTTATAGATTGGGGGAAATGTTCAAGACAGTTTTGTGTTTCCTTAAGTGAAAAAAGAAGATCATAAAGGATAAAAAATATGCTGGAATGAGGATAAGAAATGTCATATTAGTGTTCTAAAGTTTGTCAAACTATAATAATAGGTAGGATTAGTAGTATACCAAAGGGGCAGAAAAAAATGTGTGGATGAATCAGAAGTTAACCTTGTTCCATTGTCTTAGGTAGAAGTGTCTGCTTCTGTAGTCCATGGCTTCTGGAGGATTCCAAAGAATCCTTAATTTGTCTTTCAAAGGATTGGATGTCTAGTGGTAAGGAGAAGCACTGTATGTCATTTAAAGTGAATTCAAGGATCAACACCTTACATTTGACTTACATGTCAGCTATTCACAGTATTTCCTCCATTGGAGCTCACTGGCAGCTTTCCCTGATGCTTTAACAGACTTGCCAAAATTGTGTCACAAACAGGTGGGGGGTGCACTGGAAACCTCATCAACAATACCTCTTATAAGCAGCTCACCAGGGTCAGGCCCACCTATCTCTACTCTTACAGATAATATTGTGAAATATCTTTGTTTAATTCCATTTCATTATTTCTATCTTATTAGGTTATCATAAAGCATTTCAAGGTCTTAAATTTTCCATTTATTTTATAGGAGTTCTTGGAAAGTTCAGAATATCTCATTTTCTAAAGCATGTCAAAAGTAGTGACACATCTAAAATCATATATCTATTATCAATATAAGTGTTTGTATTTTATCCTTTGTCAGGGCAACTAGGCATATAAATTGGTTTAATTTCTGTGAGAAGTTTTTATTTTAGGGACAAATTTAAGTCTGTGATTGTATATTTTGTTTGGAAATTTTTGGTTTTACTTTTTATGTGTGATTTGTTGACAAAACCAACTAAATCACAATTATCCAAGAGAGTCTCTGGACAGTCTGTGTAGAGTCTGGATGGTTTCCAAATAAAAATACACAAGCAGGGAGTTTTTTATTTCATGTAAAGGAAGGAGATGGATGGATTTGGACAGTGATGTGTGAAGAAAAGAACAAAAATATCTGATAGAAGTTCTGAAAAGTGGTGGACATTTTGTTGTTGTTATTGTCAATAGACAAGATTTGTGTAAAAATCCTACTTCAGCAGTTAGGTGTGCTCATTGACCTCATTATCAGCTATAAGCTTACTTTTAGCCACAAGATTTAAGAAAGGGATGAGACTCCACAAGGATATGAAGGATTTCTTGACATATACAGTAAAGAAAGACTTGGGGTGACCAAGTTGGAATTTTAAGAAGGTACAGAATGGTTAGGTTACTATCTTAAGAGCAGAGGTGCAGAAGTGAATATAGTAGAGGCAAAAAATAATACTGGCTTCATTGTTATAGTAATAAGTAGCATGGATATGAGTTTATGTTACAGCTGTAAGACATCTAAACATGGTAATTAATCTCTGGTTTGCTTGTTTTTTTAACAAGTTTTAAAATCTCTTGGTAGATTTCCTATTTTCCCTAAATACAACACTTCAGCATATGCTCTCAATATATATTGACAGACCTGGTGACTTACTTCACTGAATGACATGAAGATAGAAAAGAACAGTGATGTTGAGAAAAGAAGAGCTTTGGCCAGAGGCTGTGGGAGTGGGAGGTTTTGTGCAATCACAGAAGAAATTTCCCTGAAGAGTTGCTGTGCTTACTTTGGTTCTCACTATTCCTCTATAGCTCATTTACAACTTTTCAACAATCATACAATCCTAATTTTTAGGTAAAAGATGCAACCACCATTGGTTTTGGCTTTTGTAAGAGCCTAAAATTTCTTTAATGGCAATATAGTTGCACGTAATGTTACATTAGTTTCAGCTGTATAACACAGTGACTTGACAAGTCTGTATGCTATGCTGTGTTCACCATAAGGGTAGCTACCATCTAATGGTACCATACAATGTACCATAAAATGCTATCACAACACCATTGACTACACTTGAAACCTTTTAACAGTGCTTCAGTGAGATAATGATTTGGAATTCCAATACTTGACTTCTTTAGAGCTTTTGGAAATGAACCACAAGAACTTCTACCCTTCCTCATCACCACTTAGAGGTTCTTCTGCTTATTTCACCTAGTGGTAAGGAGGAAGTAGCCACCATAACAACTAACTTACAATATTGAAGAATTTCCCATCTTAGTTACAGTTATCTTATGATTTCTAGAGCTGATATTTTGTTGCAGGAGAAAAATTTTCCAACTAGGGTTTGGGGAGGCATCTTGGTTTGTTGTAGATCTATGAGTTGTAGAGTGCTGGAAGACTCTATGTCTCATAAGCAGTGTGTAAATTGATGCATTTCAAAAGAAGCTAACAAGAAACATTCAAATTTTCCCTGCCTGTTTTTAAAACATCATTATGTGCCATTGAGATTTATGGCTTCACTTGTCATACTGGCACCTGCAATGGATAAGATCATTAAAAACTTTTTTTCAAGTTTTTATTTATCAGAGCCATGGAAAAATTACATTTCTATTAGTTTTAGTTGGAAAAGTTGGAAAAGCATGTTGTAACTCATTCCAGGTAATATCTTTCTTTTTTGTATAGTTATTACTCAGACCTATCTAAAGAAATAGTTGAGTGTGAATTATTTCACAATCAAAAGTCTTTTTAAAATTTGAAATGCATTATGCACCTGAGGTGCTGACAGCAAAGTCCATGCCAAGCATTTGATCCACGAATACCCATTTTCCAAGTACTCCAGATCCTTAGATCTGCATCTCTTCCATTTTTGCTGTGGCCAATTTTTAAATAAGGGATCGGGAAACGGTTTAGTGATCATAAATCACACTGATGGTTGGGAAATAAAAAGGGTTCCTTTGCTTCTTCAGATGTGGTTCCACACATTTTTACACATCTCCAAGCTAAATAAGAAATCCAGATGCAAAACTATGGTGTTCACACATATCATGTCTCTTTGTGACCTTCCATGGAAGAATTTAGGACTGAAGACCTGACCCGGCTATCCTCTGGCATAATAAAGTGCAGGTCAATACTGTAAAACACAATGGAAAAGAATCTGCTTAAAAGTTAATGTGGTTTCCACTGCTCCGTATACATTGTACTAAGGGTAGTTCAACCACCATATAGCATTTACTGCACTTGGTCATATTAAGTAAATATTTATGACTTGCTCATTAAAGAGACTTAGCAGTAATTTCGATTTTACTTTTAAAAATATCAACCTTAAAAAAAAAGAGAGATAAACTCAGAAACAGACTCTTAACTATAGAGAACAAATGGAGAGGGGAGGGTGGGTGGGGGCATGGATGAGACAAATGATGGGATGTAGGAGTGCACTTTTGATGAGCTCC
The DNA here is from genome assembly GCF_018345385.1 of Vulpes lagopus. Classification (NCBI taxonomy): domain Eukaryota; kingdom Metazoa; phylum Chordata; class Mammalia; order Carnivora; family Canidae; genus Vulpes; species Vulpes lagopus. Next base: position 35,450,248 of record NC_054831.1, read on the forward strand.
AGGTAATGCATGGAAGTGCTGAACCATTATATTGTACACCTGAAACTAATATCACACTGTATATTAACTAATTGGACTTTAAATACAAACTTTAAAGAAATAATAACCAAAAATGTCAACCCTTCTGATAGGACTGTTGACTATTTTTCCTCATGTTTACTTATCTTGATTCTCACAATAATATTTAAGTAATACAAATGGATAATCTTTATAAGTATAAAATATATTAAAAATAGCCAGTGTGTCTTTAGATCTCACTGCCCCCTTCTCTGGCTGTTCTATTCATGATGATGTCTTCTTTCTCCACTCCCCTCTGGCATGTTTATTAGAGGAGTGTGTACTTCTCATATGACATTCACATGTTAATTATCCTCTCGAGTGTAAGTCATTTTTCTTCCCAAAATGACTCTAGGAAACTTGATTATTGGAATAATTTATGAAAGAGCTTGGTATCTTTGTATTTCTACCACCCACTCTGAATGCTGCCATGAACCTTTTTTTCTCATAGAGCAGTGTCTCTGATCATTGCCTCCAAATTCCAGATTCCTGACTCCAACCCAACCCCAAATTGAGGAGAAGGGGAGACCTTATTTTAGCTATATGTTGGATGATGATAGAAACTCATTATTTTAATAGCTGAAATATCCTAGTTCCTTTGGGTCTTTAATTTATCAAGGATATTTTTCCTTATTTATACTTGTTTTGTAATTAATTTGGCACCTTTTGTTAATATTTTATTTTTATCTGTAATTTATTCACCTTTTAATAGTAAAAAATAATAATTAATAGTTTTGCTTTTTAAAAAACAATAGATCGTATATCTTGCACTTTTTAAATCTTGGCTAATAAGAAGATATATACCCAGCTTCATATCTAATCTTTCAGGAAATCAGATTGACTCTACTTTTTCAAATACATCAAAAATCTGATCTTTTATTACTATCTCCACTGCTACTATCATTTCTCTAGCATGAGTTCAATGTCCTCCTCACAGACTCCACTACTCTTCCAGATTCTTTTACCCCTTTCATTTTATGCTCAACACAGTGACCAACAGGATCCTTTTAAAAACATAAACGTCGAGTGGCATCCTTTGCTTGAAACACTCAATGGATTTCAGAATAAAGTCCAAAGTCCTTGCAATGATCTCTGGGGCCTTATATAACATGATCTCTCTTCCTCATACCTTCTCACTCTGACCTCATCTTTTCTACTTCATTCATCACTTCCCTCCAGACACATTGGCTTCCTTGCTGTTCTTGGAATATTCACCCACCCTGCCCAATTTAAATCTTTGCAGTGGCTGTTCCCACTGTCAGGAATAATCTTTCCCTTTGATAGCAGAATTTCTGAGTCCTGTCTTTCATTGAAGTCTGATGAGCTGTCACTTTCTCGATGTGCCTACACCATCTACCCTATTTAAGAATTTCAAATCCAATCCTAATTTAATCTAAGCTCCTTTTTCCTTAAAACCTGCTGTTTTCTTTTCCATGCCATATCACCATTTAATGCATTATATTTTATGTATTTATTGTGTTCATTATTAACTGCTGGCTTCCAATGTTAAATATAAGCCCCAGAATGGCTGGGTCACTTTTCTGTATATATATAGATGTATCACAAATATGTAGAACAACAAATGGCATATAGGAAAGTTTTAAGAATTTTTTTAAGATTGAATAAACACCAATGAAATCCCAATGCTACTGAAACACCTCCTATTTCAACATATGAATCTAATGCTATCTTCACAACTTACCCAGTCTTAAATCTGAATTTGTCTAGCCTACACCAAACCATAGGCTATATTAAGTGCAGACACCACTAGCTCCAGCATTGGCATTTCTAATGTATATTTGGAAAGTGTCTTATTGGATATAGAATGACATTCTAGGCATTTGGAGTCAAATGATACAAGATAAGTTTCTTGACAATCACAGTTTTATAATCTAAGTGAAAAGGACTATAGATTGTAGGGGGATATGGGTTAGTGGACAAAAAATAAAACTCTCCTTCTTAGTTTAAAACACACATCATACACCATCATGACCATCCTTATCACTATCACCACCACCACCAACAACAAAATGTATTCATGCATACTCATTCCAACACTCAATTTCACAGAAACAAAGAATTGAAACTTCCAGTATGTGGTAAGTAAGAAACATTAATCCATGAATCCATTAACATACATGATACATACATGATTCATAGTTATGTTTGCACTGGTTCAAAGAACATGTTTTAAGTATTTCATTAAGACAATTACTAAAAAGCTAATTATGAGACACCTCCCATGGAAGTCAGATTATGCCTTTGGACAGAATGTACTTGTAATGTTACCAGAGACAATGGAGAAGTGAAGGTACAATATGGCCTGTGACAATAAACTATTGTAGGAGCTATTAAATAGAATTATTTTAAAAATAAAATATTAGATACGTACCATGAGGTTGGTACAGATAACAGATGCTTTACTAGTTCACAGGAAGGAATAAACTCTAAAATATGGAGATAAAAAAGCTTCATAAAACTTAAACTATGTTTTGAAGAAATAATTGAATTTGAATAAGTTGAGAAGAGACATTATTATGGAGGAAATATACCTTTCAAAATGAGTTGGGCCCTAATATTTGTGGAGTCCAAGATGAGAATTTAAATGGAAGCCCATAGGCTAAGTGCCTAAATATTAAAAAGTTATAAGTCAAGCCTACAAACTATTTAAGGACACATTATTTATTTTCCTACTCTGATAAATAGCTTTATAACAACAACTTGAAAGGCTGCATGTAAGTTCAGCATTACCAGGCCTCTCAAAAGCCTGAGCTAGAATATGACAATTATCAACACTCTCTGCCATCCTCTTGCATCACTCCACCCTACAAGAGATCTCACACATGCACTTTTGGATACCCAGCCTACACATCTAATCCCAATCTATATTCTATCCCATCCAAGTCCACCTTTCAGTCATCTCTCAGGGTGAGGGTTTATATGCCTGCTGCACGGTCTGCCCTTGAGGGAATGGATATAGAAAGAGGCCACACAGATGCCAGCTATTCTGGAGTACCAGTTAATCTTGGTTCAAAAGGAGCATGCAAACTCCAATGGATATGTTCTTTGGCAAAATGACTTCTTACCTGTGGAGAGGTGCTTGGCCAGAGGAAAGCCACAGCAGGGAACAATCTGGGTCCTCTTCTGAACAATGTATAAAAAAAAAAAATTTAAATGGGAAAGAATGGTCTTGAGACAAACGAAAATGAAAACATAACATACTAGAACTTAGGAAATGCAGAATAAATAGTTCTAATAGAGAAATTCATAGAAATAAATGCTTACCTTAAGAAGCAAGAAAGATTCCAAGTAAATAATCTAAATTTATGCCTTATGGAGCTATAAAAAAAAAGCAACTGGAGCCAACTGTAGATATTAAACAGAGTTGATTTTTTATAAAATAGATCAAATTGACAAACCTTTAGCTAGACTAATCAAGGAAAAAAAGAGAATCCAAATCAGCAAAACTATAAATGAAAAAGGAGACATTATAATTGATAATACAAAAATACAAAAGATCATAAGAGGCTACTATGAAAATTATATGCCAACTAAACAATTCTTAGAAACACACAGCCTATTGAAACTGAAACAAACAAACAAGCAAACAAAAAGAAACTGAAAAAAGAGGGACACCTGGGTGATTCAGCAGTTGAGTGTCTGCCTTTGGCTTAGGGTGTGATCCTGGATTTCTGGGATCGAGTCCCATGTTGGGATCCCTGCGTGGAGCCTACTTCTCCCTCTGCCTGTGCCTCTGCCTCTCTCTGTGTGTCTCACATGAATGAGTAAATAAAATCTTAAAAAAAGAAACTGAAACAAAAAAAAATAGAAAATTTGAACAGACTAATTACTTATAAGAAGATTGAATTAGCAATGAAAATCCCCCAAAAAAGAAAATCCCAGGACCAGATGGTTTCATTGGTGAATTTTATCAAACATTTGAAGAACTAACACCCGTGCTCACAATTTTTCAAAAAATCAAAGAGGTGGAAACATTAATTCACTTTACAAGTTCATCATTACCCAGATACCAAGCCTAATTAGGACTATTCTAGAAATGAAAACTATAGGCCAATATCCCTGGTGAATATAAGTGCAAAAATTCTCAATAAAACACTAACAAGCTGAATTCAGCAGTACATTAAAAGGATCATTTATGGAGATCAACTAGGATTTATTCCTGTGATGGAAATACGGTTCAATATATGCAAATCAACCCATGTGATACATCATATAGTAAAAGAGCAGAAAAGAACCATATGATTATGTCACTTTATGCAGAGAAAGCAACTGACAAAATTAAACATCTCTTCATGATAAAAAAAAAAAAACAAAACACAACAGATTAGGCATAGAGGGAAAGTAGCTCCACATAATACAGACCATCTATGACAAGCCCATAGTTCACATCATATTCAATGTTAAAAGGATGAAAGCTTTTCCTCTAAGATCAGGAACAAGACAAGGGTGGCCACTCTAACCGTTCCTAATCAACATAGAACAGCAAGTCTTAGCTAGAACAATCAGGCAAGAAAGACAAAGAGAATATATCATAATTGGAAAGGAAGAGTAAAATAATCTCTATGTGCAGATGACAGTTTTATATAGAGAAAAATCCTAAAGATTCAACAACAACGACAACAATGAAAACTGTCAGGACTAGTCAACAAATTCAGCAAAGTTGGAGGACACAAAGTTAACATACAAAAATCGGTAGCATTTCCATACATTAACAATGAATTTTCTGAAAAAGAAATTAAATCAATCACATTTACAATAGCATGGAAAACAATAGAGAACATGGGATAAAAATTTTATCAAGGAGGTGAAAAAATCTCTCCTCAGAAAACAAGGCAATGATAAAAGAAATCAAAGAAGACATAAATAAATGAAAAGTTATCCATGCTTAGGAATGGAAAATATCATTATTGTTAAAATGTCAATAATACTAAAAACCTTTGGTAGATTAAATGCAATCTCTATCAAGATTAAAATGGCATTTTTTACAGAAATAAATAAAAACACTCCTAAAATTTATATGGAACAAAAGACCCCAAATTGTCACAGAAGTTGAGAAAAATAAATAAACAATGACCAAAGAACTTGAATAGACATTTTTCAAAGATGTACAAATAGTCAACAAGTACATGAAAAGATGCCTAATATCATTAGTCATTAGGGAAATGGAAATTAATACCACAAAAAGATATCATCTCTCACCTGTGAGAATGGCCATCAATAAGAAGAAAAGAGATAATAAATGTTGGTGAGGATGTGGAAAAATGATAACACTTGTAGTGGGATTATAAATTGGTACTGCTTATCAAATCTACAGAAAGAAAATTAATAGACAAGAAATGATGTTAGCAAGACTGTGAAGACAGTAGGAGATCCCAGCCCTTATCCTTCCTCACAAAAAAAAAAAAAAAAAAAAAAAAAAAACGAGGCAGCTGTCCATAAACAAAAATGGTTGATGGTGGGAGCAGCTCAGGAGCCCAGGAAGAAGCTGTAGCCACAGGAGAGCACTACACAAGAATAAATGCACAGAAAGGGTAGAAAGATTAGTTGCAGTTTACCTGCATTACCCATCTCCTAGGTGACATAATTCAGAGCTGAGGAGGATATCCTCAGCTTTCCAAGTTCCCCTCACAATGGAAAAGGGTCAGCAATCATCTTCTCCAACCTTTTAGGACACTATCTGAAGAACCCACTTTGCTTTCACCCTACTTTGATCACTGGGGTAGATCAGCATAGATGAGACATCTATAGTCAACAGCCCTTGCAGCTGCAATGAAGCCCCATGGCTTTCACCACTGAGGACCACACAGTATTCACCCTCCAGTGGCCTATTTTGCAGAACATCTCAGCAGCTAAGCTGCTAAACTGCTGAGGAAAGAAATGTTCACCATACCTGCAAAAGAGTGCCCCCCTCCCCACCACACAGACACTTTCACTTTCAGCAAGGCCATTCCAGTCAACACCACAACAGGCACTCAGGCCCTAGGTCCCAGTACAAACATTGCACATAAACACAAAGTTTATTGTGTTCTTTTGGTGGTGTGATGTTTCCCTGGGGCTGGTGGTATAGGTGCATATTGTCAGGAGCTGGCTGTAGTTGTGCCTGCAGCCAGCCCCAGCCCCTGATCCATGCACAACTACAGCCAGCTCCTGACGATATGCACCCATACCACCAGTCCCAGAGAAACATCACACCACCAAAAGAACACAATAAACTTTCAGCAACCAACCACAAAGAAAGGATATTCACAGATTGCCCAACAAAGAATTCAAAATAGTTGTTCTAAATAAGCTCTGTGAATGACAAGAGGATACAGATAACCACTTCAATAAAATCAAGGAAAAATAATGAGAAGCTCAACAAAGACATAGAAAAAAAAATTTTAAAAATAAAACAGAAATTATGAAGCTAAAGAATGCAATGACTGTACTGAAAAATGTAATACAGAACTTGAACTGAAGATTTTACCAAGGAGAAGAATCAGTAAACTCAAAGAGAAGTTATTTGAAATTATCTAGTTGGAAGAAGAAAAAGTAAAAAGAAAAGAAAAGGAATGAGAAAGCCCCCGGGACTTAGCATCATAAAAACAATTAATATACTCAATATAAAAATCCCAGAAGAAGAAGGGGAGAGGGGCAAAAAACTTGTTTGAAGAAATAATTATAGAAAACCCCAAATCTGGGAAGGGAAAATAGACTTTCAGATTCAAGAATCTCAAAGGGCCCCAAATAGGTTGAACATAAAGGGGCTTATATTAAAACATGTTATAATTACACTATCAAAAGTCCAAAAACAAAGAGAATTTTGAAAGCAGCAAAAGAAAGGTGGCTAATCATATACAAGAGCATATCCCATAAGACTATGAACATATTTCCCAAAAGAAACCTTTCAGGCCAAGGAAGAATGGGTTGATAGTATAAAAGTACAGAAAGAAAAAAAAATTACCAATCAAAAATACTATACCCTGCTATTCTTAAGGAATAAAGGGTAATAAAGTGTTTCCCAAGTAAACAAAAACTTAGAGTTTGTCACCACTAGACGTACCTTGCAAGAAATGCTTAAGAGAGTTCTTCAAATGGAATTAAAAACATAGTAAAAAGCAACATGAAAGCACATGAGAATATAAATCTCATCAGTAAAAATGAATGTACAGTCAAATACAGATTAATACAATATTGTAGTGGCCATATGTAAGTTATGCATAGCCCTAATATAAAAGTTTAAAGACAGAGAATTGAGAATAACAAGAACTGCAATAACCTGGTTATGAACTGACAATATATAAAGAAGAAAACTGACTTAGGAACACAAAGTATGGAGGTAAATGTGTAGAGTGCATGCATGCAAATGAACTTAAGTTGTCATCAAATTAAAATAGATGGTTATAAGAAGATTTTTATAAACCTTTAGTAACTACCAAGGAAAAAACTATAAAAGACAAAGAGAAAGGAATTAACCAAACCACTTCAAAAACTATCAAATAACAAGAGAAGAGTGTAAGAGAGTAAAAGAAGAAAAAACTGCAACAAAAAAGAAAACAATTAACAAAATGACAATAGTAAGAACCTACCTATCAATAATCACTTAAAAGTAAGTGGATTAAATGCTCCAATCAAAATTCATAGAATGACTGAATGGATTAAAAGGGGGGGGGCATGATGGCGGAGGAGTAGGGTCTTCAAGTCACCTCTCCCTACCAATTTGCCTAGATAACCTTCAAATCATCCTGAAAACTTACAAATTTGACCTGAGATTTAAAGAGAGAACACCTGGAACGCTACAGAGAGAAGGGCTTTTGCTTCTAACAAGGGAAGAAGGTGGGAAAAAAATAAATAAATAAGAACCAAGTGGGGGAGGGGCCCCGGGAGGACCAGGCTAAGGCTGGGCTGTGAGAGCCTCCAGGACAGGAAAGCCCAGTCCCTGAGAAGTGGGAACTTTAAAAATCCGCACTGGATTCTTCCTGGACAGAAAGGCGCTTAGCAGGGAAAGCAGAGCAGAATAGCAGAAGGGTCAGTGGAGCCTCCAGTGTCCGGGAGTCACTAATAGAGGAAGTGCGCCCCAGGGGAAAGTGCACCTCAAATCAGGGCAATCTCAGTAATGGGCTGGAGCCTGCCGGGCTGGGCCTCAGGAGAAACTCAGGTGAGGGCTCCGGGCGGAAGGGGCTGTGCAGCCCCTGGAGTGCAATTCCAGCAGCGTAGACCCCAAATCCCAGGGGCCGGGGTACACAGCCCACAATCCTGTGCTTTCCTTGGGACAGGAGGAAGTGGGGAGGGCACAGGACAGCGAGGACTCTCCTGCCACTGGGCGCCCCCAAGCTGTGCAGGTCAGCGCCCCCTGCCCCTGGGAGCATCCAGGCCAGTGTGGACTGGGAGACTGCGGTAGTTACTGCGGGAGCTGACTCCAGGACTGGAGAGCTGGCTGCCACCAGTGTGGTTGTCCCTCCTGGTGTCACCCTGTGCCTGAGACGAAGCAGGGCTGCCAGGGAACAGAGGCCTCTTGGGGGTAAACAGCTCCCACTGATCCAGGCACCTGGCGGGGGATGGGGCATCTCCCCCAGGTACACACACCTGAGAATCAGCATAGCAGGCCCCTCTCCCAGAAGACCAGCTGGAAGGACAGGGGAAGAGTTCTTGAGTGAGCAGCGCTGGAAAGCTCCAGGGGAAGTCCAGAGATTTACAGTATATAGAACCAGAGGGTAGCCCTCCTTTTTTTTTCTTCGTTTTTCCTTTCTTCCTTTTCGTTTTTATATCAGACTGTAAATTTCAAATTTTTATTTCTCTTTTCCCACCTTAACTACAATATTTAACCACCTCCTGATTTTTAAGATTCTTCCTTTTTGACTTTCATATTTCTACAATTACAGGTCCTAGATATATTTTCTACTTCTAGATTCCCTTCAAAATACTCAACTTAATTTTGGGAGATATACGAGATATCTTTTTTGTTGTTGTTCTGTAGTTTTGTTTTCTCTGCCTCATTTTGTTCTATGATGGTGGAAGTTAATACCTTCTAAAACATGAGGAGTATGCACCCAGAACCAAGTGGTATACCGTGCTGGTTCATTCTATGAGATTCTATTCTCTCTTCTTTCCCATCTGCCTCCCCTCTTTTATCTCATTTATGTTTGGTGGTCAATGTCGGGCGTCTCTACAAGTATTTCAGGTTTATATAAATTTGGGAATGAGCATCTTCTAATATACAGAACTTAATATATTCAGAAACAAGAGGATCACCGTCTATAACCCCTCAGGTAGACTACATTCTCCCTCCACAACAACTTCTTCACCATCTCCCAGTCCCCTCCCTTTTTTTCTTCTCCTTTTTTTTTTCTGTTTTCCCTTTTCTTTCTTTCTTTCTTTTTTTTTTTTTTCTCTCTTCTTCTTTAGGAATCCTGGCCTTTTATTTTTTTACTACTTGTTTTAAAATTTGTTTCACTTTGGTGGTCCTTTTGTTTTATTTCATTCTGATCTTTGTTTTCAATTTCTGGTCTCTGACCTCGGCAGAATCATCTAGACTGAAATTTACTTAGGCCATGGTTCATATTCTTCACACAGCCCGCTCATACAGTCACTCCACACTGAGCAAAATGACAAGAAGGAAGAACTCACCACAAAAGAAAATATCAGAAACAGTACACTCTGCCACAGTTACAGAATTCGGATTACATTTTGATGTCAGAAAGCCAATTCAGAAGCATAATTATAAAGCTACTGGTGGCTCTGGAAAAAAGCATAAAGGAATCAAGAAACTTCATGACTGCAGAATTTAGATCTAATCAAAGGTCCACCCCTAAAATCAATAAAAATTGATCAACATCTTGACATTTAATAGTGAAACTTACAAATTTCAAAGATAAAGAGAAAACCCTTAAAGCAGCAAGAGACAAGAGATTCCTAACTTATATAGGGGGAAATATTAGATTTGCAGCAGCCTTCTTCACAGAGATATGGCAGGCCAGAAAGGGCTGGTAGGATATTTAGGGTGCTATATGAGAAGAACATGCAGCCAAGAATACTATATCCAGCAAGGCTCTCATTCAGAAGAGGAGAGATAAAGAGCTTCCAAGATAGGCAGAAACTGAAAGAATATGTGATCTCCAAAACAACACTGCAAAAAATATTAAGGGGGACCCTGTAAAAGAAAGAGGAAGCCCAAAGAAATAATCAGGGACTAAATAGGTATTAATAGTAACTCTGAACATGAATAGGCTAAAAGATCCCATCAAAAGACACAGGGTTTCAGACTGGATAAAAAATCAACACCCACCTATTTCCTGTCTACAAGAGACTCATTTTAGACCTAAGGACACCTCCAACCTGAAAATGAAAGGTTGGAGAACCATTTACCATTCAAATGGTCCTCAAAAGAAAGCTGGGGTAGCAATCCCCATATCAGATAAATTAACATTTATCCCAAAGACTGTGGGAAGAGATGAAGAGGGACACTATAACATACTCAAAGGATCTATCCAATAAGAGGGCCTAACAAAATGAATATTTATGCCCCTAATGTGGGAGCTGCCAAGTATATCAATCAATTAATAACCAAAGTAAAGACATACTTAGATAATACACTAATACTGGGAGACTTCAACATGGCACTTTCTTCAAATGACAGATCTTCTAAACACAACATCTCCAAAGAAACAAGAGCTTTATTTTTTTTAATTTTTATTTATTTATGATAGTCACAGAGAGAGAGAGAGAGAGAGAGGCAGAGACACAGGCAGAGGGAGAAGCAGGCTCCATGCACTGTGAGCCCGACGTGGGATTTGGTCCCTGGTCTCCAGGATTGTGCCCTGGGCCAAAGGCAGGCGCTAAACTGCGGTGCCACCCAGGGATCCCAGAAACAAGAGCTTTAAATGATACACTGGACAAGGTGGATGTCACAGATATTGCAGAACTTTCCATCCAAATGCAACTGAATACACATTCTTCTCACGTGCACATGAAATTTTCTCTAGAATAGACCACATACTGGGTCATAAATCAGGTCTCAACCAATACCAAAAGATTGGGCTTGTCCCCTGCATATTTTCAGATCATAATTCTTTGATATTTGAACTCAATCACAAGAAGAAATTTAAAAGAACGTGGAGGTTAAAGAGCATCCTGCTAAAAGATGAAAGGGTCAAACATGAAATCAGAGAAGAACTAAAAATATTCATGTAAACTAATGAAAATGAAGATACAACCATTCAAAATCTTTGGGATACAGCAAAAGCAGTCCTAAGAGGCAAGTACATCACACTACAAGCATCCCTCAAAAAATTGGAAAATACTCAAATACACAAGCTAACCCCACACCTAAAGGAACTGGAGAAAAAACAGCAAATAAAACCTACACAAAGGAGAAGAAGGGAGTTAATAAAGATTAGACTAGAACTCAATGAAATAGAGACCAGAAGAATTGTAGAACAGATCAACAAAACCAGGAGCTGGTTCTCTGAGAGAATTAATAAGATAGAGAAACCATTAGCCAGCCCTATTAAAAAGAAAAAAGACTCAAATTAATAAAATCACGAACGAAAACGGAGAGATCACAACCAATAACAAGGAAATACAAACGATTTTAAAAATGTATTATGAGAATCTATATGCAAATATATTAGGCAATCTAGAAGAAATGGATGCATTTCTGGAAAACCACAAACTACAAAAACTGGAACAGGAAGATAGAAAACCTGAACAGGCCAATAACCAGGAAAGAAATTGAAGCAGTCTTCAAAAACCTCCCAAGACACAAAAGTCCAGGGCCAGATGGCTTCCCAGGGGAATTCTGTCAAATTTTTAAAGAAGAAATAATACCTATTCTACTAAAGCTGCTCTGAAAGATAGAAAGGGATGGAATACTTCTAAATCGTTTTACGAGGCCAGCATCACCTTAATCCCAAAACCAGACAAAGACCCCACCAAAAAGGAGAATTATAGACCAATATCCCTGATGAACATAGATACAAAAATTCTCAGAGAGATACTAGCCAATAGGATCCAACACTACATTAAGAAGATTATTCACCATGACCAAGTGGGATTTATCCCCAAGATGCAAGGCTGGTTCAACACTCATAAAGCAATCAACGTGATAGATCATATCAACAAGAGAAAAAACAAGAACCATATGATCCTCTCAATAAATACAGAGAAAGCATTTGACAAAATACAGCATCCATTCCTGATCAAAACTCTTCAGAGTGTAGGGATAAAGGGAACATTCCTCAACATCTTAAAGGCCATGTATGAAAAGCCCACAGCAAATATCATTCTCAATGGGGAAACACTGGGAGCATTTCCCCTAAGATCAGGAACACGACAGGGATGTCCACTCTTACCACTGCTATTCAACATAGGACTAGAAGTCCTAGCCTCACCAATCAGGCAACAAAAAGAAATAAAAGTCATTCAAATTGGCAAAGAAGTCAAACTCTCCCTCTTTGCAGATGACATGATTTTGTACATAGAAAACCGAAAAGACTCCACCCCAACATTGCTTGAATTCATACGGAAATTTGGCAGTGTGGCAGGATACAAAATCAATGCCCACAAATCAGTGGCATTTCTATACACTAACAATGAGACTGAAGAAAGAGAAATTAAGGAGTCAATCCCATTTATAATTGCACCCCAAGTCATAAGATATCTAGAAATAAACTTAACCAAAGAGGTAAAGGATCTATATCCTAAAAATTACAGAACACTTCTGAAAGAACTTGAGGAAGGCACAAAGAGATGGAAAAATATTCCATGCTCATGGATTGGAAGAATTAATATTGTGAAAATGTCAATGCTACCCAGGGCAATTTACACATTTAATGCAATCTCTATCAAAATACCATGGGCTTTCTTCAGAGAGTTGGAACAAATAATCTTAAGATTTGTGTGGAATCAGAAAAGACCCCGAATAGCCAGGGGAATATTGAAAAAGAAAACCAGAGCTGGGAGCATCACAATGCCGGATTTCAAGTTGTACTACAAAGCTGTGATCATCAAGACAGTGTGGTTCTGGCACAAAAAACAGACACATAGATCAATGGAACAGAATAGAGAACCCAGAAATGGGCCCTCAGCTCTATGATCAACTAATATTCGACAAGCAAGAAAGACTATCCACTGGAAAAAGGACAGTCTCTTCAATAAATGGTGCTGGGAAAATTGGACAGCCACATGCAGAAGAATGAAACTGGACCACTCTCTTCACCATACACAAAGATAAACTCAAAATGGATGAAAGATCTAAATGTGAGACAAGAACCCATCAAAATCTTAGAGGAGAACACAGGAAACACCCTTTTTGAACTTGGCCACAGCAACTTCTTGCAAGATACATCTATGAAGGCAAGAGAAACAAAAGCAAAAATGAACTATTGGGACTTCATCAAGATAAAAAGCTTATGCACAGTAAAATAAACTGTCAACAAAACTAAAAGACAACCTACAGAATGGGAGAAGATATTTGCAAATGACAGACCAGATAAAGGGCTAGTATCCAAGATCTATAAAGAACTTATGAAACTCAACAGCAAAGAAACAAACAATCCAATCATGAAATGGGCAAAAGACATGAACAGAAATTTCACCAAAGAAGACATAGACATGGCCAACAAACACATGAGAAAATGCTCCATATCACTTGCCATCAGGGAAATACAAATCAAACCACAATGAGATACCACCTCACACCAGTGAGAATGGGGAAAATTAACAAGACAGGAAACCACAAATGTTGGAGAGGATGTGGAGAAAGGGGAACCCTCTTGCACTGTTGGTGGGAATGTGAACTGGTGCAGTCACTCTGGAAAACTGTGTGGAGGTTCCTCAAATAATTAAAAATAGAACAGCCCTATGACCCAGCAATTGCACTGCTGGGGATTTACCCCAAAGACACAGATGCAGTGAAACAGCAGGACACCTGCACCTCAATGTTTATAGCAGCAATGTCCACAACAGTGAAACTGTGGAAGGCGACTCAGTGCCCATCGAAAGATGAATAGATAAAGAAGCTGTGGTCTATGTACACAATGGAAATGACATTTCTAATCATAATCTAATCAGCCATTAGAAATGATAAATACCCCCCATTTGCTTCAACGTAGATAGAACTGGAGGGTATTATGCTGAGTGAAGTAAGTCAATTGGAGAAGGACAAACATTATTCTCATCCATTTGGGGAATATAAAAAGTAGTGAAAGGGAATAAAGGGGAAAGGAGAGGAAATGAGTGGGAAAAATCAGAGAGGGTGGGCAGCCTGGGTGGCTCAGCATTTTAGCACCATCTTCGGCCCAGGGTGTGATCCTGGAGTCCCGGGATAAAGTCCCATATCAGGCTCCCTGCATGGAGCCTGCTTCTCCCTCTGCCTGTGTCTCTTTCTCTCTCTCTCTCTCTCTGTGTCTCTCATGAATAAATAAATAAAATCTTTAAAAAAGAGAGAAAAATTCGAAAGGGTGACAGAACATGAGAGACTTCTAACACTGGGAAACAAAAAAAGGGGTAGTAGAAAGGGAGGTGGGCGGGTAATGGGGCGCCTGGGTGATGGGCACTGAGGGGTGCACTTGATGGGATGAGCACTGGGTGTTATGCTAGCTATGTGTTGGCAAATTGAACTGCTATGAAAAAATACCAAAAAAATAAAAAAATAATAATTAAATAAGTAGGGAATATATTGTCTACAAGAGACTCATTTCATTGTATTCTATTTTTAAAGATTTATTTATTTATTTATTTATTTATTTATTTGAGAGAGGGAAAAAAAAGAGAGAGGCAGAGGAAAAGGGAGAAAGAGAGAATCTCAAGGAGACTGGCTGTTGAGCACAGAGCCCTGATTTAGGATTAAATCTCACAACCCTGAGATCATGACCTGAGCCAAAATAAAGATTCAGATAATCAACTGCACCACCCAAGCACCCCAAGAGACTCATTTTAAATTGTAGGGATATACATGGCCTGACAATAAAGGGCAGGAGAAGTTATCCTGTGCCTATTGCAAGAGGATGTTGCCAAAAGCAACAGGAATGGCTACATTTATATCACACAAAATAGACTGTAAGTAAAAAAAAATTTTCTAGAGACAAATAATATAATTATGTAATGATAAAAAGGTCAATTGAACAGGAATATATAACAATTATAAATATATACGCATTCAACATCACAGTACCTAAATACCTAAAAACTTATTGACAAATATAAAGGTATAAATTGACAATACAATGTTAATAGGCTTCAATACCTCACTTTCAGTAATGGATAAAACATCCAGGTATAAAATCAGTAAGAAAACGGCTGATTTGAACAACACTATAGACCAAATGGACCTAACAGACATATTGAATGTTCCAACAGACAGCAGCAGAATAACAATTTTCTCAAGTGCATACAGAACATTCTCCAGGATAAATCCTATGTTGGGTCACAAAATAAGTCTTAAGAAACTTAAGAGAATTGCCAAGTATCATACCAAGTATCTCCAGCCACAGTGGAATGCAAATAAAAAATAATAACAGGAAGAAAACAGGAAAATTCACGAACACATGGACACTAAACAACAAACCCTAGAAATACAATTAGAAAAAAAATAGAACATACAAATCAAATCAGATATTAAAGAGCAGATATTACAATAAATGGCAAAGAAATAAGGAGAATAGCAAAGGAGTATCATGAACAATTATAAGCCAACATTTTGGACAGTCTACAATAAATGGATAAATTTCTAGAAACATACAACCTACTGGGACTGAATTAGTAATCAATAACAGAATGGACAAATTGTATTCTTTACATGTACCTTTTGTTTTGGTTTTATTGTTAGAATAGGTTTATATATACAGAAAAATTTAGAAGTAGTAAAGAGAATTCTCATATACCCAGCACCCAGCTTCCCCTATTAAGATCTTACATCTTTATGGTATATTTGTTAGAGTTAAGGAACCAATAAAGTATATATTTCTAAAAATTGATAATTTATTAAATCTTCTTAGTTTTTAATCTAATACTCTTTTCCTTTTCAGGATCCCATCTAGGATACCACATTACATTTCATCATCATAGGTCCTTAGGTTCCTTTTATTTGTGACAGCTTTTCAGTTTTTCCTTGCTTTTCATGACCTTGACAGTTTTATTTATTTATTTTATTTCATTCAGTTAGCCAACGTATAGTTTAAGATGTAGTGTTCAATAATTTATCAGTTGCATATAGACCTTGACAGTTTTAAGTTCAGGCATTTCGTAGGATGTCCTTCTACTGGAACTCATCTGTTTTTCTCAATATGAGACTAGAGTTCTAAGTTTCGTCAAGATTTTATTATATAAGATATCATTTTATCACATCATATCAACATGCATAATTTAATGTTACTGATTTTGACCTTAATCACCTGACTGACATTGTGTTTGTTGGGTTTTTCCACTGCAAAGCTTATCCTTTTATTTCCCTTTCCCATATTTTACTCTTTGGAAGGAAGTCACTATATGGAGCCCCACTTTAGAGGTGAGGAGTTACATCTCCTTTCCTTGAGGATGGGGTAATTTCCGATATTTTTATATAACAGAATATTTACCAATAAAAGGGAGATGACACAGTCTAAAAAAAAAGGAACAATATAAATTTAAAAATCATTATGATGTGTGAAAAAAGCCAGCACAAAAAGTGTACATGCTGTAGGATTCATTTATGTGTAATTCAAGAATAGACAAAAGTAGTCTATGGCTGTTGAAATCAGAACACTGAACGCCTAGCTCTAGAGAGGTAGATTAACCAAAAAGGGGCACAATAAATTTTCTGAGGTGATGAAATGTCCTGTGTCTTGATTGGGATGTATTCATTTGTAAAAATTTAGTTAATTGTAAACTTAAGGTCTTGATTTCACTTATGCAATTCATATCTTAATTGAAATATTATGTTTCAAAAGAGTCTTTTACAGGGTGCCTGGGTGGCTCAGTTGCTTGAGCACCCAACTCTTCATTTAGGCTCAGGTCAAGCTCTCAGCGTTATTATATCAAGCCCTACATCTGACTCCACACTCCATGCTCAGAGGGGAATCCGTTTGAGGTTTTGTTTGTTTGTTTGTTTTTTGTTTTTGAACTCCAGTAGGAGTTCAATTTGCCAACATATAGGATAACACCCAGTGCTCATCCCATCAAGTGCCCCCCTCAGTGCCTGTCACCCACACCCCCCACTGCTTGAGGTTTTCTTTATCCTTCTTCTTCTGTCTCTCTGTCTCTGTCTCTGCCTCTGTCTCTCTCTCTCTCTCTCTCAAATAAATAACAAATAAAAGAATATTTAAAAAAAAAACGTTTCTTGCATTCTTGCATGTGTTGCCAAAGAAGCCATTAATGATCCTGGTGAAGTTAATTTCAGCACAACTATTGATTATTGATGGAGAAAAATGTCGTCTTGGATCTTACCACAAGTACGGAATGCAGTGAGTGAAAGAGCATTATTTATTGAAGGAGATCATTAATTAAACTCAAAATATTAGAAGATGAAGAGAGGACTAAAGATGCACAAAGAACAAAAATTGAACTGCATGAACATACAATAAAAGTACTGTTCTCATAAGGAACTAAAAATAGAGTTTACAGAGCATCCAACTACTACAGCAATTTAATTGAGAGGAAAAATGCAAGGAGATGACTAACGTTCTTGCGACAGGCTTACCTCTAGACCTCAGTCTAGCAATTTTAGTATATCTTACATCTTTTTATAGTGACCTCTGGAGGTTTGCTAAGCCCTTGAAACACTCTAGCAAGAAATAATCCCTTAAATTTTATGGCTTTTCAGGACACACACAGGTATTATGAAACTATAATTTTAAAAGCATGTGTAAAAAGCACGTATAAAATAATATACTGTATAACATACAAGAATCAGCACAATTTTCACAATTGTCTAATGAGTTGGTTGCTGCATTTCATTTTGTCTTGCATAATTTGAAAAACTCTCCAAAAAATTATAAGATAACAGAGAAGATCATTAAACGAATGAAGGGAATTCCTCTGAAAATAAATTAGGAAAATTATTCAGCATGCTGAAGAGAAAGAAATCATAAAAGCTGCTTTCTGTCAGAATACAAAAAGAAAATCTACTCCCTATAAGAAAAGGGAATTTTCTGAAAATCTATTTAACCTCTCAGGGAGCTCTAACCTCTTATTTAACTAAGAGAAGACACTAAAAGCACTGACAAAAAAGAAATAGGACTTTTACTTCGTATATTTCTCCATGAGTGGGAGAAGGAACCACGATTCTTCTACAAATATTTTCCAAAATAAATATAAAATATAAAATCTAGAATTATAAAAAAATAAGTCAAAACTGGAGATTGAGGCTCAGATACTTTTAAACCTACATCGAATAAAAAACATTTAGTGGGACTAAATATTTCATTAGTAAAGTAGGGGTCAGCCTATGAAAGTCTAAATTAAATGGAAAGGATTGTTAAGATATAAATGCAAACACTCACATATTCCAATGAAAACCAAAGAGAATATGGATTCTAATTATATCAACCTTAATTAAATCCTCCTTCCAACATGTGCTTTCTTCCCCCCTGTTTTTGGCACTCACTCTACAAACATTTATTGAGGACAGATATTGTTCTGGGTCTTTGGTTTTCAGAGATGAACAAACAAAATTCCTGCTGTCAATTCGTTGTTTGCATTTTTCTAGATTGTTTTTTGTTTTGTCCAGTTTTTTGGAATAGTATTATTGCAAGCCTGGGAGACAGATAAGATCTCCTCTTTGAATTCCTTCTAATCTCATAATTTTATTAAACATCTTGTTGCCAACTCAGAAGATCATCATCACTAACTCATCTACATGGTAAGAGCTTAAATAAATATATAGTTATTGTTGGGCTTTGAGAAAGGATATTAGATTACATACCGAGGGAGCTAAAGCCAACATAAAGGAACATTTATGTCTCTGTTTTCCTATGGCATGGGGTTTTGATTCCAAAGAACTCCTGAGCTTAAGCTATTTATTTAAGCATTTCTCTTATATCACAATATCAACTGGTTATTGCATTCTATGTACCTGTGATTCTTTCACTATTTAATGCATAAGTATTTTAAGTTGTTTCAAGATAAACCTGGTGTATTTAGATAACCAGTTAACTCAGACAATGAAGAGCTACCTCTTTCTGTATTTCATTTTCTATCACTATAGGTAGAGATAGATATACTTCCAACCCAAGAAGGGTAATGAAGCCTCATTAGTCCATAAACCAGAAAATAATTTTTGTTGTAAATATTGGTTTTAATATATTGATTTTAACTATAAAAACCATTTCTAATATATGAAATAGAAGTTCTCTAAGTGGAGAGTTTGGAAGTTGATGAATCAAATCTTTCCACAAGACTCAAGGATTGAATTTTGTCCTGATTCTTTCTGAATCTACCAGTCTTACTTTAGCTAAAATTGTTTTGCCTTGAGTGGACCTGAGCTTGGGGAAGTTTAACACATTTTCTGGCACCATCATTTGGGATTCATTGAAGTTATTTATTTTGTTTTGTTTTGTTTTGTTTTGCTTTAATATTTTATTTATTTATTCATGAGAGAGAGAGAGGCAGAGACACAGGCAGAGAGAGAAGCAGGCTCCATGCAGGGAGCCTGACATGGGACTCGATACCGGGTCTCCAAGATCAGGCCTTGGGCTGAAGGCAGCGCTAAACCACTGAGCCACGCGGGCTGCCCTATTTTTGGTTTTTAAAATTATTTCCAAAGATAACTTCAGAGACTGTTAGTAAAATTAACAAGAAAAAATAATTAACAAAGAAATAATAGCCAGTGTTAAAACCCAAATTCTTATGGTGATGGTGGAGGGAGGTGGATTTGATACACACACACACACACACACGCACACACATTCACACACACAAACCCCACACGTATTTGAAAATGCTTCAGTGATTGGTCATTGCTATCAAATAACAGAAAACAGCTGCATTTAGTAAAGTAACAACTGGACTGGAATTGTAACTTTAGCTTTTCATTTGATACTTGGGTTTGCTGTGGGGAGAGGGGGCCCTTCAGCCTTCTACATATGATGCCAAAATATGACCAGCACCATCATTAGGAAACCAGTGAAGCAGAATAATCGAATAAGCACTGATTAACTTCTCTTCACAAAATCTCTTCTCTCTACTCCTTCTAGTCATATGTAGTTCTATCAAGTGACATTTTCTATCTCCATTGGGCAAATTGCCTGTAACATAGTAGGCACTCTCCTATTTGTTCAAGAAAATACATAAATGTTCTTAAACATACCTGTTATTAACACCTCTAGGAAACTTGACAATTTGAAGCTTAAACTTAAGGTTGCTACCCAGAAACTGTTATATTGGCAGAACTACAGTAGTTGACTTTTTTCCTTAAATGTACAGTTGGTCTTTGAACAACATGAATTTGAACTGCATGGATCTGCTTATATGCATTTTTTTTTCTTCAAGAAACTTGTTTCCATTTGGTCCGTGGCTTGGCCGAGGGCTCCAGGATAGTTAAAAAGCTGCCTAGTGGCTGCAGGGAGACCCTCAGGCAGAAGTCTTGACAAGGTTATTTGAGGACCACAACTGTGGTCCCAGTTGTGCTTGAGGGAGAGCCTTTGGAAGAGACAGTTGCCCAGCCCAGCCTATGGAACTTAGTCAAGTGGTAACCCATTTTCTTGACTGTCACTTCCTCATCTTCCACTTCCTTCTCTCCAAAAAGTCACATAGATAGGAGCCCATACCCAGGGCATGCAGATCCAAAAGGGCCTGGTCCAGGTTCTCTAGGACCATGGCAGCTTCCATGATGTGCAAAGTTTTACCTTACCCATCTTGGGATGACTTCGGCATGTGCTGGCAGAGGGTGCAGCCAATGGTGGTAGTACCTGGTTCTGTTCCATCTGAACACTGTTGAAGCAAGCAGCAGATCTACAGGGCCAATAGGCACACTGCCTATAGGCAGATTTTTTTTTTACAGTATAGTGCTATAAAGTATTTTCTCCTTATTATACTTTTCAATAATTTTTTCTAGTTTACTTGATTATAAGAATATGGTATGTAATACATATAACACAAAATATGTATTAATTGTTTATATTATGGGTAAGGCTTCTGGGCATGAGTAGACTATTAGTTAAGTGTTTAGAGAGTCAGAAGTTATATGCAGATTTGCAACTGCATTCCTAACCCTCACTTTTTCAAGGGTGCATATTATATTCTGGGGTTGACTTGGTTGGCTGAGTCTAGGTGCTCAGATGATAGTTTCAGAGCTATGCACATCTCTCCCTGCCTATTGCTCAGCTTCTATTCTCTGACTGTACTTTGGCCAGCTTTCCATGTATCTTTATCTAGAAAACACAGCACTTATCCCAATGGCTTGAACAGAATTGCCAGTGATGATCCTGACTGGCAAGTCCTATGTAATATATCAGTCCCTGGACTGAGCAAGATTGTCCTGAAATGGGCAAAGCAAAGGTCTACTGATGTTGCCATCTCCAACAATTGTTGCACTATCTAAGATTTGTTCATTTGCAAGTGACATAAAACTATCTTAAAGCAATTTAAGCAAATAAGAAAATTGGATAAAAAACTCTAAAAATCATTGAATACCCAAGTCTCAAGAAAAGTAGGAGTGCATCTGGGCTAAAAGCCCTAGAACCAAGGACTTACATGTTGCCAAGATACTCCTCCCATCTTTTGCCACGTTATTTATTTCCATAACAGCTTAATTCTGTGTTCTGGAAAACTGTCCTTTCCTTTGTAGTGGAAATCATGGAAACATGGGAGATGTCCTTAGTCACTACATCCTCCCACAGGGATAATACTATGGTAACTTCTAACAAGACCCACAGGCGTAAACCCTATGAGACTTCCAGCACCATAGCTTAATTTTGCTCAATTTTTAAACTTCATAAAAATGGAAATCAAATAGAATGTACTCTTTTGTGCCTGGCTTCTTGAAGTGAATAGTATGCTCTTGGAATTCATTTAAGCTACTTATTAGTTGTGATCTATTTGTTACCAAGACATATGCTATTCCACCATACAAATATAACCATATTTATTTCTCAATTCTATTATTGATGAAAATTTGGGGTTGTCTCCCACTTAGAGCAAATACACTTTGATGAACTTCCATGTGTGTGTATGTGTACAAGTTAATATTTCACTGGATATATACCTAGTAGTGAAATTTTGGAAGATAGAGTATGTGAATATTTGGGTATAACAAATATTGCCAACCAGTTTTCTAAAGTGGATATAACAATTTATGGACTTACCAATAATGAATTAGAACTTCAGTTTCTCCCCTTCTTTGCCTACTTTCAGCATATCCAGATTTTATTGTGTTTTGTTTGTTTTTTAAATTCTGGTAGGTATGTAGTATTATCCCACTGAAGTTTAATTTACATTAGGCTAATGACGAATGATGAGATTATGTTTTTACTGTTTATTGAATGATAGAATCTCTCTCTTTCTTTTTTTTTTTTTTTTGTCCTAAATGCCTGCTAAATTTCTTGGCCCTCACACTACTACTTATGATTGTCTTTTTCATTTTCCTTTTTGATCTTTAAGAGTTATTTATATATTCTGGATAGAAGCCTTTATTCCCTTATATGTATTGCTAAATCTCTTTCTGTATGACTTGCAATTTTACTTAACTAATTCTTTTGATCACAAATTTTTATTTTGATGAAACCTAATTTATCAATATTTTCCATTATGCTAGTAATTCTCTATTTAAGAATTTTCTGCTTACTCAGTGGTTTCAAAAAATATGTTCCTAGGTTATCATCTCACGGTTTTATTGTTTTACTTTCCTCATGTGGATTTATAGCCTACCTGGAAATGACTTTTCTACATGGTTGTGGTTTATTATGTATTAATTTTATATACATTATGGTAGGGGTCAGGAATAATTTTTTCTCTAGGGATATTCAATACACCTAATTATATTTCTTGAAACTACCATTCTTTCTCTATTGCATAGCATATCATGAATCAACTGACCTTATATATATGTGTCTATATCTGAACTGTATATAATTCTGTTTGTCATTTATCTACTCTTGCATCATTATAAAACTGTCTTAAGTAGGTGATACTAAGCCTTTGTATCTGATAGCGTAATTCTTTCAATTTTGTATTTCTTTAGAATTTGTCTCAGCTATTTGGGGCCTTTATTACTCTACACATTTTTGAAAACTCTTATTATGTTTTACAAAAAAATTAAGGAAAACTCTGCTAGAATTTAGATTGAGACCCAAGTGACTCTACAGATAAATTTAAGAGATAATTTATATCTTTACATTATTGAAACTTTTAATCCATGAACATGGCATAGCACTCCATTTATTAAATAAATTCCATAAATTAAATTTCTTTATTAGATATATCCCTCAGAATTTGATTGTACACTATTAGAAATCATACTTTTAAGACTTCATTTCTACTTGTTTTCTACTGGTAGAAAAAGACAACTCACTTTTATATTGACCCTGTATAAAGAAGCCTTACTGAATTTAATTTTTATTTCTAATAAATGCAGATCATAGTGAATTTTTTATTTTAATAAAATATTGATTATTTGACAGGTAGATATTATCAAGAAATTCTATTTTTTTAATCCACTCTAAATTACAAAAATCGTAATGTTAAAAAAATTATACTGTTTGTCACTGCATTTAATGCAGTGCATTTAATGGATATTATTTAGCTATACTAGTTTTTAAAATAACATTTATTATGTCTTTTCCATTCTCTTATTTTTGTTTATCATTATATATAGGGAATCTATCTTTCAATTGAAGTATTTAAGGTTATGTCAGCAGTGTTAAGTTGGTTTTTTGCATCCATTTTTATTAGAGAATTTAGGCCATTTACATTTTCAGATATATTTGGGTTTATATCTCACATATTACTATTTGATTCACATTTTTCCTAGGTGCTCTCTGTTTTCTTTCTTCTTACTCTCGTTTGGATTATCTTTAAATTGTTTAATTGTTCATTTTTTTCCAGTATTCACTTGCATTATTTTTTATGATTTTTAGTAGTTAACATAGAGATTTAAACATGATTATTATTTATGATAGACCAATGCAGTCACCTTGCTAATGTATAACTATAATTTATTATAACAAATGATGTATATTAGTTCTAAGATACTAATGTCTGATAATTATTTTGCTTTGCACACAACTCTAGTCCTATTCTATTCAGCTTCTATTCAGAGCTGTTGTTTACTACATTTAGCTTTTTCTCAATTTTGTGTTAGTATTATTGTACATTTTAGTTTTTTATATACTTTTAATCATCACACTAGATAATATTTTTATTGTTGCATAGTTAATATGGGTTTATATTTTCTCATATGTTTACACCTTTTGTGACTCTTCATTCCTTTTGATACTTGCATATTTCCATATAAAGAGATTTTCAATCATTATGAATGACACTCATTTCAGTTTCATTTAAAGCAGCTCTGGGTGAGAAGAATTTTATTTTTTCATTTTTCTGCATGGGTCTGCTTTTATGGTGTGATTAACTTTTTTTTTTTTTTTATTGAGTATTCGATACTACAGGTGAGAGATTGTTATCCTCCTTACAGTATTCCCTCTGTCAGTGAGATTTAGTCAAGGAAAATCATTGTAATTTCACCTAGAACCAATATGACTGAAAGCTGTGTTGAAAGGTACTGAAGGTCCTAATAGTTTGCACACATTCCTAGGATGCCACCATGCAGTTGGCCCACCTGAAACCTAGGATATCTAACAGAATCCTTTCTCCTCATGATGTTTGAATACTTTTTTTTTCCCAAACATTTCCAGAAAACTTTATTATATATATTTTTCAGTGGCTTTCTGCTGAGTTCTTTATCTTTTTAAGAATTCAGCAAAAATCTCTAGAAGGGAAGAAAAACATAAAATGTAATACATCCCTATATCACTTTTCTCACTGAGAATTTAGTTTCTCAGATCCCAGCTGTTTACAGTTCCAAACTCCAGTTTCTTTGTCTCCCATCCTGTGAAACTGCCAGATGTTCTGATGGTTTCTGTGCCTCTTAGTAGAATTTATCTGCCTGAAACCTGGGCTTCAAACTTTGTGGACAAATTGAAAAATGCTCAGAAAATAGTGGCTCTTAGAACAGTCTCATATATGTCTTGAGGTCTTTTTCTCTCCAGGACCTTGATGCTTCAATTTCTGGTTGATCTGACACCTCTCCAATGTATTAAATTGGTTTTATCTGATTTTTCTATTTGCATCCAAGCTGGCTTATTGGTATGTGGCAAGCTACTCTCTGACAAATGGAAGAAGAAGTGTCAAGGCATATTCGATCAATAAAAATGGTGTGTACTTCTTGGGTCCATTACTATTGCTAATAAGTTATTGCCATTTTGAATCCAGGGAACTAGAGCTTCTATACCATTTCATTAGGTAATCATAAATGGCAATCAGCTACTCTATATCACTCTAAAGTGTTTATTAGAGTTTCAACCAGAAGCAAAAAAAAAAATCCTTATTTGTTACAGATGTCATTATGTTTGAGGTTAGAGCCTAACTTTTGGGATAGCATGCAGCATATCTCAAAGGCAATAGCATCATGTGATTACTGCATTACCAGATACCAGAATTCCTACGAAAACTCATGGAGCTCACTTGCTTATTTGTTCATTTGTTTTTTCATGTGGTAAATATTGGACCATTTATATAAGTTGGAGGTGGATTCCTTACACATCTCAAATACAATTTATGCCATTTTTATCAATGTGAAATATGGAAATAGACTAATCTCATACTTAACCTCAATTTATCTATATTTAAAACATTATATTTTTACAGGCATTTGGAAGAAACATTTTCCCTCTCTTCCATGTTTCAAAAGATTTTTGAGTATAAAAATAGTTCTACTGCATCAATGATTAACACATAAAGTATATAAATAGGAACATATTTTCCATGTTATATTTGACCTAACGTGTGTTCATATAATATTAAATACTTTTCATTGGCACAACTGGTTTTATAATTTTGAGATTTTATATAACTATCATTGAATGAATTCAGGTGCTTGCAACCCTAATATCATGCAAATGTGTGATGGCTGGCTTAGTAGAATGTGGTTTTAGTATGAATAAATAGGAGTATAATGGTAGAAGGAGAGAAGCACTGACCCTGTTTTATTCTGTGTGAAGAGGGCTCACTTTGATTTCATTGTTCTGTTTAGACCTCATCCATGAAGGGAAGCATCAACTACAAACAAGATAGTACATAAAATCACTAGGACAATGAAAGACTCATAAGTCATATTTTTGTGGATTAGCTCACAGGACTAAACAGAAGGCAGCACTTTGGAAATATTTCACATGAAGCTTAGGAGACACTCTTGATCCTTATGAGGATCCATGGATCAAAGAGGCTCCATGGATCCAAGTGTGAGCAGGCTTGGCTTGAGATTTATATGAAGAACTTTTTAATAATTGGAGTCATATCACCATGAATAAATTAACACAGGAAGTAAAAAATGCATAAAATGCTAAAGATGTTCAGTGTTTTCTCAGAGATGGCGTTAAGGGATAAATAAATGCTATTGGGAATAATTTAGGTGATTTCTAAGATTTCTTCCAAACCTAAAACTCCAAGACCCAACAATGTGTTATAAGTTCAGATCTCTATTTTCCTTCCTCATCTAGTAACTTTTATTTATATGGAACTTCAAACATGGATTTTCTATCTTTCATAATTTGGGGAAAGGTTTGAAAACTTGAAAAAGGATAAACTGTATAAAATTTTATCATGTTGTAGTACTGAGTTCAAATTTTCCATTGTACAACCATTTCTATAATTAGCACTAGTAATGGAGATAAGATCCTGGTTAAAGATTTTAAATCAAGCCAAGCATTCTATCACCTTATAAAAAGGAGAGCCTTTCCTCAAGTCTCCTTCACCTTTTCCTTCTGAGGCTTTGGCAGGTGCACATTTAACATTTGAATTCTTCCCAACATCTGTTTGCGACGATCTGCTCATTATTTAAGATGCTGGGAACTTTCTGTCCTATGCTCCATATTCCGCTTGAATCCTCTAACATCCATATTTCCATCAGGTCAAAGTGATCTAGATTTTTCTCTAGCATGCACTCTCAAACACTCCCAGCCTCTACCCATTATCCAATCTCCGCCTCCTCATATTTGGTGTTTGTTACAGCACCAGCCCACTCCTTGGTACCAAAATCTCTACTAGTTTCTTGAGGCTGTTGTAAGTAAGAGCCACAAACTAGGTAGCTTCAAACAACAGAAATGTATTCCCTCACAGTTCTGGAGACCAGAAGTCTGAAATCAGAGTGTTGGCAGTCATTGTCCTTCTGGAAACTTTAGGGGGGAATCTGTTCCTTGTTCTTGGGTCACAAATGCATCGGTTCCATGACATTCCTTGGCTTGTAACTGCCTCACTGCAGAGTCTACCCCATCATCACATGGCCTTTCTTCCTACGTGTGTTTGTCTCTGTGTTTCTCTTTCATAAGGACACCACTCGTTGAACTTAGGGACCACTTAATCCAGTATGAGTTCATCTTTACTAATTGTATCTGCAAATATCCTATTTCTAAATAAGGTCACATTCTGAGGTGCCAGGTAGACGTGATTTGAGGGGGTACCTATCCAATCCACTATATAGATTTGTTCTCTGAGGGTTACCTATCATCTTAGTTCCAGAAGTTAACACATCTTAATTCCAGAAGTTAACACACTATATGACATCTACACTGAATGAATGAAGAAATGAATGTCTTCAATTACGAACTGTCAAGTGGGATCAGTGTACATTGCAAAGTTTAGATAAATAATTAAATGATGCCCATGTCACTGGAGCACGATATAAGATCCAGCCTTGATTCTCAAGCCTCCTGTTCAGTCACATGTTTCCCATTACACCACGGTCTCCTTTTCAAAAATCTCACCTCTTTGTCTCCAAATAAGCTTGCTCAAGGACACCCTCCACTTCACCCACTGAAATAGAAGTTTGCCGTCTGAAGTTGAGCTTTTATGATTCCATGAGGATTCTGATCACATCCTTTACCTGGTTCCTCTCACAAGAGAGGATCCAATGAGACCATCAACATTTCTGTATATTCATCATGTAACATCAGTAAATCACTTAAACTTTCTGTGCCTCTGTTTCTTTATTTGTAAAACAGGATTATTCATGGTACCTATATCATAGGATTGCTATAAACACTAAATAATTTATTGTTTATAAAGTGCCTAAAACCATGTCTGTGGCAGAATAAATGCTGTATATGTGTTTGTTAAATAAAGAATATTTAGTGTCAATAAAATCAATAAAGTTTCTCAGTAAGTGAATTATTAAACCGCTATCAAGTACCAAAGGTAACGGGTATTTCTCATAATTTTCTTAGAGACCTAGCAACTTAGAAGTGGTTTCATCAAGGTAGTTACTAAATTCAGAAACATGAAGGAAAATTTTCTGAGAAGCATTTTCCTGGCTAAGCTTAAAGGTCTGCCTCTCAAACACTTCTGTTTTGGAGATATGACATTTTATAGCATGAATGGAAAAAATTGCCTGGAAGCTATAGTGTTTTTTTTCTTTTTTACATAACACCCACTATTTGTACCTTACATTTTATAGTTTACCGAATGTTTGTCTTAAATAGTCAGTCGAGTTGCAAAAATCCTGCCCGATGTGCATCCTAATCTGTGAATCACATAATCAGAAAATGTTGAAGATCTGTTGATGTCCTTTTCTTGGCCCATGCTTTGCATGCTCACTTGAAGGGCTGTCAAAGTTGGCCTGACTTAAATGTCATTTTTTAAATAACTGAGGATACAAAGTCAGGCCGAGGTTTTGTGTGTGCGTGTATGTATGCACGTGTGTGTGTGTGTGTGTGTGTGTGTTGAAGATGAAAGAGTGTAGGCAATACCATAATTTTATTGAATATGAAAATTAACCCAGATTTCACTTAAAATAAATCACTTTTTTCCCTCTCCTATAGGACTAGTTCCATTGAATTCAATCAAGGTGACACTAATGAGTTGAGAATCTGCCAGCTAAGAATGACAGAGACATCAGGAACATTCTTTAGGCTTTAGTCCTGCCCCTCTTTTATGCAACCCCATCTCCACCTTTTGTCCTTAGCTGGAACCTGAAATCTGTTATTATTCCTCTTGGGAGGTCCGTTTACGTTGAAGGCACATCTGGCTTAATTAGGTTGACAGCTGCTACCGGTACCGTTGGACAAGGTCCAGGCATCACAGTGCATTACCATTCACTTAACAGTTTAACCTTTCATAATCTCATCTTCAGATTGCAAATGAACTTGAGAGATGTGCTTTTATTATTTGTTAATACATGTTCATTTTCTACCATGCTACCAAAATCATAATCAACAGAGACCACACTAGAAGCCAAAGGGCATTTCCCTAATGCCAGTTGGTGAACTGCAAAGACCAAACTATCAAAACCTGTGAAAACCAGGCTGCAAAGCGTAATAATAAGTGGTCCAGGGCGGTTGGAGAAAAGGCTGAGAAAACAATCCCACTTTCAAGGCTTATGGCTGGAGTTTGCTTATATAAAATCTTTAGGCAGTAAAAACTGATTATAGTTATTGCTGCTTCAGCCACAGCCAACAAAGAAGGTGGTCTTCAGATTCCCCACACTCACTGATGTTTTTCATCTACACTGTTGTTCTTTTAGCAAGAGGGTAACCAAAAGCTTTGCACATGCATATGGGACAAATCAGTTTGTTGCAAAGCCATGTAGTCTATGTTTTAAACCACCTGCATTCAATGCCCTTGCAGTTGTTTTAATTAATTTCTGCATAGTTTTATTCCACTAGAGCTCCATGTAGAAAAGCACTGAGGGTAACAACTGCTTTTAGCTGCCTCAACCCAAGCTGGAGCCCAGATTAATAAAAGCAAAGTCAATTCTAAAAGGCCCTTCCAAGGAAAGGTGGTCAGCTTTTCCCTACCATATTCACTTAGAGCATGAAAGTGTTTTATTTAACAAATTGCTGTCTGCCTTCCTGGAGGTTCAACTAATAGAATATTTGGTTCTCTATGGGGTTTTGTTTTTCCAACAAGCAATACCTTTGGGAGGTCAGGGGACAAAGAGAATCTTTCGAAACTGAAGGTCATTCAGTTTGCCAGGAACATAATCTTCCTTTTGCTATTATTTTCAATCGTTACAGTTAAATTATTTTTTTTCCTTTATAATTCATCTTTACTTTGATTGGTCCCTGGATGTGCATAATACAGCAAGTTTATTACACCATACTTCCTCTGAGAATTTCATGTTGAAATGCGTTCTGTCTTACAAAATAGGCCCAACCATATGTCTTTCACATGCATATTTTTGTCAACTTTGCTTTACCTTGAGATTTTTTTAATGTCTCCTTTTACTGAGAGCACTTTTGGTGAAACTGATGGAATTCATAACCTATAGCATGTAACATTCAAATGCAATCTCAAGTGTAGATTACCGGGAATCTAGTAAAACATAAGAATTTGTTAACAAAAAAGTCTGTCAGAAAAGAATGATGGCCAAGGAAAACACAGAAGCTGCGATTGGCTCCATCCCTACATGCTTAATCTCGCAGTACACTCATGGTGGGATGCAGGGAAATGCTTTGTATTTGGAGGGGCATGCAAACCTCTTCTTCCACACCTCTTCTTACATATGAGAAAACAGGCTTCCCAGACCCTTGAGCTTACGAACCTCTTAAAGTAGCTCACCTGGGGAAGAGAGGTGTTAGGACTTCTAGGCTGCCAATAAAATCCCGAAGACGAAATATTCAGGTGGTTCACTTGGGTTCATAGCATATATAAATAATCATATTTCTTAGACATATGTATCCACAATTTGGAAAAAATAACTGTGAATAACTGTGAATCACTCAGTACAGTGGCTGGCTGGTTTGTAATAAAGCGCTTTGACAAATGCAGTGCCACCTTTTCCCTCTGTATTAATTAATATGTGTGACAGAGGATAACACCATCCCCAGGACAACAAGAACCTTTTGTTCCCCTGAGCCTTCAGGCATCACTTAGGCTGCCTTTGTAGTTGCTTTTTTTCTTATTAAATGACATAAATTTAGGCTATTTTGTGAGTTCCATTCAAGGGACCAGCAAGAGTAATCCGGCACAAATCTGGGAAGTACACCTCTCAGAGCTTCCTGGTGGACTCTTGTTTTCCCGGCCTGAAGGGCTGACAGCGAGTTTCTCAAAACTGGACCCGCATCTCTCGAAGCTCTCTTCATGTCACTCAACACCACACTTGCTGGATTTCAGAACTACCTCTTCGTTTTTCAGATATTTTTTTTAAAGGCTCTGACAGTCAGATCTAACAAGTTACAAAGGTTGTAATTTAAGGCTGAAAAACATAACAACAACAAAAAAAGGCTACTTGACTTATTTTTTAGGCCAAACATTTAGCTATTTGGAAATATCTCTTTTGACTCAATACTAATGCTCATCCAGATGTTTGGCATATTGTAGACACAGATTAAGTGCTCATATTAGTATATAAAGTGTCATGTCCCTGTAAATTTGGGCAAACCAAGAGACTGGCTTCTTTCTTAGCACAATCAAAATTTTCTCCCCTTGCTTATAACCTCATGCATTTAACCCAAAGAGGAAGAGGTTGTCCCTAAAATAGCTATTTTCATCCAGTTGCTAATTGTTTAGATTGAGGATGAGGATTACTGGCTCACAAAACCACAAGTGAACTAAACAACCAGGGCACAGGGAAGTATGAAGACTGCCAAACTGGCAGGTCCGAGGCCTGGTCCCTGGGGGAAGCACCACCCTGCCAACATAGAGGACACAGATGCAATTGTGACACTCAGAAGTTTCCCACCTTAGGGTCGAGGGTGTTAGAGGATAAAGCTTGGACCCTCTTGGCAATGAGCAGGGGCCAACAGGTGGTAAGGCAGCCCAGCCAAGTCTCCTGGGGCTTGCAGGTATGCTGAGAGGTTAAAGGTGTTCAGAGGTGGAGGCTCCTATACAGTGTCACTAAACACTCCATGCAACTATTCTAAACACTGTAGGAGAATCCACTCAAACCCTGGAAGTAAAGTAATGAGACTAAACAGCAGTTCCTTGTTCTCTCTTTGTTTTTGTTTTGTAAAAGTTTATGAACACAGGAGAACTCTGAGCAAACCTGCTACAGGTACAGGCTGGTAGTTGCTCTAGTAAATCTCCAGTGAGGAGGATAGGATCATGGTAGGGATGATGACAAAAGAGTAGAAGAGAAGCTATTGACAGATATGCACAGAGACAGACAGCTATTTTGTAAACAAAGAAATATTTCTATAGCCAGTAATTGATGCCAAGTCTCTTCCCAAACCGCTGTGCCTGTGTGGATGTTGCAACTGACTCCCAATGGAAACAGAGAGAAGCTGAAGTTCTTTCCATTGGGATCATAATATTGAAGGTGAATGCGGGCAAGCCAGATTGGTTTTCAATGTCTAAGATGTAGGAAATAAGGAAATAAACACTGAGCTTCCAAGTGTTTGAAACTGTATTCTTATCAAAACTTAAATCAATATTATTACTGATGTTGTTTTTAAGGTCAGGAGTTTGTACAACGTTTTGTTTGTATTTCATTGTACACCCCATGGCATAATAGAAAGAGCTCTTGCTGGAAGTTTACTCAGATTTTATTATAAAGATCCTGTCCAAATATTACCAACTACATGATTTGGGGGAAATCACTTAACCTTTCTGAGTCATTCTTTAGGTTTTATATAGTGACGTTAACACCAGCAATTAGAAGTGTTGTTAGAAGGGGTCCATGAGAACATAGATCTTTTGAGTTTTGTCAACTCTCAGCTGTAGGGTATGAGGCTAGAGAGATGGGCATGTTTGCCTTGTAAACTATGATAAAGTATTGAGGATGTAAGCTGAATGTGTGGAAAAGCCATTGGGATGTTTTGTGCAGGAAAGGGATTTAATTTGATTTACATTTTAAGATGTTATTCAGTTTGGAATGGAGAAACGTGAATCTAAGGGAACAAGGAGGCCTTTCAGAAGCTAGTATGGTACTTTATGAAAGACAGAGTGGTCTGAATAAGGATGGCTTTGATGGCCAGATGGTGGTACTGATGGCTGTGGCAAGAACTGGCCCACTGAAGACACTAACAGGTCAAAGACTCTAAAGTGTGTCATTCAGGCTGTTTGGCCTGATCAGTAGTGTAAATTGTATGAACTTGGGAGACAGAGCGAGAAATGACCTTGAGAATAAAACATAAACAAAAACCAAGAGTCAATTTGGCACCTGTTTAAGTTACCTGCAGACAACTGGTAGAGAATGTGAGCAGATGAAAATCTGAGTCTGCATGTGAAGGGTGACAGCAGGGCTGAGACATGAGTTTGGCATATCCATAGAATTAAAAAGGGTAACTCCTGCAGACCACTGAAGCCTAGGTTGTTAGGGTAAATGGAAAAGGGAAAATGGCCAGAGACTGAGTTGGAGGGTCCTCCAACATTTTAAAGTCAAGAAGAAGAGCAAGAACCAGCACAGAGCCTGAGTCAGACATGAACTTCTTGGGCTGGTCTTCCTGATACCATCATTCCCCAATCCTGAGTTAGGTTGTGATTCTGCAGAAGGCTGTGCTCGTCTATGGTAGCATTTATCCAGTTGTAACTCGTTTACACAAGATGATACATTCAGTGAAGGCAGGGATTTTTCTTGCACTTTACACTATATCCTGAAACTGACCCAGGCAAATGGCAGACTTTAAAACCAATATTTGTTGAATGAAGGAAGAAACCCTAGAAATAAAAAGTTGTATGGATACCCTAGAATTTTATCCTATTTCATAAGTAACTTGTGTCAGTAACCACTTCAATTCCGTAACAGATGGGGTTTGAGTAAATGCTAGTCTACCAGTGATAGATGGCCCTCTGTTTATTTGGGATGTGACATTTTGCCCACAAAGTTAGGAAAAATACATGGCACAGGAAGAAGAAAAGAAAAAAAAAAGAATTCCCCCTTCTCTTTCTCTTTCTCCCTCTTTCCTCTCTCTTTCAGTTTTAAAGATATGGGGCTGAAAAGAAATCTTCTAAGATGAAGATTACCACTTCCAAAATTTCACATTCAGGGTTATTTTGCTTTATTTCTAACATCACCATAGCTCAATCCCCCACTCCCAGCCTTATTTATAATCAAGTGAGCTACCAGCACTGCCTTATTCAAAGTGTCCATGTCAAAAGATGATATACACATGCACACACATACATATTCATCATCTGCCCCTTGTACCATCCTGGAGATTTATTTCTTGCATCTTACATCTCCTTATTGGATTTATAAGTTATGTGATAATTCATTTTCTGTGTCAATTTCCTGCTTCTCATTTTGCAAATTCAATGCCACATATGCACTTCTATTAATTTGGCACCTGGAACTGATAGATTTACTGTGTGGCATTACATCTCTAGTTAAGTCAAAATAAAAGAGCAGACCAGTAGCTCTTTCCAGTGCCAATATTTTATTGTTGTTCTTGCTGTTTTGTAGTAAGCTAAGCCATGCCTTTTAATAACATGCCTCAGTTTTCCCAATCAGCAAAATGGATGTAATATCTGCAATGTTTCCTTCTCGTATAGACATTGTAAATATTCCTGAAGTAAAAAAATCATTTCCTTTGACTTTTTTGCTTAAAAATATTAATTTCCTTACAAAACACCATGTTTGCCTGAGTGATGAAGAGAGCCTGTTCATCTATAGCCAATGTCTGTTTGCCACAAAGGCCTGGAGAGAAGTTTCAGCAAAGCTTTTTGTTGATGGTATTTACATTTGTAGATGAAGTCTCTGAAAACAGTTACCTTTGTAAAATTTGAAGAGGATTAGATGCCGTACATTAGAATAACATCTGCAGCTATACCAGGGAGGATAAAATTACCAGGGTGATCAATCCTTATCCTTCAAGATGTAAGCTGAATAACAGCTGGGTTTGAGAAGAAAAGTTCTACCCCTGTGATCAAATTTCATCGATGATCAGACAAAAGATGAGTAGTTGACCACTGCTGAAACTCACGGCCCAGACCTTTGCTATGAATGGACCATAGATGAATAGATCCTCTTTGTCACTCAGGCAAACTCTGTGATTTATAAGGAGATTTTCGGGACTTGCAATCCAGAAACCCACTTAAGCTTCAACTATCCATGAGGGCTTCCAAGAGAAGTATGTCACTGATTCAAATGTAAACCAGGCCAAGGGCTGCTAGGAAAATGCCCGGAAGTACCCACTGCCAAGGTGACTGATATGTTGGAAGTTAAATTAGGGCAAGGGTTTATCCCTGCTACCAGGTTTTAAAAAGAGTTGGACATTTTTGAACATAGTAACTCTCTTCCTTCATCCTCACTTCTTTTCCACCCTGAAATCTGTCCTGGGAAAGAATCATATTTGGTAGTTTCAGCTCTTCTCTTAAGAAAAGTTCAAAGGAGGTGTGGAGTAAATGTTGTGAGAAGGAAACCTGAACCCAAAGTTAGTGTAATGAGTCCAAGTCTCAGACATATCAAGAAAGTTAGCAATGCCAGAAATAAACACAGCCGAGCGTAAATCAACAGAGAATGTGGATGGAAATTTCACTGTGGGTATCACTGGGAACAGGAATAAAACAAGCAGATGGTAATATTGGAGGGAAAGAGGAACCAGAAAAAGAAAATATAAAAAGAGGAGCAAACGATATGACAGCTTTTCATAGGATAAAAGAAATTTTGAATTGTATTCTACTTAGCAAGAGTTAAGATAAGAATCATGATGAAAATAACACACTCATGAAAAGATTATATAAATGCACAGAAGAGCTTTAGGGTTAAAAATGGGGCTCAGGCAATTCTAGAAAGCAAGTACATATATATTTTCCTAGCTCAAACCACTGCTGCCTCAAATTAGTGGCAATACTGAATATATCAAAATCTAACTTAGATCCGAGGAGATATAAAACAGTCTACAGACAGATTTCATTTAAACACATCCAGGAAATCGGAAATAAGATGCAAAGCAAAATTTAAAAAATATGATTTTTCAAAACATTATTTCATGAGTTTTTTCAGTCCTTATTAGCTGACATTAAGATCCTTTATCAACAACTTACATTCAAGGTTAGTAACTTTTTTTGGATAATTGGAAATAAGCATTACCTAAATTGGCATGTTTTGAAAAAGCACTAAAATGGGTATTGCCTTTGTTTATGTATGAAGTACTTCAGCAGCATGTACTGTGTGGGCACCATGCTCTTGGCATGATGCTGCGTGCCTCTGAGGCCAACTTGGTGGA
This sequence comes from Vulpes lagopus, assembly GCF_018345385.1. Taxonomy (NCBI): domain Eukaryota; kingdom Metazoa; phylum Chordata; class Mammalia; order Carnivora; family Canidae; genus Vulpes; species Vulpes lagopus. The sequence goes on from NC_054831.1 coordinate 35,486,595, forward strand.
TAGCACATGGCCATGCCCTCAAGTGGTTTGGGCTAATCCAACCACTTAAATTGCTCTGTGCACATAAATGTCTTCAGATTTACACTAAGACACATATTTCACATGAAAATCTATAAATGCTTCAGTTTCAAATGTTAAGCAATCCCATAAATGAATGAGATTAAATACAAATGAGTATCTAAGCATCATTTCCTCTGAGATCTCTCTCCCTGACCCTCTAAACTAAGCTAATTCCATTCTATCAGTTACTGTGGAAGTCTTTCCCGGTAAAACACTCCACACCCTCTATTAGTTTTTCCATCTCTGCCGTCTGTCTTGTTCATTATCATCCCCCAACGGATTCAGTAAGGGCCTTGTGAATGAATTATTACAAGAATGAAATGTAGTAAATGAATAAGTGAAGTGATAATTAAACTGGACTCGCCCAGGACAGTAATGAGATCTGGACAAAATAAATAAATAAATTAGGCTATTTGCTTGTGCCCACTTTTTTTCTATTTCCTTCAAAACTAAACACTGCTGATTTGGATTAAAAATTCATTTTTTAAGATTTATTTATTTATTCATGAGAGAGAGAGAGAGAGAGAGAGAGAGAGAGAGGCAGAGATACAGGCAGAGGGAGAAGCAGGCTCCATGCAGGGACCCTGATGTGGGACTCGGTCCCGGGACTCCAGGATCACGTCCTGGGCTGAAGGCAGGCACTGAACCACCGAGCCACCCAGGAATTCCCTAAAATTTCATTCTTAATTGGAATGACATGTTCGATTTCTCAGCTTCTCCATATTACACTTCCTGGATGATCCAAGAGTCATAAGTTCTTCTGTCCTCTTTTAAGAAAATTAAAATACAACTTTAACAATAAAAACTACTGTTTTAATAATTGTATACAATGTATATAATTAGATAGGTTAATATGGCCTAAGTGCAATGAATATATTTTAAATGTGTAATAGTGCTATCCACAATGATGGAGAAAAGAAAACTTTGCTGTGGTATATATGAACAAGTTTATACATCTTGAATACTTCTTGCAGGTTTTATTATGAAAATATTTTCTATCTTGAACAATGGATTAGTTGTCAGAAATCTGATATGTTCAGCAACAGAAAGAATCTTGATTTTCTGATGGAGGTGGATTTTTTGCACAAGATTAGTCATAACTTGTTCTTATAAAAACACACAAGAAAGGGCTAAGACACATTCTTCCATAATATTGCAGGGAAGCAGGTTGAGAATTTAAAGATTAATTACCTCATTGTTTTACAAATATACCATAATTAACTGAGCTTCACAGTTTAAATTACTAATTGGGGGATTCCTATTGCAGATTTGAGCTACTCTTTCTCTCGAGAATGTTCCTTTCCAAACCCTGTTGTTAGGCATTGGTCTCATTAAGTTACCACTTCATTCACTACAGCTGCTACTTCATAATCTCTTTCTTTGTGAAGAATCTCATCCAGCACAGGCATCTTCTATGTTTCATAATTGTTGACTTGACTCCTACAAGGAAGACCAAAGAAGCTGACAAAAGCAAAACACTATGACTGCCCATACTTGGAAATGATGAGGTACGCTCAATAAAATGTAGACATACGTGGAATTATTTGTGGAGTGGTTTGTATTTCAGAAGTAGAAAACCCTCCCAACATCAATTACAGTTTCCTTGTTTAAGATAACTGTATTTAAAAAATCTTTCTGACTTCTCATAAAGTCACTTTAAATGCATCCATTCTTCTGGATTTTCATCTTAATTAACCTTCCACTAAGTTGAGTGGCTTTATCTCTAGTTTTGAGGTTTATTTTTTAAGAAGTCACTCTACTTTCAAGTAAGAGAAAGGTCTGTTGAAAAATAAAAATAAAACATACAAAAAATTTCTCTTTGCTCAATGAGAATTAACAATGGGTTCATTGGTCCATGACACCAAGATTTTTTTTCTGTTAGCAAATGACACAGAATTGAAGCAGATATTAAATAAACCGAGTAGCAGAGTCTTTGTTAGAAAAACAGGAAAAGTGCTTGAGAGATCATTTATGAGTGCTCCACACTGGTAAGCAGTGAAATGTGAATGCAATCTCATAGAGGAATGAGTGGATATCATCTCCCTCAGGGGGTTTGAGAATTGTGCTACATTTTGAAGAGTCTTGGTTTTAGACAGCCATACTTTTTCCCAAATGGCTGCCAAACATTTCTAACCTTTAAAGAATAATCAAGAAGATGCGAGGAAAAAAATGGAATCTAAACAAAGAACAGTACCATTCTTAATTGCATGTATATAAAAGCTCAGGCCTCCAGTGACCAAGAATGCTCATGCATTTCACCTTACAATGTGATAATAACAATTATCAGCTACAGGGTCTGGTTCACAATCACTCACCAGGTGAGAAAGAAATGGAGGCCAAATAAGATGTGCCTTTTGTGGAGGTAGGGGCACCCCAGTGGTCTGCTGAGTTCTCTAGGGCTTGGTTAGCTTCTTGCATTTCCTGGAAAAGCTGAGAGTCCTAAAGGCAGAACAAAGGCAGGGTTATTGTGTGCCCTCACCTCAGCACCTCTACTAATTTAGCAATTGTACCACTCACACTGGTGGTCTTGTTATTCTTCTAGATTTTTCCACCAAAGTGATTTCTTCTTAAAGGTGTTCCAGATTTAAAAATTTGTAATAGATTAATGGGTGGTTGAAAGAGATCCTTCTGTACTTTGTTCTGAGCTGAGGTGAACAACACCAGTTTTGGCTCTTCAAAGACTGCTGTCTGTTTCAGAAATCCAAAATCCAAAATAAGAGCCTTAAAACTACAGCAATCATAAGAACAAAACAGACTGCCTTGCTTTGACCCAGGAAATGAAAGCATTCTACACTCCTTCAAATTTAGCCACATCCAAACTTAGTCCATGGGGAAGCCTAATACCTTTCTGTCAAATAAGTCCTCAGTGGTGCTCCTGAAAGGTTCAGGTTACATGCTTGTCTCTGGTTTTTATAATAGGGCATGGTGAAGATTTTGTGTGTGTCTACAGAAGATAACTATATATAATGAGTAAAAGGTCTGGGACATTAACATCCACGTGGAAGAAACCAATTTTCTTTTTTAGATAATGGAACTTAATTTCTATATCCTGACAGGCATGTTCCAATCCCACCAGTTGTCAGGGAGTCCATTTCAATCACTCCTGAGTAAGCCCATCACCTGAGAGTCTCCTCAAGCCTGAGTGGCAGGGCCATGCATTGGTAGGCACAGGTGGCTGGCCTAATTTCTGGCCATCAGAGGGTTGGCACCTGCAAATCAACCAGATCCCAACTGGCTTGCCTTCTTGGCAGGTCTCTTCAGGCTGACTGGCTCTCTTTTGCAGACATGTGGGCCTCTATTCTGGTGTGACAAGGCACAGGAACATTGATGGGTCTGTACACACCCTCTTCATTTTCAAGAAACTCTTTAGCCTTGACTCTTCCCAGGATCACAAGCAGCAATTGTCACCATATGCTCGGTGCCTGGGCACAGGGTTCTGTTGTGATGTTGATTTTACAGGCTTCACCCAGCAAGGACAACTTTCACCTTCTAAATCTTTAAACTTTCTGAAAACGAGGAGATGTCCATGTGAACCCAGCAGTAAGCTGTAAGACAACATTCACCTTTTCCCTTTTCAGCAATACATTAACAGCTATAAGATATTAGATATGGGCTCTTCTAATAATTCTAAAGAAAAAAACTAACCCCTTGGGGGGCAGAGAAAACTGACTAATAGTCGAATTACTTCAGTCTCTGACTATCTTATAGGCTTTATGCCCCAGTTCTTTAAGGTCGAGACTTCTTTTTAAAACCGGACTTTTTATTTAGAGAGAAGTATACATCCACAGGCAGTTGTAACAGATCCTGGCTACCTTTTATCCAGTTTCCTGCAATGGTAACATCTGGCAAAACTATATAGAATATCAAAGCCAGGATGTCAGTGTTGATGCAGTCAAGACACAGAACATTTATGCTGTCACAAGGATCCCTCACTTTTATCCTTCCTCCCCTTATCCTTCCTTTAACTCTAGCAGCTACTGATACGTTCTACCTCTCTAGAATTTTGTCATTTAAGAATGCTACATAAACAAAATAATATGTATATGTTACATATGCAATATACATAACGCATATAAAAGGTTACATATTGCATTTGTAATATGTGATATATATGCAGCACACATATGTAATACGTAGTTTTTTGTGACTCACTTTTTTCCCCTTAGTCTAATTCGCTGGAGATTCAACCAGGTTGATGAGCATATCAAGGGCACCCTCCTTTTTAATGCTGAGTAATATTCTGTGGTATAGATGCACCACAGTTTGTTTAACCACTCACCCATTGAAGGACATCTGGGTTGTTTCCAGGTTTGGGCTATTATGAATAAAACTGCTATAAATATTCGTGTATAGGATTTTATGTGAACATAAGTCTTAATTCCTCTGGGACAAATGCCCAGGAGAGCAAATGCTGGTTCATATGGTAGTTATATGCTTAGTATTTTAAGAAACTGCCATACTGTTTTCTAGAGTGGCTGTGCCATTTTATATTCCCAGCAGCAATTTCTCAGCGACCCAATTTCTCCGCATTCTCAACATTTGGTGATGTCATTATTTTATTTTAGCCATACTAATAGATATCTGTGTAGATATCTCATGGCTGTAATTTGCCTTTCCTTAATAACTAATAATGTTGAACATCTTTTCATGTTTTTATTTGCCATCTGTAAATCCTCTTTAGTGAAATGTCTGTTCATGCCTTTTAACTATTTTCTTTCTAATTGGATCGTTTGTTTTCATACTGTTGAGATTTGAGATTTCTTTATGTATTATAGATACCAGTCATTTGTCAAATATTTAGTTTGCAAAAATTTTCTCCCAATGTATAGCTTTTTATTCTCTTAATGAGCATTTTGCAAAACACAACTTTTTAATTTTGATGCAGTCCATTTTATAGATTTTTCCTTTTGTTGACTGTGCTTTTTGTGTCAAATCTAAGAATTTTTTGCTTAGCTGTGGGTCTCAAGACTTTCTCCTCTTTCTTTTTTTCTAAAAGTTTTAAATAGAATGATCTAGTTTGAGTTAATTTTTGTATAAGGTGTGAAGTTGGGTCACAATTCCTTTTTTTGCCTGTGGATGTCCAATGCTCCAGCACCATTTGATGAAAAGGTGACCCTTTGCTGCCACTGAATGACTTTGGCACCTTTGTAGAAAAATCAGTTGGGCATATTTCTGGTCTATTTCTGAGTTCTCTATTCTGTCCCATTTATCTATGTGTCTAACTTCTGCCAATATTATACAGTGTTGATTATTATAGCTATGTAATAAGTCTTGAAACCAAATTCCAGAGAGATATTACATAGAATAATATCCAAACCATTGTGGATATCAAATACTCATTTGGAAAAACATATATATTTATGTTGGCTTATCAAGAACAGGCATTATTTATATTCCTGAGGATACTTTAAAGTTTTGTTTGGATTAAGCCAGGCTATAAGAGAAGCTGGAATCATCCCTCATGTTGTTCTTTAGTGTGGGATCTCTTGTCCTTAATGCTGGTAAGGGCATTGTGTCCTTGGTTGGTGCTCTGCTTGTGGTAATACCACTACCGCTATGGTTTTCTCTCATGAAGGCTCTCAGCCATTCTGAACTCACGTTGGGGTGAGAAGGCATTAGCCTTTGTTTCCAAGTCTCTGTTCCTCTGCTCTCTTGTGTACAAGTTTCTCCTTTGATGCTTATATTAACCAAACATATTATCATCTCACGTTGTTTTCAAGATTGGCCCATTTCCTGGCTGCTTCCCTTGCTCATTAAGTATATGGATGCCTGGGTCAAAGTCTTCCCCTCCCAAGGTCATGAGTCCCTTGAGCACCTTGACTTTGCATTTACTCTAGTCATCAAAGTTAAGGTGGACACTTGGATGTGACCATCAAATTCTCCACTCCCCCACCATTATTTCTCATTTACTCCCTTTGTAACTTCACACCAACTCTTCAGTGATGGGAAGCCCTCTCATCTCTTAGAGGCCCTATATGAATTATGTTATATGGATTTCCTACCACATTCACCCCCTTCTCCTATTCACTCAAATTCCATGTTTTATTACTTCAGTCATACCTGGGCCATATTCTCAGATCTTTTCCCACTGCCCACCCTTTTCCCTTCTACACATGGTAAATCTCTTTTTGAGATTGGTTCAGCTATACATGTCTACACACATCTGCTACTGGCACACCCCTAAAAAATCACACAAACACCCAGGAAGATGTCACTACAGATTCACATTTCCATTCCTTCACTGGGTTCTGATTCTGTTTGGAACCCTTAAGCATCATTTTCTCTCCTTCTCCAAAGGGGTATTTCATACCTCCCCAGGCCTCTGACCATTCCACTTCCCCATGGATGACATCATCTCTTCATAGACAAATCCACAGATAAAAACCCTCCCAACTTTCTTCCACCAAATTAACAAATGAACCCAGCCTATACCTTCTTCCTTCACTCATTTTTAAATGGAAGAGATGAAGTTTCTTTTTCAAAATATAATTCTTCGTCCGTGCTCTGCATCAGACCCCTTCTACTTCATTCGGGAATAGCATTCTGTGAATTGTTTCCTCTACCTCCTCTCTCTGGATTTTCACCTTTCTCTCTTTACTAACATACATACATACATACATACACTTTACTAACATACACATACACTGTGCACATGTACATACATTTTATGTCTCTGTCATCTTAAAAAACAAAAGCAAACCTATCTCTGACCCCACATTCCCTTCCACCACTGCCCTATCTCTGTTCTTTCTCTCACAATCAAACCAACTGAAATGGTTTCCAGAGTTACCCTCTTCATATTCTCACCTCCTACTCCCTCCTCAATCAAAGTCAGTTTTGCTTCTTCTTCCAGTACTTCACTGATAAATTTTCCCCCAAAAGTTACCTCAATGTTTTGTTGCTGATCTGATGGAAATGTTTTATGCACTGTATGACTTGGCCATCTCTATGCATTGTTGACCAGTCCTTCTTTATAGAAACATCTTCTTCCCTTGGCTTCTCTGGTACCATGATCTCCTGCTTTTTCTCCTCCCATGCAGATGCTTATTATTTGTCACTTCTCTACCAATCCCTGAAATATTGGTGGTCCTCAAGTTTTCTATCTTAGGCTCTCCATTCTTCTTTTATTACAGAGGCATATTGGCACCACAATCCCTCTACTTTCCAAGACACATCCCAGGCAGTATCATCATCCCTTCTGTCTCCTGCACTTAGGGTTAACTTCATGAGCAAAGGAAGCAAATGGCTCCCTTTTGCAGTCACATAGGCTCTTGGGCTTGCTTAGAAGGTCCTTGTCTTTGGATTCACTCTCTGTAATTGCCATTTTGAAATTCTATATTTTTGAACAAAAGGCCTCACATCTTGATTTTGAACCAAGTCCTACAAATTATATAGCCAATATGTTTGCCTATGCCTACACTCTATACATTCAAAGTCTTATTGATTCAACCTGAAATGTTCCCAAATCATCATTTTCCCAGCCCTGCTGCTCCTCTGGTTGGTTGTCTCCATTCTTTGCCAAGACGGTTGCAACAGCTTTGCCTGGACTCTCTTTCTAATCTTACTTGTCTTTAATTTAAGTCTAAGAAATATAATAGGAGCAGAAAAATTGGAAACTTTGGGTGAAGTTAGAACCTAAATGGCAAATCACAGAATCTTTTTAAAAAATATTTATTTATTTGACAGAGAAAGAAAGAGATGTATGCAAAAGCAGGGAGAGTAGCAGGCAGAGGGAGAGGAAACAGCAGGTTCCCCACTGAGCAGGGAGACAGATGAGGGCCTGATCCCAGGACCCAGAGATCATGACCTGAATCGAAGGCAAATGCTTAATCAACTGAGCCACCGAAGTGCCCCAAATCATAAAATCTTTTAACACTTATTTTAGCAAAGCTAGCTTTTTGCTATTAGCTTTCTTATAGCTGATGCAGAATCAGTAACTTGACTTCACATTTTTTGCTTTATGTAGTATTCACATTTAAACATACTAAAATGTATTCTCTTAATGATGGACACTTAGGTGTTTCCAATATTTGTATATTTAGTTCCCAGTTATCTGATATTTGTAGATAACGTTGAACTAAATGTCTTTACACATGTCTCCCTGTGTATTACATATAAGAGTTGCTTCAAGAGAATTTCTGAGTTAACAGTCCAACAGTTTCAACTTCACTATAGCACAAAATTCCTTTCACAGTAGTTGGCACAATTTACATTCCCACCAGCACTGTGGGAGAAATAGTGTGGCTCATTCTTTGCTAAGCTTGGTATTGACAGGATCAATCTAATAGACATGTTTGCTCTACAACTTTCCTTCATTTTAAATTCCTTTGATGACTAGAAAGGATGGCTAACTTTTATATATTTATCAGAATATTAGGTTTCCTTTTTTGATATCTATTTCTTCTACTTTTTGCTGCTTATAGATTTGTAGGAGTTTTGTATATTCTAGATACTAATACTTTCTTAATTATTTATACGAAAAATACATTCTTCCAGTTACTAGTCTCTGCACTTTGTTATGTTGTCTTTGGCTGTCCACAGTTTTAAAAACTTCTTCTTGTTAAGTTTATTAATCTTTATGTTCTTGGTGTTCACTTTGTATATCCTATTAAAACAAGAAAATAAATAATAATGAAAAAATCACCTTCCCTAATCCAAGGTCATAAAGATATCCTTCTATATTGTATTCTAAATATTTGATTTTTTGAAGATTATTTATTTATTTGAGAGACAGAGAGAGCAGAGTGAGCAAGAACACAAGTAGGGGGGGGGGGAGACAGAGAGAGAGAGAGAAGCGGGCACCCTGCTGAGCAAGGAGCTCAATGCAGGGCTCAACCCCAGACCTCTGGGATCATGACCAGAGCCAAAGGCAGACACTTAACTGACTGAGCCACTCAGGCACCTGTATCATCTAAGTATTTAAAGGATTGTTTTTCAAGTATGGATTTTAACCATATAGGATTCATTCTTAGAAGGTTGCAATATAGGAATCTTATTTATTTACTAGTCCATTATTTCTCCACTGACTAATAATGACTCTAATGTCATATATCATGCCCACATATTTACATGAATTCTGATCCTCTCCTTATCAAATTTCTACTTGCTAGACAATGACTCCTTAATTATTCTCTATGATTTTAGCTTTATAGAAATTATTTTGTGAAGTTGACTTCTTCCTCCAATCCCTCTGCCTTCTTTCTCTTCTTTCGATTTTCTCCTCTTTCCTCCTTTTTGTCTTAGTTATAATTATCTTGGACATTCCTTACTTCTCATGAATTAAGGCTAAGTGGTCACGTTTCATTTAAAAATATGGTAATCTTTGGTCATCTGATTAAAATCTGTAGATTAATCTGAGTACAACTGATATCTTTGAAATAATTACTCCTACTCCCCACCACAGTATAGCAAAATATATACGTGTGTGTATACATATATGTATGTGTGTGTGTATATATATATATATATATGTGTGTGTGTGTGTATATATATATATATATATAGGGGTTTTATGTCTAACAAATTTTTATACTTTTATCTACAGAGGTCTTGAACAACTTTTGTTAAATGTGTTTCTAAATGCCACACAGTTTTTTGTTGATAACACAAATTGCATGTTATTCTACTCTATTATTATTCTACTCTACTATTTTCAAATAAGAAATATTTTGCATCTTCCTTTCCAAATTAAAAACCTTAGCTTTAGTTAAAACATTTGACCCAATGTTAATAATATGAGTAATCCCTGACTTGATTAAGAATGTATCTAAAATTTTACCATGAAGTAGCTGCTTCCAATAGATATTTTTTAAAGCTTCAAAAGGTCTTCCTATCCAGTTTATAAAGAATTCTTGTCAGGACTGTGCACTAAATTTTTAACTGCTCTCTTTCTGCATAATGGTGCTGAACATACTGTTTCTTTCATTTACCCTATAATATGAGCAATTGCAATGGCACATTTTCTGTCATACCAATATTGCATTCCTGTGATGAATTCCACTTGTTTGTGTGATATTGTCTCCAAATACATGCTATATTCACTATTCTTTCTTTTCTTGGTGGTATCTTTGAAAGTATATTCATGAGTAAAATTACTCTAGATTTTTACTGCATTTTCCTTGTCTAGATTTATTACTAAGGTTGCATTTACCTCATAAAATAAGATACATAATTTTTTTTTGCTATGTTCTCTGTGCAGTTTGCCTAGATATTTTATCAGAAATCATCTATAGAAGCGTCTACTCTTGTCATTTAAATGGATGATCAGGAGAGACTAGAATGGGAATTAATTTTCTTTGAATATTATTGGATTATGTTTTTTTAAAGATTTTCTTTAAAATTTAAGATTTTATTTAAAATCCAAGTGGGGAGATGATATGGGGCTTGATCCCAGAACACTGATATCATGACCTGAACTGAAGGCAGATGCTAAACTGGTTGAGATACCCAGACTCCCCTGGCTTATATTTCGAAAAAAAATTCTTGGGACAATTTTGATAAGGTTTATTTTTCTAGATAATGGTTTATTTCAACTATATTTTCAAAATATTGGTATAATGTTGTGTATGGTGTTTTCCTCATTTAAAATCTCTTTCTGTTCCTTATAATTGTACCTACTTTGTAATTTTTAGTATTGTCAATTTGTCCATCTCCTGATTGAGCCTGAATTTCTCCTGCTCATTCAGTTCAGGTAATCATCTATTTCTAATCCTCTCAGAGAAAATTTTAAACATATATATTTACTATATATTTTTCTAACAAATTAGAACTATATTTAGTGCCTTTGACCTTCTCTTTAAGCTACAGAGAACTTCACCTATTTAACTCTTCTCTTCTTATCTCTTCTTATTATTATATGCAACTTTAACATTTTTTATGAACAATAAATGATTACATTTGGTAGGATGTTTTAAAATTATTATTCTCTGTTTCTCTGACATTGCACACACATTAGATTCTTTTTGCCAGTTTGTTTGCTTCTTGCTGAAATATAACTTTTGCAGTACTTTTTAATAAGCATGTGTCATTTGTAAAGTCTTACATGCCTATATACATCTTTATTCTGTGCTACTTGTCAAATGATAATATAGCTGGGTATAGAATTTAGGTTGATACTGTTTCTCTCTCAGTAATTTGAAAGCTATGACTCCATTTACCTCTGGCCTATATTTTTGATGTTGAGAAGTCATTAAAATAGTTGCTATTCTTGTAGAGGTAATTAGTTTTGCTTTAAACTTTTTTTCCCTTCTATTTAGGTGTGGATTTTGTTTTTAAGTCTTTCATGGATCTTAGAATGGACAATCGGTCTAACAGCTCTATACCTTTCTTCATTCTGAAAAAATTCTCAGCTCTTATTCACCATCTCTATAAACATGGTTTTCAGCCCACTTCCTCTACTCTTTGTGTTCCTCTGTTCTTAACTAGAATTTGATTTACCCTGGAGATTTATAATCTTTCTTCCATTTTACTTAACTGTCCTTTGATATTTTCAAAAAATTTCTTTGTCTTTTTGGAACACATTCTGAGTAAATGTCAAAGTACTGTCTTTCAATTCTCTACTTCTTGGAATTGGAATGTTTTGGAAGTTGGATTTGTAGGTAGATCTCCTCTAAGAGGATCTTCAGTTTTCTCTCTCTCTTTCTACACACAGACACACACATACTCTTTACTTACTTTTCTGGAAATTACAGTTGCACACATCTCCCCCAGTAAGCCCGCTCCTGAGTCCTATCTTATGAAGGTCAGAGCCCTAATCTGAAGTAACAGTGGGAACATAACTGATACTGTCACTACGGCATCAGGCATCTTGTTTCAGTTCCTAGAAAACAGACTGAGGCAGTGTTTTCATGCCTTCCTAGACATCTAGATAAGTTAAAATATGTCCTAGCTCCAGCCAACATAAGCCAAGCTAAATTAAGATGCCTTGATCAGTTACTACTTTCTTCATTCATTTAACCGAAGTGAATCACAGCTGATTAGGTGTAATTGTGCCAGAAGGACCCTCCAACCTTTGACCATGCAGCACATGTCACCATATTTCTGTTGGCTTTTTACCAAGAACCTCAGCGTCACTCCTTCTTGGAGAGGATTTTTTTGGGAGGAGGGTTTGTTTGTTTGTTGTTTGTTTGTCTAAGGAAGTCACATTTTACTGTGGAAGTCAAACAATAAATAGGCAACTATGGAAATACAATGTGGAAACACAACGTTAGAGTTATACATTAGAGAAGAGACATTGAACCCAACTTGGCAGTAAGTTTGAGAAGTGCATAATGAAATGGCTTAAATATTAATGATCCAACATTGAAATTTCACTTCTTTATTAGGCTGGTTATTTTCTCATACAATTCCTTCAAACATGGAAAGCAAAGAAGCCAGAGTAAGTTAATGCTAAAAGTTAAAAAGCTTAAAACTAAAATATTTACTATTCTAGCCATGGACAGAAACGTGTTGCCCACACCTGCTCTAGGATAATAGCTATGCCTCTTGGAAGTGGTCCTCTGAAGTAAGAATGTGTTCCAAGCATCTGAATATGTGCTTGCACAGGCTTGTACATACTCCCTTGTGAAACGAGACATCAAGAGAGGCACAGGATACTTTTGCACCTACCTTCAATCTGATTTCACACAATTCTGCACATGGGATGTCAGACTTAAAAGAGATCTCAAAAACTACCTTCATTGTCCAAGAGCCAAGAGGTAAAATATACCCAAGTTAGTGGAAGAGCCAAAACTAGCCTTTTGATTCTTTTAAAACTCTGACTGAGTAGAATAAGTGAAACGATTTCTAGACTAATCTAAAACTGACATTAAGAACATTATTTTTGGATTAAATAAAACATTCATTCAAAGGATTAATCACAGAGCCTGGAAATAGCCAGTTTTTACACAAGCAGATGGATGAATGCTCACTCAGAATCACTATGCTTTACATTTTATTTAAAAAGCAAACTACTGTGGCCAGTGTGTCTGATCTGCAGCCTACTTGGGGCATGCACGTTGGAAAGATTATGAGGCAGTAGGATTTTACCTACAGATCACCAGGACTAGTACACAACTTTGTTGAACTGTCCAACAGGTAACGAAATCTTTACCTCAGTTAAGTTCTGCAATGTTGTGGCAATAGTTCCAAAAGGCTTATGTGAAAGAAATATCCACATTTTTTCCTTCTCAATTTTTAATTTTTTTTTATTTATTTATGATAGTCACACACAGAGAGAGAGGCAGAGACATAGGCAGAGGGAGAAGCAGGCTCCATACACCGGGAGCCCGACGTGGGATTCGATCCCAGGTCTCCAGGATCACGCCCTGGGCCAAAGGCAGGCGCTAAACTGCTGCGCCACCCAGGGATCCTTCCTTCTCAATTTTTAATAGGGAATATTAAATTATATGAATACATGAAAATATTGACAATAGGATATGTCTCTTAGGTTCATGCAGATTATTCAAAATGACACAAAAAAGACATTCACAAGGGAACATGAGTTACCAATTACAAAACTTGTAAAACTAGACTTGCCCCTTCCATTAGCATAGCATCGGTCTGTTCTCCTCACTGTATGGGCTGTGTGGAAAAAAATCCCTGAACCCACAGGACAAGGAACCTCAAACTTATTTTATAGAAACTTTGTCACATTTCATTTTTAACTCATGTCCCTTTAGAACCAGGTTCACTACCAAGATATCATCACCTCACATTTCTATAGCTAATAGAAATGTGGTATCATACCATGTTTTACATTGATTACATTAATATTCTGTCTTCTTAGATTAATGGTAGGTCATTGTAATATCTGTCTTATCATCTTGGGTTCCTAGTTTTGATCAAAATAGCTCATCCCAGACACATCCAGCCTCCTGCTCAGCAAATGCCTTTTAAAGTTATAGCTAATAATTCAACACACCAAGCTCCCTTAAATATCTACAGTGAGCAAAGATATATAACATTTTCATTAATGATTGTGTTAACTTGATCCCTTTTTGAAAGCTAAGAGAGAATGTTGTCCATATACACCATGAACTTTCCTTAACATAAAGAGAACGTTGCAGTTTGCGTTTTCCGCTATATCACACACAAATCTGCAGACCCCGAGAGGAGGTGTTGTGGCAGCAAATGGAAATGGCAGTTCCCAGCGGCATTTTCTTTTCCTTTGTATACACAGTAGGCAGGTGTCATGATTAGACTTGACAGCTTGAGTTTGGAACTCTAAAGGGAAAGCCAAAGGACAAGGAGTCAGTGAGCTGGAAAGGAGAAATAGCACTGAGGGAATATGTGAAGGGGCAGGGCCTGTGTGATAGAACTTGGACCGAGGCCAGGAACTACTGTCAGGGCTTGGGTCCAAGTAAAACTGGCGATGTGCTCTTTCCCGTGTCTGACCTCCTGTGAATCCAAAGGGAAACACAAAGGATAGTGTATATACTACTGTATCGATATTTAAGGAGTTTGCCTTTTTGCTTTTTTTATTTTAATGACAGTGATCATAATTATCTAGAGTTTGAGTTCCAGAACACAAGATTTATAACAAGGGGGGACTGAAATTCAGAAGCTACATGCCACATTTTCATTGGCTCTTATTTGGTGTGTATGATGGTTCCTGATGGAATACAGATACAGCGGAAAAAAAATATTTCATCCAGAGTATTTAAGGTCTGATATTTTCTGAATTTAAAACATTTCTAACACTGGAATACATTAAGCCTCAAATCATACAAAAATTAGAGTTACCTGGTAAAGTGTGCTGCGAACCATGAAATTTAAATTTCGTAAAAAATAAACACTTTTTAAAATGTATGGTTAGAAGACATTTTATTCAACATAAATATATTATAAAATCATGTATATGTATTATCTGTCATCTCCAATCATTTGAAAACAAATGATCTTATTTAAAAGGAGAAAATAATGCAATAAATCAGTTTATACAAGCCAATGTGTTCTTTTTAAAAAATTATTTTATAATATGTCAGTACTCTTATTTTTCTTGAGTTTATTTTACTATTTGGTAATATTCTCTACATCCAATGTGGGGTTCAATCTCATGACCCCTAGATCAAGAGTTGCCTGCTCTTTCCAACTAAGCCAGTCAGGCGCTTCACAAACCAATATGTTCTAATTGCCAATTACTGCACTTAAATTAGAATTTGCATTGGACACTCATTTTTGTTAAAAAAAATCATGCAATAATTTTTAAAATAGGCCTTTATTTATCCACAGTGAATAGTTTTTGGTATACAGGTGAACTATGGGAAACACATATCATCAGGATTGGAATCTGCAGGAATCAAAGAAAGAGAAAAAAGAGCTCTTTAGAAAAGATTCATCTATAGCATTAGCTTTTTATTGCTATTCCTTTCTCCTCCGACTTCTGTTTTTGCCAATACATGTAGAGAATCATCTTCTTAATAGCAAATATCTATGTCCCATGAAATTGATTAGCTGTTTTTAAGATGAAGTCATTTTCTATCCATTCATTATTGCCCTCACAGTGCTGAATGTGACATACAGGGTTAGCACCCAGTCATTTACAGCCTGGTCATTCACAGCATCACCATACATGAATTCATCATTACACCAGCATGGCATCACCAACCATCACAGTATTTCCACAGCATCAGAACATAACCACACCAACAACACTTGGTTTTCAATTAATTCAGTGACAGTATTTCAAGAATAAAGTATAAAAAGAGATAGTTATTGAACAATTATGCTTGTCTCCTGAAAATTTAGACTGAGACAGGTAAATGATCTACTATTCTCCAAGCATTAGTAACACAGAAACTGTGGTCTGATACTTGAGATTCTAAACTATTTTAACAAGAATGAATAAGAATGGTATATGTTAGGGCAGTAACAAGAGAGGACATCAGATAATTAGAAAATATCACTGAGAGAAGAAAATTGACTCTTAAGAAAGCTGGAATTGCACCAACAGTAAATGTTGCCAATTTCCTAATGTTATCAGTCCAAGCACCCTAACATGTCTCTCCTTATAATTTAGACATCATACTGCTAAATCCAATCTCAAATGCCACTTGTTTGCATGTGTTTTGTGAGTGGCCCCAGAAGTCTACATCATACCAGTGCTCAAGGTCACCTTCCTTTAATTACTTGAGTACCCATTAAGGTTTCTCCCCAAACTTGATCTAGTTAGTGAGACTTAACAGATCCAAAGACCAGGTCTGTTAGTGATACCACAAGCACTCAGGCACTAATGTCTCTGTCTTGACACTACTGGCTAACTTTGAGATTCAACAGGTGAATTTCTCAGAATCTAGTCATTTTAAATATTGTTATTTACTATTTCAGAAATTAGATGCCCATTTTTTATGGTTATATTTGTCATTAGGAATTTGAGCAAAGAACCAACTAATCTGCAGTGAAAATCTATAAAAAAAGACTTTAATCTCTAATTAATTAAAATATATTTAGAGAAACTAAGAAACTACCATAAAATCAAGAATGCTTTTGATGGGGCACCTGGTGGCTCCATTGGTGAAGTGTCTGCCCTTGATTCAGATCATGATCCTAGGGTCCTGGGATCTAGCCCCACATCAGGCTCTGTGCTCAACAGAGAGAGCCTGCTTTTCCCTCTCACTCTGCCTCTGGCTCTCTCTGTTAAATAAACAAATAAATAAATAAATATTTTTTTTAAAATGAATGCCTTTGAAATGTATATAAATTATATATTATTACCTAGAAAAACTTTAAAATAATCAAACCATTTTGATATTAAACATACTATCTATATTCTTTTCCTTGAAATGTTGATTTCACTAGAAAAAAAACCACTAAATTTGCATGAAAAAAAAATTCATCCTAACTTGGAGTTTGTATGAGCTGGAATATTTCAGTGAGTAGGAAGTGAAAAGTCTTAGAAAAATATCATCAACATGCATTCCCTGAGTTTCTTCCTTTGCCTGATTCAAACATTTCCCCACGCCCTTCTGTTCTATCATCTGATGTAATATATAAACCTACAGCATATGTGTAAACATGCCTCCAAAGAATGTTGAGGTAATTATTCTTTCAGGGCTGAACCTGAGTAGTTTACTGGCCTTTGTACACAGCCTGAGCTGTGTCCTGACCCCTAATGGTCGGCTCTATTCCCAGGTCCCACGTCAGCCCATTGAGAACACAGTTGCTACATCATACATTCCCTCTTATTCACAGTACTTTGGTCTTAACATCACTAGTTACTATAGGTCTTATCATTTCTCTCCTATTTGTCTGCATATGGATCCATTTTCCTGGCTCCCTCCTAGATTGTGTCACCCCAAAGCACAATCTTGAGTCCTCACACATGCAGTATCCAACAGAGTTAATATTTGTTCAGTAGTCAGTGACTCACTGAATGGATGAGCAGATACACATGATGGCAGGTATCCATGTCCCCCTGCAATGTATTCACTCATCATAAAACTTCATGACAACCCAGAGTGTTTGTGCACTTTGGGAATAGCCAATGCCTAAAAGTCGTGATTCTGCATGGTTTAACTATAAGGTAATGTTGAGAATAAACTTTCTTAGAGTGAAATTAAAGGTCTGTTCAAATGTTCATATATAAATATCTATATACATATATAACTGTTTATGCAATATTGCTTATAAATCTGGAACTATATACAGTAAGCAATCTAACTCAGCAAACAGCCAAACTGGCTTGGCACTCCTAAGGTTAAAAGCAATATTTTAAGTAAAAATGAGAAACCATTTGATCTTTAGTACTCAATTGTACTTCCTTATTAGAAAATTACATGTCCTGAATATTTGACATACCAATACTCTTTCTCAGTTGAAACATGAGATTTATATATAAAGACAGAGTTTTTAATCATTTCAAACAACTAAAATGTTACAAATGAATGGTACAACTGTAAACAGAAATAAAGTAAAACAAACTACTTTAATTAAGGCCATTTCCCTAACCATTCTTACTCGAGAAGATAAGATGGTTTGGCATTGCTCAGGAATAACACCTCTGTTAAGTAAAAGGAATACTAGTTTAGATGGCTCAGAATTGCCTTGGGCACTTAAATAAATGCCTTTGGGGATATACATGTTCTTGGTACATTTGTTTATCTAATATCTAAAACTTCACTGTTTAAATAGAAAATGGTCACACACTGTTTCTTTTTATCTTGTAAGGCAGAAAAATGACATGTGAGACACTGCCTTGAAAAAAGTCAATGCATAAGTGAATAAACAGTCTTATCTTCAACACTGCAGTAGAGAGTCAAATCGGCATTGAGGTGCAAGGTGATATTCTCTTTGACACTGGAAATTATTCATCAAGTGTACTCTTATATCTATAATTGTTTTCTGTGTCTAAAAGATTTTCTGTAAAGGTGTTAGCAAATCTATCTGACTGATTTGATAATGGAAGGAAATTAATTGGGTCTTCTCACCTTTGTCCCCAATCAACTCTATTTCTACAAACAAAAGTACCTAAATGTACACTAGTTCATGAAAACAGAAAGAAGCAGCTAGGATTTAAGAATACGTTCTCAAGTCTGAGAAATTATCTTAGTCTCCAGGAGCCTAATGAATATGATGAATATGATGACTGAATGTTAAGTAGTGGAATCCTGGATAGGATCCTGGAACACAGCATTTGGTAAAAACTAAGGAAATGTGAATAAGCTATGGGCATCAGTTAATAATAATGCATCGATACTGGTTCATTAACTGTGAAAAATGTATCATGGTAATGTAAAGGTGAATAACAGGGGAAAATGAGTATGGGCTATATGAGAACACTATACAACCTGTACGACTTTTCTACAAATATAAATAAGTCTATTCTAAATGGAAATTATTATAAAACGCTTTCTATAACATCAAAATCTATTCTAAAACAGAAATTATTTAAAAAATGTTTGCTCTCACTGAGTGAATTATTTTGACCCAGATGGAGTATTTTTAGGATACTACAGTCTATAATTACACTACAGTCAAAATTAGTCTGAAGATTTGTATGCAATCTCATCAATTAAAAGATAGAGTTGAACAAAACATTGTTGATAGACTTGACAAAATACCTCCAACCTTCGTTTGATTCTATAAAGTAGTGTATTTTTCAATGCTTATTTTCATTGATTAATAAAGCATCTGGGTGAAAATGAGTTGATAAAATGCACCAAAACTGTAAAGCGCTATGAGTTGTTCAACATAATTGATAATCAAATTTAGGAATTAGACAAAATAATCTCTTCTGGGGGCACTTGGCTGGATTAGTGGATGGAGCATGTGATTCTCCAACTGATGGTTGTGAGTTTGAACCCCCCATTCGGTGGACAGATTATAAAACCTTTAAAAAAAAATCTCTTCCAGGGAACGATTGCACTGTGGAAATAGCTCATTTTTATTTTTATTTTTATTTTTTTAATAGCTCATTTTTAATAGAATTCCATGGAATTTGATAGGAGGGACAATTGGAGGAGTAATTGGAGGAGTAAAGTAAAGGGGGAGTCGTTGGCAATGAAAAGGACATGGCTTTGCAAGGTCATCATGGGCCAGTACTGCTTGTTAGGACCCAATGTCCTACAAGCTGAACAATTATAGAAATCAAAAATGACAGGAGCACTTCTGAGTCTTTTATCAAATGAGTCTACAAAATGATTTGTTTCTAGAATGTTTCTCTCACTTACTAATAAATCTTTACCAAAGCCGTGGATGATAAAGATGAAAACAGAATGTGTGTGTGTGTGTGTGTGTGTGTGTGTGTGTGTGTGTGAGATGTATGGAATTTTTAACATTTTAATCTCATAAAATTCATAGAAGTGAGAGGTCTGCATTTTTTTTATTCCCAACGTATGCTTTCCATATAACATAATGGAATTATGTATGCTGGGTCCGTGTGCACACCTGCGTAAAAGCAGTCAGGGATAATGTAGCCTCATGAGATACATAGAGAAAGCTTTCAACCAAATGAATGAATCAGAGACCTCAAGTGTTTATGCCCTTACCCTGCAGAGCTAGGTTATCATTTATGGGCCGTTTGGATTTCTAGTACCCTACAATCCGGAGTAGAATTGTGTTAAATTTTCCATATGCTTAGATTTGCGAAAAGTGTCTCTAAGGCTTCCTTAAGAAAGTAAAATTTTTACTTAATTCACAACATTGACACATAATTTTGCAGTGGATTTCTTCCCTCTGTGATAACAGTAGTTTCTTGGCAGCATTCTGCAGTGTGCCCAGCTCTTTGAAAAGGTTTATCGCAAACAGGAGTCCGTGAACACTCCAGCCGGGATAAATACAAGCTTCCTTCCCTAGGCCAACTCCACCTGACTGCTTGTTTTCAAAAGGGGACACGATCGTGATATCAACTTCAGGGCAGACAGTGATGCCCAGAGCACAGACTGATCAGAATGTTTGGGGGAAAGTGCAAAAAAATGAAGGTTTCTCTGGAGGGCTTGTTGCATCCTACAGAATGCAGAGAGGAACTAAGTATTTTGCACTTGCTCCATGCGTGGAGTTCCGACTAATGGAAAGGGGAATTTTGAATAAAAAGGAATGTGTGCTGTTTAGTGAAGTTCTGGCAGGGGGGGATGTGGGTCTGAGATTCTGGCATTTTACCAACAGCCTCAAACACAGTCCCATACAGGAAAATGAAGGCCATTCAGGAGGGAGTAGGGTGTGTGTGTGTGTGTGTGTGTGTGTCTTCAATTTTTTAAAAGATTTGTTAATGATTTTTTTTCTTCATTTTAATGTATTTATGGTGAACTATGGCATCCCCACATCTATTTATAGCATTTGTACCTCAGTCTGAAGACCAGGGTAGATCTATTTCTGAAGTGGAGACTGCCTTCAGAAGATGGGTGACGTGTCTCGAATCCATGCCAATTTGTGACACAAAGTGCTCCTGGAAAGGCCAAAATGTTAAAAGACTATTGGAAAGCACACATATGGTTTTTGAAAGAAAAGAAAGAAAGAAACAGAACATTTCCATGCCCCAGCAGAGAAAGTCTCCAGCAGAAAGTACTTCATTTCAATAAAACTTCCCTGGCCAGACTGAAACCCGAGTTGGGGTTATTTGCTAGTGATGCCCGTAATCGCTATGCAGTGGGAGTGATTACTGGGGTTACTCGTCCCCCCTACTATATGGTGCAGATCTTAAGTGGCTCCTGGGGCAAATAAACCTCAGTTTACTTCACCGTAAAGGGAAAAGAAGAGGCGTCCAGCTTTATGCTTTCATTGCTTCCCCACTGAGCTTTCTTCAGACCTTGGGCTTGTATCTTTAAGTCATAATGGGACATAACAAATGAACTGAACCCCCTGAGGCCATGTAGCTCCTGCTCACACTCGTAATGATTTTAAAATGTGTGGCTGCATCTTGAGAAAGAACAGACCTTGACATAATATCCGTTATCAAACGCCGGTAATTGACACAGAGACAGGCTGCGCTTTACACTGAGTTATAATGAATCTGCTCCAGTGACCTCAAAGCCTGCACTTCTGAGCAATTCATGACTCGAGTCTTGATGCTTTGTCAACTACTTCAGGAGAAATGAATTACGAATGAGGTACTAATGACGTATTTCATCACCTGTTTACCTTCAGTGATCAGTTGCCCTCCTTTAATTTACCAAAAAGACATTTTTTTTAAAGCTATTGTCAGTTGGAATGGCCTCTTGTTTGAAGTGGTTATAAAGTAACACATACCTGAGGAAACTTGGCTCTTTGGGTAGCCTACGGGTTCTGGTACTAAAGTCCTACAGAAAGAGAAGAAAGAGAGAGAGAATCAGAGTTCCCTAAAGAGGAGGGAAAAAAAGCTTGAATGTTCGGAATTTCTTCTATTAGTATGTTTTACTTCTCAAATCAGGATTGCCTATAAAGGTATCCATCCGAAATAAATTCTCATTAATTTAGAATCAACACCAAAGCAGAAATCCCGTATCACCTGTGATGCATTTCATTTTAGAATCCATACCTATGTGGGTGGTAGGATCACAGAGACACCATTATATCAAAGAAAGACCAAAAGCAAGGAGTTCAGATCCCAGCCCCATATGACTTCACTTTTACTCTACTTCATTTTTAAATTCCTCATTTCAAAAGTGGAGAAGCAAATGTCTTTCCCATTAGATTGTTGTACAAATAAGAGGACAAAATAAGAAAATGGTTTTCCCTGGTCTAGTGCTGAGTAAGTAGTCATAAATGTCATTTTTCTTTCTCTTCCATTTTAAGAGCTATCTCTATTCAGTCTGATTTATTTCAAATCAATAGATACATGTGCTGCAAGGAGTAGAAAAACATCATTAAATTACCATAATAACCAAACAGCTATTATATAAGGTAGAAGAAAGCAAGCAATTTCTTTAAGAACTTTAATTTGCTATTTATTTAAAACTTAGATTTATTTTCTTTTTCCATTCTTCATTCATTGTCATATTAAAACATTATATTAAATCTCATAAAATCTAGTTTAATATATCCCAGTTTCTAACTCTAATGTAATTCACCTCTGACCAAATTGCCGTGGCTTACAATTACCTACCATGCAGAATCAAAGCTCTACCTGGTTGGTGAAGCTTGTGCATTGACTAACTATACAGGTAGACATGAAATTCACATGTGACAGAAATTCAACTGCAATCAACTTTGACCTGAGGGGAATACGTTGGCCCCTTCCCCTAAGAAGAGAGAAGATCTGCCTCAGGCACAATAAGATTCAGGAATGCAGATGATTTCCTCAGGAATCTTTCTCTTCTTCAGCTCTAAGCTCTATTTCCATTTTCTCAGCTTCCTTCTCCTGGAGGCCCTCTCCACAGGGTGGCAAGGTTGTCTATCAGCAGTTCCAGGGCCCATGCTATCCCTCACAGCTAGCAAATCTGGTGAGAAGGAATCATCATTTATTTTTCCCATGAAATTTCTAGCAGAAGCCTTCAGAAGGCTTTGACTGGTTTAGTTAGATGATGTGCACGTCTTTGAACCAATCATTGTGGCCAAGTTGGTACAGAGTCTGATAAGACAAACTAAGATTCTGTGGCCACTTCCACTGCCACAAGGGAAGGAAGTCAGGTACACCAAACACACAAAAAATGGGGTTTTTACCAAAAGGGTGCATTCAGTTGCAAGGAAAATCATGGAAGAGAAAAACAAGCATGATGAGCAATCCATTATGCTGCTCCTCCTGCCAACTCTTTTCAAACTGTTAAGCTGGCCTGGTTCATACATCCATTCTGACTTGAACACAGCTTCTCACAGGTAAGGCATGATGGCCTTTGGCTACCTTCATTCAGTGTGCCACACTCTGCCTCCCTGCATCTCTCTTGTGAACTCCATTTTTATCACTGCCTGGTCTGTCTCCTGCTTTCTACATCCTCATTCCTCTTTACACTGTAGACTCTGCATCTCTCTGATCAATGACTTCTTTGAACTCTTCAGCTGACTCTTGTACATGGCCAACCTTTTTAGGCTACTTGATCCCTGTCACCTAGTCACCTCAACTTATTCTATCAGGCCTGAATTCTGAGGAACCCACATACCCACATATACTTCCCCAAAACTACCCTCTACCTAATTTCTTACTGCTGTCCAGTATCCAGAGGTATATGTGTTCAAAGGCAGACTATATTCTAAAATAGTCTTATTCTTTCTTGCCTAACTTACTTTGAGTTTTCTGTGACTTTAAATAGAGTCTAAACTAATATATTTCTTTAATTTCTAGTTCCACTAGTTTGTTCACATATTTCCAATATCCCCCATAAACACTCTTATTTCCTGACTATTGAGCTTTTCTATTACTTCTTGGGCCACAGAATCATGGCAAAGTGGGAAATAATATGGATTTAGATTTGGAAGGCACAGGTCTAGGAACTAACTCTAATACTTTCAATCAGAGATGACTTCATGCAAATCCATATTAGAATACCAAAGTACTGACAAAATGGGACACTATCCTCAGGGGGCTGGTGTGACACCTAGATGAGGTATTGCATGTCTGCCAACTGCAAATATTTTTCAATAGTATGCTTCAATATTATATACCATTTATTATTTATTTCACATACTTGCTTTCATGATGGTTTAGTTTTGCTTCTTCAACCAACATTGACATATTTGAAAGAAAAGAACATGATTTATGAACCATATACTGCCAGCACAGCTTTAGGAACAAAAAATATTTATTTATTCCATGCTTGGCTCTGAAATATAATTTAAGGAAAAATATTTGGTAATCTTGATCCTTTAAATTTGAATGTCAACCCTTTATCAATATAATCTAACTCCAAAGTCTAACATTATCATTCAGGCAAATGGAATAGATGAGCAGAATGCCATTTACGTAAAACTGGCCAAAGGGGGTTATTAATTTTTCAGTCTGAAGAATATGAAGAAGGAAAGGCAATTTCCATACAAAAATAACTAACCAGTATGTCATCAGAAAGCTGGGAATATGTGCTGAAACTGTAACTCATTTTGGATTTAGTGAATAGATTGTAGTCACCCAATCTTCTGTCCCTCTGCTTTGCCAAGCACAGAAAACCAATGTTGCAGACAGACAGAAGGCAGACATATTAACAAGAACTGAGAATACCATTCTTAGGAGTAAAAGTTTTGTTCTAGTCATCCCTGTATTTAAACTGCTTTCCTGTGTTGTGTTTCACCAGACATCCCAGCATCCTTGTAATAAACTCCCATATTTACTTAAGATAATTTGAATTGGATAAAAATCAGCCCTGATAAGTAGTTTAATGACACCATTTCCAACATATGAAACAAAAAGAAACCCCATCACTATTTACTCGGAAAGAAAACAGAATATTAGGTTTATGGTATTGGGTAAATATTAGGGAAGGAAAAAAGTGAGGGATATTTTATCTCTGTAGAGTGGGCATTTACCAGAGTAGAGAATAGAACTTTCCATGCACTAGGAAACTAGTATCTTTTCTAACAGATTGTCATGGTTGAGTTCAGATTCCCAAACTGGGCTTTCAGATTTGAACTGAATCCCAGCACTGTGACATAATCACAAATCACATAACCTCTCTGTGCCTCCTTTTCCTTTTGCTAAATGCGAACAATAATAGAACCTATCACATACAGCTGCTGTGACAGTTAAATGCTAAAATGGACCTTACATTCTTACCACAATGCCCTGCATAGCTAATATCCAATAGCTGTAATTGTTTTTATTACTGTGGAAGTAGGGATTTTTGCAGAGTTAAAGTTATGGGTGATGGATTAATTGGTAAACACTTGGTCACCATTTGGTTAACTCCCATATCAGCTCAGCTCAGCTCAGCCTGAATGTTTCTTCTTCTTGTGACCAGCCTTAGCAATGGCTATCCCATCCCTGGCATACAGAGGAACTGGCACTTAACTCCAATTCACCTATAGCATCCACTCAGTTTTGTCACTGCTGCCTATTGTCCTATACCTTCTATGTCCTTAGCCCTGGACAATGACCGTTGACATTCCAGTCTCAGGTACTGCACCATCTAGAACTGCTAAAGAAAATTAAAATATTTTTTTGCTAAACTTGACTCACTATAAGATAAATATACACTGGTATATAATAGGAAGGTTTTATCAAAGCCGAGTCAAATGACACAAAGTAAAACACCCTGTCGTAAGTTATTCGTTTATGACCTCAAGTTTCAATTAATGGAAGTCTTCATTCTATAAACAATCCAAATGGTAACCAAGTGTTTACCTATCAATCTGTCATCATAACCACTTATAAAACTATCTGTTAAATCCATTTATCACTTCTTATGATTATTAGTCTCTACATACTGTATCCATCCCTATGTTTAAAGCATTATCTATTGTGTGTACTAATGAAGCCCCAAATCATTGTTACCCAGATATAAACTATTTCCACTGCTAATCAAGGCTAACCAAAGTTGGGGAGGACTGTAAAGAAAATTTAGTTCAATTATTCCATTTTACTAGTCACTAGCATTTCTTTTCTTTCTTTCTTTCTTTCTTTCTTTCTTTCTTTCTTTCTTTCTTTCTTTTTTTTTTTTTGAGATTTTATTTATTTATTTGAGAGGGAGTGAGCAGAAGCAAGGCAGCGAGGGACAGGGGGAGAAGGAGAAGCAGACTGTCTGCTGAGCAGGAAAGCTGGGCACAGGGCTCAATCCCAGGACCCAGAGATGAGTGACCTGAGCCTAAGGCAGACACAACCCACAGAGCCACCCAGGCGCCCCTTGTTGCTTGCATTTCTGGTAAAGGAGCTGGGTGTGGTAGAACAGTGCAGTTAAGGCTAAAATAAAACCCAGAGCCTGCCTGTAGATTTCATTTAATTATATTATTCCTTTCATTATGAACATGGGAAATTAGGTGTTAACTGGAGAATCTGAATCACAAAGAATGACCTCTAAATAAAAGAGCTTTAAAAACACTAATTTGATGTCTCGGTTGAAAGAGGCTAAAAATAAAATAAAAACTAGGCTCTTTCAGGGGAAATATTAAAATATCATCTAGCCAGCAAAAGTACTCTTTAAAATAGCATGCCAATAACACACTAATAAATTTATTTTTTCTAATATTTGTTTCTCTCACACATAAACAGTTAATGCAATCTTTTAAAAATAATTCTTATTATCAAATGGCCTTGGAGCTCCTTTTCTATATACTTATGTGCCTTGGCAGATAGAGACCTCACCCTGGCAATCAAATTTTTTAATAAATTAATTTTTATTGGTGTTCAATTTACCAACATACAGAAAAACACCCAGTGCTCATCCCGTCAAGTGTCCCCCTCAGTGACCGTCACCCATTCCCCCCAACCCCCCGCCCTCCTCCCCTTCCACCACCCCTAGTTCGTTTCCCAGAGTTAGGAGTCTTTATGTTCTGTCTCCCTTCCTGATATTTCCCACACACTTCTTCTCCCTTCCGTTATATTCCCTTTCACTATTATTTATATTCCCCAAATGAATGAGAACATACACTGTTTGTCCTTCTCCGATTGACTTACTTCACTCAGCATAATACCCTCCAGTTCCATCCATGTTGAAGCAAATGGTGGGTATTTGTCGTTTCTAATGGCTGAGTAATATTCCATTGTATACATAAACCACATCTTCTTTGTCCATTCATCTTTCGATGGACACCGAGGCTCCTTCCACAGTTTGGCTATTGTGGACATTGCTGCTAGAAACATCGGGGTGCAGGTGTCCTGGCGTTTCATTGCATCTGAGTCTTTGGGGTAAATCCCCAACAGTGCAACTGCTGGGTCGTAGGGCAGGTCTATTTTTAACTCTTTGAGGAACCTCCACACAGTTTTCCAGAGTGGCTGCACCAGTTCACATTCCCACCAACAGTGTAAGAGGGTTCCCTTTTCTCCGCATCCTCTCCAACATTTGTTGTTTCCTGTCTTGTTAATTTTCCCCATTCTCACTGGTGTGAGGTGGTATCTCATTGTGGTTTTGATTTGTATTTCCCTGATGGCAAGTGTTGCAGAGCATTTTCTCATGTGCATGTTGGCCATGTCCATGTCTTCCTCTGTGAGATTTCTCTTCATGTCTTTTGCGCATTTCATGATTGGATTGTTTGTTTCTTTGCTGTTGAGTTTCATAAGTTCTTTATAGATTTTGGAAACTAGCCCTTTATCTGATATGTCATTTGCAAATATCTTCTCCCATTCTGTAGGTTGTCTTTTAGTTTTGTTGACTGTATCCTTTGCTGTGCAAAAGCTTCTTATCTTGATGAAGTCCCAATAGTTCATTTTTGCTTTTGTTTCTTTTGCCTTTGTGGATGTATCTTGCAAGAAATTACTGTGGCCAAGTTCAAAAAGGGTGTTGCCTGTGTTCTCCTCTAGGATTTTGATGGAATCTTGTCTCACATTTAGATCTCTCATCCATTTTGAGTTTATCTTTGTGTATGGTGAAAGAGAGTGGTCCAGTTTCATTCTTCTGCATGTGGATGTCCAATTTTCCCAGCACCATTTAGTTGACCATAAAGTTCAGGGTCCACTTCTGGATTCTCTATTCTGTTCCATTGATCTATGTGTCTGTTTTTGTGCCAGTACCACACTGTCTTGATGACCACAGCTTTGTAGTACAACCTGAAATCTGGCATTGTGATGCCCCCAGCTATGGTTTTCTTTTTTAAAATTCCCCTGGTTATTCGGGGTCTTTTCTGATTCCACACAAATCTTAAAATAATTTGTTCTAACTCTCTGAAGAAAGTCCATGGTATTTTGATAGGGATTGCATTAAACGTGTAAATTGCCCTGGGTAACATTGACATTTTCACAATATTAATTCTGCCAATCCATGAGCATGGAATTGGCAATCATTTTCAACTTCTTTTAGACTCAACAAGGAAAGGCTCCCTAAAGAAATAAGTATAGACTGTGGTCTGAAAATGACATGGTGGCATATTAATCTAGCTTTTTTTTTTTTTTTTTAATCTAGCTTTTTAAAAAAATTTTACTCCTTTTAGTCGTACTTTAACAGAAGGCCATCCTAACGTATTTCCCCTAAGTATGTGCAGCAGAAACATTAACTTGGTGTTTTGTATGTATATCTTGTGTATATATGTAGGGCTGCCATTTAGCAAAGAGAGAAAATATTTTTTCTCCTTTCTAAACCCACATCCAATATTCTGTATATGGGACAGATT
Organism: Vulpes lagopus; assembly: GCF_018345385.1. Classification (NCBI taxonomy): domain Eukaryota; kingdom Metazoa; phylum Chordata; class Mammalia; order Carnivora; family Canidae; genus Vulpes; species Vulpes lagopus. Next base: position 35,515,230 of record NC_054831.1, read on the forward strand.
CTCAGAATCCAAAGGGTAGATTCTCAAACCTTTCCAAAGTCATTAAAATCCATAATCTGCTAATAGAGAAAATGACTTTCATTTCTTTGTAGTCATTCATACAATAAATCCAACTTCTTGCCAGCTACACCCAGAACTGAGTACAAACTTCTATCCTATTAGCTATAGTATGAGTACTCTGCAAGATGATAGGAAATAACACCTTTGCCAAGCAGAATTCCATGCTGGTTCCTGGTCATCACTTAGAAGAAATTAAGTGAAATGGAAAGATTGAATTTGTTTTCTTAATTGACCGTCTCCTGTAATTCCTCACTTCAGTCTTTTGTAAAGAAATCCATCCTCACCACCAAGCCTTTACCCAACCACTGTTTCAATACATCAGTGATATTTCCCCCACCAACCATTTCTATGAGATTTTTAAAAAATATTAACTTCCTTACAGAGTAAGGAAAATTGTGAAAACAAAGGTCATAATTCATTATGTCAAAAAAAATTGAATATGAATTATACTTTAAACTCATAGATGAAAGCTTGTTCCTGATGACTTTCTTTACACACAACTTTAAATGAAAGTTAATTCTAGCATCAAAATGGATACCAAACACACCTCTCTCATCTTTACTAAGTCATTGGCTCAATCCTAAAGTTTGTAGAGAAATAAATTGTAAAAGCAAAGGATTAGTACTTATGAGATGTGAATCCTGCCAGTTTCACCTCTGTGCCCTAAACAATTAACTTGTTTGGGTTCCATATTTCCTATCCCCTCTAAGGAAGGGTGGATGAAGGCAGGATTGACATTTTTGGCATCTACCACTCTTTACGTTATCTTTTCTCCCACTATGACAGCAGCTATATATTTAAGTGCTTTTGTGCCTAAAGGCTTGTAGTGAGTTATTAATAATGAATATCTATCTTTGTATCGATCAATAGTAGATACAAGTCCAACTACCTAACTAATCAGGGTTTTCTATGAGGATGAATTAATCATTGTTACAATCAATAATCCATATAATTCTAATCAAAAGCAAAAAGCCTTGATATTTTAAGTAGTCTGAACTGTATTAGCATGATGTTGCTGAGAAACTGTATTTCAGTTCTGTGCTGGGAATTATTTCAGCAGATGACCTCTCCCATTCTTACTCAAATGTTTAGTCATTCACAACCAACTTGACAAAGCATCATTATGGCTACAAAGTGTAATTCTGTCATGTCAATTTTAAAAGTAAAACATATTAGACTATGTCATCAGTTACATCAGTTACAAGGATCACATTCAGATTTTTAACTATTTCTTCCTCTTTATGGGTTCACTGCAGCATCATTCTACTGAATTTCAAAAGGAGGAAACTACAACCCACACTAAAGGTGAATGTGCCATTCTACTTGGCCACACGTATCAGGAATCAATCACATTCATAGAACACCTTTAGGAATATTTGGCACAGTACAAACTATTTGGGCAAATAAAATATAGCTACGTTTTAAAAAATCTAATAATAGAGGAAAACAAAATGTTAGGGCCCATTGGTTAAAACAGTGATTGCTTTGGGTGAAGAAGAGTCAGAGTTTGCTTGGCCATCCAGGAAGTTTTCATGCACAAGACAGAATAAAATCACCAAGGACTGACTGTTATAGTTCTTACAATTCAGATGGGCTGAGAGGAGCCTGCCCATCCAGATGGAGCACCTGGTTTTAGAGGGCATCTGTTTCTAGATGGCAGAATCAAAGCATTATGGCAGGGACAGAAAACATTTTTTTCTTGATTGAACTAGCATATTCAGGAGGACTCAAAAGTTGACAACCTTTTTGACTCAAATTCTATACAAAAGTCCATCAAAGAGAGGAAAATGTTTGCACAGTTTGATAAAAAAGGATGCTTCATTCCCTTTTGCATTTATTAGGAAGGTAGCAGAAAGAAGGAAATAATAGGCACATAAAGAAAATAGTTTGTGAGTCCAACGATTTTTATCACAGAGACCAGCAGTAGAGCAGTTTCCTGAGAGTGTCCTAGAAGAAGCATGGAAGGAAATTTATATGAAAATACTGGTGTATTTCCCAGATGTTTCCCATGTCTAGACAGTTAGTGAACAGAGATGAATATCTTTAGTCTTACTTCATGTACCAAAAATCTCCTCCTTTTAAAATGTCTGCCTAGATGTCCAGAGCGGGTGTGCCTTAAGAGTGATATTCAAAGTATGACTCAAACAATAGGAAGCTAAAATGAATTAATCTATTTTTTGTGTTTTGTTTTTATAGGGACAGCTGATAATTTCCTTCATATCAAGACTTCTCAAAAAGGAAAAAGAAAAAAGAAAGAAAATGAAAAGAAAAATAGTTGATCTGATTCTGTTCCCTAAGCAGAAAGCCCATTGTTAAATGCTGTTTTTAAAATCCAACTTTGTCTGAATTTTTCTGTGGCATTAAAACAGCAATATTTCCCACTTCCTAGCTCTCATTCATAGCTCAGTTGAATTCCAAGATAGGAAGAGACCAAGAATTCAACTAGTCAACTACAGAGGCTATGATGGAGTCCACTGAGTGTTTTTCAGTGAGCAAATAACCTCATCCTATAGCCAACAAGCACTCTGTAGTTATTTTGAAACTCTTAAGACTGTCACAACCCAGTCAGAGAAGGAATGTGTTAAGTATAGAGGTACAAAAAAAAGTATAGATGTACAGACCTATATCCACTAGTGAAAATCATTATTGCCTTTTCAGAGTGAAATAGGATATCCATGTTCATTAATGAATGTAACCACTTTGGTTTATTGTAGCTAAGGGAGAGAGAGAGGAGGAGGAGGAGGAGGAGGAGGAGGAGGAGGAGGAGGAGGAGGAGGAGAAGAAGAAGAAGAAGAAGAAGAAGAAGAAGAAGAAGAAGAAGAAGAAGAAGAAGAAGAATTTAAAGAAAAAATTACTTCTGAAGAAGGGCAGGGTTGAATTAGTTTGCAGGAAATATAAGTCTGAAGAAAGAATAAAATCACTGTTGTATCCTCAACAAACCAAGCACAAAATTCCGGTTACTTTTTCGCATCTCACATCTAGGTTTTCATATTTTCATTCAAGGGCTTTAACAAGCTATTTTCTTGTAGATTTTGCTTATGGAGGTATCACACATCTAATGATGTGTGGTAAGAGGTGTTCACATCTTGTAAACATTTCTTTCATACATAAAGCCTATGACTTTGTATTTAAAAGTTTCTGCATTTGATGTAAGCATGTTAATAAATGTTAGCACTCTACAAAATGGCTTCCTAGTGTCTAAGATGCTAAATGGAGCCTGGTTCCAAGCTCTGAACTTCAAGTTGCAACTCTTAGATAAATATAGGTCAGATAAATATTAAATTAAAGAATGATCACCCATTCACTTAGTTGAACTGCATTTTGTAAAAATTTCGAATTTGTTTTTTTTTTCATGGAAATAGTCAACATGAATAAATATACACACAGACCAAAAAAAAATAAATACAATAATTCTAAACTTAGAAATATTGCCTTATAGGATTGTAGCATTATATGGGAATTTTTATGGTAGATTAAGGTATCTTTTTCTCCAAGTTTCTTTCTTAATCTAAGAGTTCATGAAATCTGTGACCTTTGGACTAGAGCAGTATTTCTCAACTTCAGCATTATGAGCATTTTGCTGGATGATTTTATGTTTGGCAGCATCTCTGGCATTTACCCACTAGATACCAGAAATACTAGCTGCCACCCCACTCAAGAGGGACAACCAAAAATGTCTCCAGATATTGCCAAATGTCTCCTGGAGGGCAAAATCACTCACTAGTTGAGAAATACTGAACTAGAGAAAGGATTTTGAAATCTATTTTTTAAATAATAACTTCCACCTCTTTATCCCCATCCCCCCAGTTATAATTCAGTAAAGATTGTAAGAATGTCATCCCAATTTGGGACCAAAATATGCTTGGCTTCTAGAAGTCTAACAAAACTTCAATAGAATTAAGAACAATTAAGCTTTCTTTTTTATTTATTCATTTACATTCTGAATATTTGATAATATTGTAATGTTTTCTAATGTTTCTTTGGATATTTGCTATTTTTGTTAACTTCTTCATAGTGAGCAAATAACCCCGTCTCATAGCCAACAAGCTATAGGAAGAATGAATTCTTTTTAAAGAATGCCAACCATATAAATCATCAGGTTTTATCAGTTTGTTCTGAATCATGCTTAAGTTCTCATTGTGAAAGATTGCTTTAGAACCTGTGAATTATTTTATTTTATTTAACAAGTATATAGGCTTTTCTTTATCTGTTTTAAAATAGGTAATTCAGTCACCAAAATTATGTAACAGTCATTACCTCCATATTCAGGAATAATAAAAAAATCACGAAGGAATAACTTAGCAATAGTTTGCAGCATTTCCAGTGGGGCCAGCCACCATCCCTGGCAACCATCTTCTGACACGGCAAAGTTGACCACCTAAAACTCTGGAACTGATGTCGTGTTGCACTTTGGCAAATAATTAAAAGGTCTGTGTGGGTCAAGAGAGTGATGACTCCTGTTGAAATTAATGCTGACTCGAGTCATCAACATAGACTAGAAGTAAAGATTTTAAACCATCTGGCTTCCTATTGTTTCTACAGGAGAGAAGGGAAGAGCAGAGCCGAGGCATACTAGGAAACTGAGGATCCCTATGTGCCCTGCTGAACTCCAGGTTCATGGTTCCAAGAGGCATTCTGCAGGGTTGAGGCTACCCACTCATGACATCCCTCCTACCATCGCTCAGCTAAAAATCTCCCCCAAAATATTTCTTATCATAGGATTATTTTTTAAATACAGATGAACACAAGTAAGCTTTCAGGTGATATTTATTGACACTACACAAAAATGTATGTGGCTTTATTCCCAAACTTATGCTTAGTAATTAATATGACTTCATTTTCTGATTTTAGAATATTAAGAAATTCTTAGGTACAAATGTCATATAAAAATACAGCCACAGCTCTTTATCTTAATTGCTAGCATGTTAAAATCTTGTGAGAGCAAGAAGAAAACGTATATAAAAGTAGGGTAAGAACATCACTTGAGAAATTCTTTAAACAAATAAGTAAAAATGTGGTATTACATATAAATATTTTATCCTCAGCACGTGGATGAAATTAAACCTCATTATTTACTGAATGTCACATTCACTAGCTTGTTGTTATTGACTTTTTTTTTTTCCTAATTCTGCCACAGAAGCTCCAAGACTTCTTTTTCAACTTTGCCAAGAGAACTCCCTTTACTTCTGTTCTGATTTGGATTCTGTTTCCTTGATCCTGTGACTTTCTCTCTCCAGGATTACTTTTCAGTTTAAGGGAAGACATTTTCCAGAGTTCCCTGAGAAATGGTACTTGGCAGGTCAATTTTTTGAGAACTTGCATGTCTGAAAATGTCTTTATTATACTCATTCTTGATTTATGGTTGGCTAGGTATAAAATTTGAATTCCCTCAGCATTTTAAAGATTTTGTTTCATTGTCTTCTATCTCACCGCACCGCTGTTGAGAAATTCAATGCCATTCTGGTAGTTCGTTATTTTTATGTGATCTGTTTTTTACCTGTGGAAACTTTTAGATTTTTTAGACTAACTCTTAGCTCATTCTTAAAGTGTTCCTCATTTTTACTAACCATTAGTCATATGCAAACTAACAAACAACTTCTGATTCTTGTTTGCAAGATGTAATACAACATAAAGAAATTTGCATTTAAATAGTACGTTCTAAAATTTTGTGCCACGATGAGAGTCATTTCTTCTTAGTTGGATAAAAGTGTTATCAAAATTTGTGACTGTATCTCCATCAACTTGAGGAAATTCTAGTGAGCTTCTTATCCAAAATCTAATAGTCTTCTCGTAGCTCTTGTCCCCTTGAATCCTTGAATTCACCCCTCCAGCTATCTCAGAATTCTCTCCTATTTTGTTCTCAAAATAGTACGCACTTCTCCTCTTCTCCTGCTAGGTTTTCTTGCTTTTCTCTTCTTGGTCCTAGTTCCTAAATGTGGATATGTCTTTGGATTCTTTGCTGGAGGTTTTCTTATATTTTGTGATACTCATATTTTTTGTGAGGCCATAATTTTAGGATATGAAATGTCACCATTAGGATTGTTACTTTCAAAATACATACTTGGACATAACCTATTTTATAGGTAGTCTCAAATATCCACCAGCACCATCCTCAGCATAATGTGTAGAAGAGAAAGCAGAACCAAAATCTTAGAGTAGGTGTTGACATAATTTTTCTGTAATTAGACATAGAGTAAATATTTCAGACTTTGCAGGGTAATGATCTCTGCTGCAAATACTCACTTCTGGTATTGTAGCTTGATTGCAGCCATAGACACTGCTTAACCAAACGAGTGCAGCTATGTTCCAAGTATATCTTATTTACAAAAGAAGCAGTGAGCCTTATTTCACCCATGTGCTGTGGTTTGCCAATGCCTCGTCTAGAGTTTAAGCTTTGTCAGAATGTTGTACTAAGTGACTGACTTTAGGAGAATCACTCAATGTCTTTGGGTCTCAGTAGCATACAAGCATACAACTACTGCACTAGAAACTATTTCCTTTGATTAGAATTTTCATCCTCTCACCCACTACCTTACTGGTCTGTAGAACTCCTATTCATTTTTTAGACCCAGCTCAAATGTCACCTCTTCTATGAAGCCTTCCTTCATTCCTGTGTACAAGATTATATACTAAGTTCTAGGTACTTGATACCTATCCTTAGTCAGAGTTGGCTACCCCTCCTTTTATTCCCACAGAATATGCTTTTATGAGTCAATTAAAACACTCCTAGTGTTGTACTATAATTGTGTTTTACATGTCTCTCTTTATCCCTTGATTTTAAAGTCACCCTTTGAAGACTCAATGTCTAAGAAAGTGTCTGCTATATAATTTATGTTCAAGAGCTGCTTGTTAACATTTGTGCAACATAATGGGTTACCTGGTCCTTAAGTTCTTTCAGCTAAAAAAAATAATCATGCATGTTTTAAACCTAACTCATTCTCTTTCTTCCCAAATCTACTTCTCTTCTTGTTAATGACATCCTGTCTCAGTTACCCAGGGTTCAAAATTAGATCTTTCTGCATTATGGTTAAGAGAATAGATTTGAGTTAGCTGTGACTTGAAGTCCAGCTCTGCCACTGACAGAGTGCAGGATCTTGGGTACATTATTAACCTCTCCAAGCTTCAGTTTCCTCATTTGCAAAAGGAGACTCCAATAGTATGTGCAGTCCAGGGTTATTGTGGGCATTCAATACACCTTGTGTTTTTAATACGTAGCTAATGCTCTACAAATGGTTCCTGAAACTTCTTGTTGCACTCATTCTAACATACCTGGTAGCACAATCTTTAACACATTTTTTTTTTTTGATAGGATTCACTTTCCCTTTAACTGTTATTGGTTTGTAGTTTGAACTATGAGATATCTTTATCCTAACATACAGCATGCCTGGAACACTCAATGGCAGATAATTCCTTTGGAGACATATAATCTCTGCCTGATACTCAAGTAATATATGTTGCATTCATCTTTACAGCCTAGAATTAGTTTATAATTATTTGATAATATTTAATTGGATATGGCTCTTTTTTTAAAAACCTCGTGCTCTGTCCATAGGAGGAAAATATTTATCTTGTTTATATTTCTAGGTATGTTAAAAACAACCCAATATCTTCCAGCCTACTGAATCTTATGTGCATCTAAACATTTTGTGTAGCCTTTGGCTTTCAACAGCTCAGTGAATGAAATTATTCAATTCAGCATTTTTTTAAAAAGTGAGGATTCTTTTCATTTATAATTAGAAATGCACATATAGCTGCTAAGCTTGTGTCTGGGCCCTCTCAATCTTCCTACACAACACAAATTCTTATTCATACTCCAAGCTGTGCTTCTAAAATTTATTTGTGTCCTAGGTATATATTTTCCTATGAAATCTCTTCAATTCTGTTCTGGAATAATATTTTAATTGTCAGCATTATTTAACATTTTATAAACTTGTTATTTTAAAAAAATAGATAAATTCCATGTAGGAAATAAGATTATTTTATCAGTGTTTATATTTTTACAAACCTGGTAAAATTCTGCCCATTACACACACATTTTATTCTTTTTTCATTACTTGGAATTAATATAATATAAATTATAATTGACAAAGCTGAACAAGTCTCCATTAAGCCTGTTGCGTAGACTAACTAAAGAAATGTCTCTGAATTTCAAATTGTAAACATGCTGGGTTGAGAGTAATATTGATTCATTTTTGAAGAAAAAAAAATCAATGAATAAAATATGCATATAATTAATCTTCTCTGAGTGTCTAGGCCCTAAATATATATTCACTCATAACATATGATATTATATTCTGCCTTTCGAACTCCATACTTCACCTAATATCTGTGTAGTAATTGAGGCTACAATATAAATACCCTGTCTCACAACTCACCTTCTTTGGAAAGGTATTACTCCTGATTGAAAAATCAGCATGGCTATTACTTTTTTTTTTTTCAACTTTTTAAGAACTAAGCTACTAATACTGTGTATAACAATTTCAAATAGAAATACATAAGCAAATAGTAAGTTTCACAGGAAATTTATCAGAATTAACATGGTAATAAAAGTTGTAAAAAAGTAAAATTTTAAACATAGCAAACAGCAAAACAATGAAAACTGTATGAATCAACCTTTGTCCACCAGCTCCACCATATGGCTTTGTGAGAGTTTACAGTTTATATTCAAAGGGAAAAGAATCGTACCACATATTTTAAAATACTTACTCATGGTAAACTGAATGCCTCATGGCAATAAATAAATAAACAAAAAAAACATAATGACAACAATAACTTTAAATGATAAATGCTTGTCTTTTTATGAATAATAAAAGTGCATCCCTTTATCTCATTCTAAGTTTAAGAGGCTATAAGAATATAATATTTCCCCCTGAATAAACAGATGTTAAGGTAAACTAACTTTGGATTTTAAAACTAAACTTTTGCAAGATGCTTTGTAATATTATTTTTACAGTTTATAACATTGGATTACAGTTCATGGTTTGTTTTTTACTTTATCTAACATGTATTTTATGCATGTAGTCTGGTATCTCCATGCAAATCACACCATTTCAAAAATATGGGAAGATATAAAAACATTTGATCATCCATTTATAAATTCACAAAAGCTTTAAACATTCAACAAATTACCTCTTCAATTTAACTTTCTGATTTCCGCCTACACTTTGGTTTATTTCCTTAAGTTGGAATATACAAATACAGTTTTAAAACATAAATTCCTCAAAACTATTGTGAGTAGCAGAATCTAAAGCTAACCAGCTTAAGCAAAACAAGAAGAAGATCTAGGAGGAATTTAGTGTCCTGGCAAAGGAGGAGGAGTTGAATAACAAAGGTAGAAAGAGAGATGGGGGTTGGGTGCTCTAGGGCATCCCCATATCTGTGTTGCAACAAAGATCCTAGTTTAGTGTTTTCTGGATTGTGGAAGTTTAATTTCTAAAAACTACAATTCAACTTGCTTTATTCAGGTGCCTCACCTGAGCTAATTAACTGTATCCAGGGAAGAATTAGAGGTACATTTCCTCATAGACACTGAAGAAACAGTTACTGGGCAACTACTAAGTGTATACTACATCTAGGCTGTAGACATAGACAAGGAGAAGAAAAGGAAGAGGAGGAAGAAGAAAAGAGAAGGAGGAGGAGGAAAATGAAGAGGAGGAAAAAGAAGAAAGAGAAGGAGAAAGAAGGGGAAGAAGTGGTAGCAGAACTATTGAAAGTAGGATATCACTTCAGGGGATCCCTGGGTGGCGCAGCGGTTTGGCGCCTGCCTTTGGCCCAGGGCACGATCTTGGAGACCCGGGATCGAATCCCACGTCGGGCTCCCGGTGCATGGAACCTGCTTCTCCCTCTGCCTATGTCTCTGCCTCTCTCTCTCTCTCTCACTGTGTGCCTATCATAAATAAAGAAAAAAAAAAAAGGGATATCACTTCAATTCCACTGTATGCAGATCAGTTACTAAAATCAGCAAATATAAATTCTGTTATTAACTAGATAACTGAACAATTCTGGCTCAATAGACCTAGATCAATATGATGTTTAAGATTTTAGACCACAGATTATATAGTGGGAGAACAGGAAAATAACAAACTTCTCTCAATGTGAATGTGGTCTTCTCTCCTTGGGCAAATTGCAGGAGTAACCAGCTAAATAAAAAGAAAAAGTAGATCATAAAGTATTTGGTCACATTCCCTTAGGTAGTCAGAAAGTTTATAAGAACTACAACAACACTCTGGATAGAAGAAATCTTTCACAGCTGCACCCCTGAGAGATATTACACGTTGCCATTGGTAAGTTGGTAGGTGACGGTGGCCCACTATTACCATGACACTGAAATAGTGTCTGCAGGCAAAGACCAATCCATTCCTGTGGTAAGTGGTGAATTTCAAGAGCATATAACGAACACATTAGCATGTGTGCTCCCCCTATGTATCTTTTATACCTTGATTATAATTTCTCAATAACAAAATCCTTACACCTTTAATTATTGAGCACTTACTCCGAGTCAGTCGCACATCTACTTTACATGCACTAGCATATTTTAGTTTTACAACAGGTATCGCTATCGTTATCCTTTTTTATACATTGGGGAACCAATAAATGGAGGAATGTGCCCAAGATCCTTTACATTACTCAAATCTCAACACAGAGATGTTATTTGTTCTGTAATTGAACGATTATTCTGCTGAGGATTTTTGTAAGCACTCAGCAATAATTTCTGCAGAATTATATAATTTCTTCTGACTTTTCCATTAGAAAATGTCTCTCCATCAACATTCTACATCACCAAATGATGAACAAAGGTAATCTTCCCAGAATTCACTTGAATCCTACATAACATAATCAGTGGCTCATTAAATCGAGTGAGATCTCTATGTGTGTGTTTGTGTGTGCAGGCATGGCATAGCTTTACAAGCCTTCCAGTGGGCTTTTTTTAAAGAAATCTTTGAGTATCTTTTTTTGAAAAGTGTTCTGGATACTCCTTGCAAAGGCTTTTTAGTCTTTCTATCTTGAACCAAAGTAACTGTTGACTCACACAGAGGCTTGCAGGAGGTCAGGAACTTAATTACCATCCATTATCCTCTTTCAGTATCTTTCCTCCTGCCTGAATTAGCTCAACAATTTCCAGACATTCCTCCACTTTCATATAATTTTTCATTTTCCCTGATGTCATCATTTTACCACCAAGTTTTTGATCTTTACAGTTCATCCACATTTTATACTTTTAGAGAAGCACTTCATTGTGGAAGCACCTTAATATTTTCCAGCTTAAAATTTAACTCTGTACCTTTTATTTTCATTTCACCAAGTATTTGGTTTCTTTTTTAAAACATCAGTCCTTAAAGCTCATTTGAAAATATATGTTCTCTCCCACCCATATTTGTATGTTTTACAAATGTAAATACGGTGCCATCTTTAATTACTCTTTCAGGGCAATAATAAATATCTCTTAGCACAAAATACTGTATAGATATCAAAGAGATGTCATTCAGTACTTGTCTCAGACACTAACACGGACTCTTGTCTGGAAAGATTAATTTAAGCCATTTTTAAAGCCATCTAATGATAGAAATATGCATTCCTTTCAATTCAATGATTCTCCAGGCAGGTCTTCCCAACCCACCCCAGTCTTCATTTACTAGGGTTGTTATCTTATCTGAGAATTACACAAATTAGGTTGAGATGATCTTTCTTAAACAAACTTTGTTGGCTAATACTTAATACATTATGGTATTCAGGCATTAACTCACCATTTCCTCTAAGATGTGTTGTGAAATATTTGCCCTGATATGTTAAGCAGCATTGTGTCTCTACTTAAGGAGGATTCTAACATCCCTTCCTTGTGAATTCTATAGATAATAGGTGGTTTATATTTTGATATGAGTTACCATAGAGGGACATAAAAGTGTTAAGAATAGGGAACTATGAGAAATATGCATATATATTATATACACCCTAGGGAATAGTGAAAGAACAGATGAAAATAAAACTCATTAGAAGCTATAGATTTCAAATAGGAGACTACAATGATGTATGAATTATTGAAGACATCAAAAAAAGTAAGATTTGTTGAAAGCTCCACTCCCACATTGGTAAGTAATTATGACAATGTTATTTAAGGAAAACTTGCTGAGTTGCAGAAAATGGATTATACTACATTGCAAATTTTAATATTTAATTGCAAAAGTATTTGAGCCTTAGAGATAATCTACAGCAAAGGGAATCAGTGCCCTTTTCATGCAAATAATATAATTTTGGACAGAATTCCCCTAAGTCCATGGAGATACAGATGTTTCTAGAGTCTATATATTGTTTATCTTAATTACTTGATGGCCATGCTGTGTGCCTCTCACACACAAGCCATGTGTGTCCCCTCCCTAGGCTTCAGGTGGCATTGTTGCTGCTGCTGCTTCTTTCATATCTCTGGACACAGAGCATAGCAGAGCCTCATATAGGAGTTTTCCCAGAACTGACTCAGGCACCCAAAATAACAATAATGAAATACCACCCACCAGACTTATATTATTATTCTCCTTCCAGGAAACACAGATCTTTCTTAGAACTCCAATCTGTAGCCTACATCATAATTTACTTGCATGCGGGTGAAATTGACAAAATGACAGTCTGCAGTAAAAGATTGTCCTCAAGCTCTTCTGAATTCTCCAAATTGGCCTGGTCAAAGCCAGGCAGGGACACACTGCCAGGTAGCTGATGTCTGCAACCCATTTTTAATCCTCTTTTCTACTTTCTCAGGCCTTCCCTCACCCCCACCCCTTTTTAATATCAAATTTATTTTCCCTTACACCTGCCATTTCCCTTAGCAGGCACATGGATTCTCACTCCTGAACCGTAACAGCCCATTCAGCACACCTATTCTGTTTTATCCACCTAAGGCCTTTTGAAGCGACTCCGAACAATCATATAAACAGCATCATAACCAGGAACGAATAGTCCATGTTGCAGAAACATATTATCTTTCTGAGATCATACAGATTTATTTTCTTATCAACTTTATTTCATTCTCCTATCTGTCATAGTACAGTCAAACCAAATCTACAGTCTGGATGAAGTCTGTTTTTTTTTCACTTTGTAAATTTCATTGATGCTAACTACATATACTTATCTCCCTCTGATTTTTGTGAGTTGGCATTAGTTTGGAAAAAAAGAAACAATTAAAATGACTAAAGAATGAAATAAAATCAACATATTACTATCCAGAGACAACAATTAAGTTTTGGAATTATAATTCCATACTTCCTCCTCTCTCTATATTTATTTATATCCACATAATCATAGAGACACCTAATGATGTATTTGTTAACTATTAAATTAACAAATTTAATAAAAATTTATAAAATTACATTTAATATAATTAAATTTAAATTAAATATATAATAAAATCTATAAAAATAAAATTAATACAATTTTATAGCTATTGAAATGAATTATCATACATGATAAAATAAGTAAAAACAAAATTATATAAAACTATATTTGATAACAATTCAATTATCTATATTGCTAATAAATATATAAATGTCTACATATTAAAAAAATAAAAAATTAATGTCTACATATTTTGGTTGTATTTATTTGATAACATTTCAACTACCTACACATTGATCATAAATATATAAATGTTTATATATTTTGATTGTACATATAAATATATATTACATATACAGTACACAAGTTTTATGTAATAAATACATATTATATCATGAACATTTTCCCAATTCATCAGTTTATGTAAAATAATTACATACATAAAAACATAATTAAAACATAAAAACACACATAAAAGACAATTACATAAAACACAATTACAAAAACACATTACAATTACATTAAACACAAGTTTTATATAATATACATATATAATATATAATGAGCATTTTCTCAATTCATCAATTAATTAGAGAAAATGTTGTTCTTAATGGTTGTATAAATCTTTTAGATGTTCTATGAATTACTTGGCCCTTTGAGAATACATGTAGACTTCCAAATGATTGTACTACTATATTGCCATTCTCATGCTTGGATCTAGACCATATCTCTGATCATGACCTGGGACTCTGAAATAGGAAATTGTCAGACTTAAAATTAAAAATATTTAAAAACTTTTGGAACATGTTTCTAATATGTTTCTTCAAAAGTTGTATCAAGGGGATCCCTGGGTGGCTCAGCAGTTTGGCGCCTGCCTTTGGCCCAGGGTGTGATCCTGGAGTCCCGGGATTGAGTCCCATATCCGGCTCCCTGCATGGAGCCTGCTTCTCCCCCTGCCTGTGTCTCTGCCTCTCTCTGCGTGTCTCTCATGAATAAATAAATAAATTTTTTTAAAAAAGGTTGTATCAAATTACCAACCACAATAACTCCACCTGACCATGAATTCATCATATTTTGTTTCTTATTTTAGAGTTAATAGTTCATGCATGTAATTTGTGTTTTGTTTATTATAATCTAGTGCACATTTTATTTGATCTTATATTTATTTGTCATTTGTATGAAATTTATTAATTGACTTAATTGACTTTTTTTTTAAGATTTCTTTATTTATTTGAGAGAGTGTGCATGAAAGCAGATGAGGGGAAGGGTAGAGGGAGAGGAAGAAGGAGAAAGTCTCAAGCAGATTCTCTACTGATGTGGATTCTGATGCAGGACTCACATGACCCTGAGCTGAGCTGAGCTGAAATCGAATTGGTTACCTAAGCAACTGAGCGACCCAGGCACCTTGACCTTGGTTAGTTTTTATTACTGTTTTTTTTTTTGTTGTTGTTGTTGTTGTTTACAAAAACACCATGTATTACAGCAATTAGTAATTAATCTGGCATTTAAATAATAAATTGTTTTCTTAGCTCTAATAATTTCAATCTTTTGACTTCAGTATGTTAAATGTAACATTGATAGTTTTCTCTGTGACTTCAATTCTTCTCAATATATTGACACTTTAGTGTTTTAATGTATGCGATTGTATATGATATGAGATGAGAACCAAAATTGAGTTTCTCTAAATAATTAAGTGCTGTTCCAAATACAATGAATCAAACCATCCATTCTGCTTGGATTGGTCTGTTTTCTCAATCACACACATGTATACACACACACATACACACACACAGAAACAGAGAGCAAGAGATATATACTTCTATCCTTTGATCTGTTGAAGCTAGCAGCAGACCACCATGTTTAAATTTCAGTATCATTTGGTATCTGATATGGCTGATCTACCTACATTCTTATTCTTATTTATTCTCCCCATTTATTTTAATTTTTTCTAAATGATATTTCATAATTTGTATTAAGCTCTCACCTTCAGTGTCTTTACAAAACTGACTTCCTTTCTTTTATGGCTAATGATCAAACAGAAACTTGAATTTGGGTAGAATTAACATCTTAAACATAATTCATTTACTGATTCAAGACCATGGCACATGTCTATATTCCTTAAAATTCACTTTTAAGTTTCTTAGTAAGTTTTCTAGTTTTCTTCATGTATGTTTAACACAATTCTCTTTAGGGAGATTTATAGTAAATATTCTTTTTTGTTTGTTCTAGTTTTTATTTGCTACCATAATCTTCTTTCATCTCTCTACCCTCAGGCTTATTATTCATGATATATAAAGGACATTTTTAGCTGTTTGTGTTCATTCATTTTATTGAATATTCATATTGCTTTAGGTCCAACTGACTTCTTGTATTTATTAAACCTATAATCATGCAATTTCAGATAATGGCAAAGTTGTCTACTTTGCAATAGTTGTGTCTCCTTTTTTTTATCCCATGTCCTATTTATAGCACTGACAAAAATGTCCAGAACAACATTTATTAGTTATGTTGCATGTTTGTGAATATTATTAATAGAAATTCTGATTATATATCATCGTTATGTTTGGCTTGGTGTTTTTTTTAGATAGACTTAACGTTGAAATGGTTTCCTCTTTGTCATATTTTCTGGTACATCCCTGTTAAAATCAATAATGGGCAGTGTGTGATATTTTGAATTCCTACTGTATAACCTATCTGGTCACAGTGGATAATTCTTCTAATTTGTTAATGTACTGAATTTGCTGATATTTTATTTAGGTTATTTTTATTTTTTTTTTAACATTTTATTTATTTATTCATGAGAGAAACAGAGAGAGAGAGGCAGAAACACAGGCAGAGGGGAGAAGCAGGCTCCATGCAGGAAGCCCGACCTGGGACTAGATTCCAGGTCTCTAGGAGTATACCCTGGGCTGAAGGCAATGTTAAACCGCTGAGCCACCTGGGCAGCCCTAGGCTATTTTTAAATCTCTTACGGAGAGGCAATATAATGGAGTAGTTTAAACCTGCAGCTTTGTGCTCAAGAGATGCATATTCCCGTTCTGCAACTTATTTGCTAGGTGACTATGAGGCAAGCTATTGACCTTAGTATCTTCATCAGCAAACTGAGAAAATATTATCTAGTACATTGGATTTCTTAATTTCTTAATTTGAAAAAAAAAATAAAGATTTTATTTATTTATTTATTCATGAGAGACGCACAGAGAGAAGCAGAGACATAGACAGAGGGAGAAGCAGGCTCCATGCTGAAAGCAGGCTCCATGCTGGGAGCCAGATATGGGACTTGATCCCAGAACCCTGGGATCACGCCCTGGTCCAAAGGCAGGCACTTAACCGCTGAGCCACACCGGCATCCCTAATTTCAGCTTTTGTATCTTTACATGTGATCAGTATTTATGAATGTTTTAAGATCTCTTGAAATGGCAGTATTGTAGAATACAAAGTGTAATAATTTATACCAAGTGTATCAGTTGTATTATTCAAATCTTTTGTGTTTTTATATATGACCTTTGAAGATCAAATAGAAATAAATAATTCCTTCAAATCGTCAATCTTGCTGTTTCTATTAATTTTTTCCAGCTTTATTGAGGTATAATAGACATATGACATTGTGCAACTTTAAGGTGTGCAATGTGTTGATACATTTGTATTTTGCAAAATGACTACTGGTACGTCATTAGCTAACCCCTGCATTCACTCACATCACATAACACCATATTTTGTATGTGTGTGATGAAAAACTTAGGCTCTAATCTCTTATAAAATTTAATTATATATGACAGTAATTAGCTATAATCATCATGCTGTACCTTAAATTCTCCGAACTTACTTATAACTGAAAGCTTGTATCCTTTGACAAACATCTCTCCATTTCTCTCATCCTTTCTCCTTGGCAACAACCAATCTTCTCTCTGTTTCTGTAAGGAAGACTTTTTTAGAACCCACATAGAAGTGATATTAACAGTAATTATCTTTTTCTGTCTGACTTATTTCACTTAGCATAATGAATTCACATTTCATCCAAGTTGTCATAAATGGCAAGATTTCCTTCTTTCTAAAGCTAAATAATATTACTAATAATATATATCACATTTTTATCCATTCATCTACTGACAGATACTAAGGTTGTTTCCATACCTTGGCTATTGTGAATAATGATGTAATGAACATGGAAGTGGAGATACCTTTTCTAGATCTTGTTTTTATTTCCTTTGGATATATACCCAGAAGTGCAATTGATGGAATCATTTATTTTTAATTTTTTGAGAAATATCCATAATATTTTCCATTGTAGCTATGAGAATTGGCATTTCCATCAAAAGTGCTCAAGAGTTTCTTTTTCTTCACATCCTCATCGACAATCATTGTCACTTTTTGATGATAGTCAACTAAAAGGTATGAGGTGACAAATATTTGTGTCTTGATTTGCATTTTCCTGATGATTAGAGATGTCAAGTACCTCTGCATGTAGCTGTTGTCCACTTGTATGTGTTCCTTGGAAAACTGTCTATTCAGTTCTTCTGCCAATTTTCTAATTGAGTTGTTTGAATTGGATGAGTTCTTTATGTATTTTGGATATTAACCCCTTACCAGATATAAGATATGCAAATATTTTCTTTCATTCCATAGGTAACCTTTTCATTTTGATTCTTTTCCTGTGCAGAAGACTTTTTATTTGCAGTTGATTTATAATTTTTTTTATTTTCTTAAGCTTTCTGTGTCATATCCAGGAAATCACTGCCAAGAGCAGTGTTAATGAACTTTTCCCCTATGTTTTCTTCTAGGAATTTTACAGTTTTAGTTCCTATGTTTAAGTCTTGAATCCATTTCAAGTTCATTTGTGTGAGTGGTGTAAAATAAAAGGCCAATTCCATTCTTCTACATGTGGTTTTCCAGCTTTTCAAACATCATGAATTGAAAAGACTATCCTTTCCACATTTAGCATTCTTTACTTTCTTATCAAGCATTAATTGACTGCATATGAAAGGGTTTAAGCCAAAAATGATAACAAGAGACAAATATGATAACTAAGTAATTATAAGGGATCAATTCATCAAGAGTATATAACAATAAAAAAGTATTTCTGCATCCAATATGGATATTGGAGCATCTAAATATAGTAAGCAAATACTAACAGATTTGCTGGGAGAAATAAGCAACAACACAATAATAGTCAAGGACTTCAGTACCTCAGTTTCAACAATGAATCAATCATCCTAACAGAAAATCCAAAAGAAAATTTGGATTTGAATCAGACTTTAGGTCAAGTGGAATTAACAGACATGTGCAGAATAATATTGGTTGAATGTCCATATTACCCCAAATAATCTACAGATTCAGCATAATCTCTATCAGATTCCAATGGCATTTTTTACAAAAAAAGAAAAAGTAATCCTAAAATTAGTAAAAAAGCTCAAACACCCCCAAAAACCAAAGCAACTTTGAGAAAGGAGAATAAAGCTGAAGGCATCCCACTTCTTGATTTCAACCATATGACAAAGCTACACTAGTCAAAACAATATGTTTCTATTAATTTTCATTATTTATAATGTAATTATTGATTTTATTTCTCAGCATGAAATTTGTAGCACATTTTAATTTTGACTTATTTATATTTCTGATCAGCATATAATGAATCTCATTTTGCAATATACTGACTGTTTCCATTTATAAATTTAAATTATAAATTAAGTTTATAAATCATATTAGATAAAAATCATGAAATGTCTTCTTTGTTTTTATTTTAGCAGTGATTTTGATCTATATTCTTTTTAATTTTGTTTTAAAAGTATTTGAAATAGATTTTCTCCATGTATTAAATTCAAAACTGAAATCTCTTAATCTTCTTTGCACAAGACAAGAAATGTGACACATTTTAATTTTTTATTTACTGTTTTAAATTCACAATTCATAAAAACTGATTTTTTTATATTCATGTTATCTTTCCTGAATTACCCCCATTAGCTCAGAGCCTCTATATTTCTTTGGAGCTAAAATAAGTCTCCTGTAGGCAGTATATAGGTGAGTCTTCTTCTTCTTCTTCTTCTTCTTCTTCTTCTTCTTCTTCTTCTTCTTTCTTCTTCTTCTTTCTTTTTCTTCTTCTTCTTCTTTTTAAACTCATCCAGCCATTCTGTGCTTTTAAATTGATGAGTTTAATCAATATGGATCATGACCCATTCATATTTAATCCAGGGTTATTATTTATATTTGAGGATTTACTACTGCCATTTTATCTTTTGCCTTCTGATTATTTGTCTCTGTTATTTTTTTTTCTGTCTATTTTTGTAAGTTGGTGATTTTTTTCAGGATGATTTTCTCAGTTTATTTATGCTTTGTGTTTCTGCTCTGGATTTTTGCTCTGTGGTTACCATGAGGTTTACATCAAAGTTCTCATAGATAAAATAGCCCCTTTTCTGCTCATAACATATCTTCATTTGCCTATAAAGGATCTTTCCTTCTATTCTTCTCCTTTTATATTTTTGATGTCACAAATTAGCACTTCTTATGCTGCCACTTCACTGCCAAGTTGTAGTAGCTCTAGTCATTTTTAATGCTCTTTTCCTTTGACCTTTATGCTAGAATTAAGATTTTAATATATTATCTTAAAAAAAATTTAGTGTCCTAATTCTGACTATTTATCAGTTTAATCAGGATTTGTGTACTTTTATCTTTTTTATTTCGGCTTGAAGAACTCCTTTCAATATTTCTTGGAAGGCAGGTCTAGAGCTGGTGAACTCCCACAGTTTTTGTTTATCTGAGGAAGCCTTTAATTCTCCTTCAGATTTGAAACATAACTTTGCCAGACAGAGAATTCATAGCTGGCAGTTTTTAAGTCTCAGCACTGAATATGTCAGTCCACTTTCTTCTGGCTTGTAGTGTTTCTATAGAGAAATCTGCTGATAGCCTTATGGGGTTCCTTTGGTAGGTTACTGTCTTGTTTTCCTTGGTTAACTTTAAAATTCTTTCTTTACTGTTGACTTTTGGCAGTTTAAATATAATGTGTCTTAGATAAGGTCTTTCTGTGTTGAGATAATAAAGTGTTCTATTAGCTACTTGGAAATTTATCTCTAGTTTCTTCCCAGATTTGGGGAGTTTTCAGTTTTTCTTTCTTTAAATAAACTCTCTGATCCTTTCTCCCTCTTTTCTCCCTCTGGGGTATCCATTATTCTTATGTCGGTTTTTCTAACAGAGGTAGTCCTTGGAAGGTTTCTTCACTCCCTAAAAATCATAGTTCTTTCTTCCCTTCCATCTGAATCATTCCATATCTTTGTCCCTGAGCTTGCTAATTCTCTCTTCCATGTTATTTGCTTTATTTCCAATGCATTTTCAGGCATTCTTCATCTCATTTATTGACTTCTGTAGCTCCAGAATTTCAATTTGGTTCTTTTTTAGAATTTCAACCTCTTTTATAAAGTACTCCTTCTGTTCTCTAATTTTGTTTTTCAGATCGTTTTATGGCTTTTCCGAGTTTTCTTGTAGCTCACTGTATTTCTTCGTAACAGCTGCTGTAAATTCTTTGTCACTTAGATCACGATGTCTTTGGATTTGGTTGCTGAAAAATCATCATCTCCTTTTTGCTATACCATATTACCATGATTCTTCATGTTGTTTGATAAGAATTGCCTCCGCCTCTACATTTGAAGTAGTGAACATCTTTTTTATTTAGGCAAGGTTTGGTTGACTTTGATTCAGTAGCTCAATAGGTTGGTAGTTAGAAGCCTCCTTTTGTTTTCCAGAAGGTGGCGCTATAGCACAAGTTTTGGTTTCTTTTATCCCAGCTAAGGTTAGGAACACACACATTAAAACAAAACAAAACAAAGGTAGTAGAGTGAGGGGAGGTGTGTGTTTGGCCCTTGGGACTTTGCTTGTGCCCAAGGCCCGGTAGGGGAATCCCAAGGGGCAGAGAGGGGTTCCCAGAGGTCCTCTGGCAGTCCCCTTGCCTCCTGGGGCCTATAGTAGGACTTGCTTTCTTCAGTTCTCTTTGCCTACTTCCTTTTCTTATCCTTCTGCCCAGTTACTATGGTCTCTCTTCAGAAAGTTAATATTCCCTTCAGCTGTAATGAGACTGAGCAGACCTCCACTCAGTGCCTTTTACCCTCCACCTCTTCTGCCAGGAAGGTCAGACCTGCCTTTGCCTTCTGTGCTATCACCACCTCTGCCACAACCTTCCTCATCCACTACCTCTAAGGGGCCCAATCCACACACTTTTAGATGGATGGATATCTATCTAGGATGTCCTGGTATGCTGTGCAGAAGCACTTTACTATTGTTATGAATGTCCAATTAGTTGTAAATCAAAGGAGAGGAAAATAAAAGAACTACTACTCCTCATACTGCCATCATGATGACATCACTCCTTCCTTTAACTCATCTTTAACTATTCATTCATCCAGCCAGCTATGGACACTTAGGTTGTTTCCATATCTTGGCAATTGTAAATAATGCTTCAATGAACATTAAGAGTGCAGGGTATTTTTCTGAGTTCATGTTTTCATTTTCTTTGGATATATACCCAGAAATGGAGTTGCTGGATCATATATAGTTCTATTTTTAATTTTTTAGGAACTTCCTTACTTTTTTCCATAGTGGTGGCACCACTTTACATCCACACCAGTAGTGCACAAGAGTTCCCTTTCTCCACATCCTTGTCATCATTTGTTATTTCTTGTCTTTTTGATAGTAACCTGGTCTAACAGGTGTGAAGTGATATCTCATTGTGGGTTTGATTTGCATTTCCCTGATGATGAGTGATGCTAAACACTTTTCCATGTATCTATTGGCCTTCTGTATGTCTGAGGAGGAACTTTAAACCTAACTACCTACATAGGAAGAGTAAAATGTCATACAAGAGGAATGAACTGAGGAATCCGAAGGATTTTTAGGGCAATGAAAGTATTCTGTGTGGTAATGCAATGGTGGCTACACATCATTGTACATTTGTCCAAAGCCATAGGATGTACAACACCAAGAGTGAACTCTAATGTAAACTATAGACTCTGGGTAATAATGATGTATCACTGTGGGTTCATCAATGATAGTAAATGTACCACTCTGGTGGGAGGTGTTGATAGCAGCAGACGGGGCGGGGGGGGGGGGGGGGCGTCAGGATTATGTGGGAAATCTTTGTACCTTCTACTCAATTTTGCTGTGAATATAAAACTCTTGTAAAAATATAACCAATTTTATTTTTATTTTTTTTAATTAACTTTTATTGGTGTTTAATTTACCAACATACAGAAAAACACCCAGTGCTCATCCCGTCAAGTGTCCACCTCAGTGCCCGTCACCCATTCCCCTCCAACACCCGCCCTCCTCCCCTTCCACCACCCCTAGTTCGTTTCCCAGAGTTAGGAGTCTTTATGTTCTGTCTCCCTTCCTGATATTTCCCAACATTTCTTTTCCCTTCCTTTATATTCCCTTTCACTATTATTCATATTCCCCAAATGAATGAGAACATACACTGTTTGTCCTTCTCCGATTGACTTATTTCACTCAGCATAATACCCTCCAGTTCCATCCACGTTGAAGCAAATGGTAGGTATTTGTCGTTTCTAATTGCTGAGTAATATTCCATTGTATACATAAACCACATCTTCTTTATCCATTCATCTTTCGATGGACACCGAGGCTCCTTCCACAGTTTGGCTATTGTGGCCATTGCTGATAGAAACATCGGGGTGCAGGTGTCCCGACGTTTCATTGCATCTGAATCTTTGGGGTAAATCCCCAACAGTGCAATTGCTGGGTCGTAGGGCAGGTCTATTTTTAACTCTTTGAGGAACCTCCACACAGTTTTCCAGAGTGGCTGCACCAGTTCACATTCCCACCAACAGTGTAAGAGGGTTCCCTTTTCTCCGCATCCTCTCCAACATTTGTTGTTTCCTGCCTTGTTAATTTTCCCCATTCTCACTGGTGTGAGGTGGTATCTCATTGTGGTTTTGATTTGTATTTCCCTGGTGGCAAGTGATGCAGAGCATTTTCTCATGTGCTTGTTGGCCATGTCCATGTCTTCCTCTGTGAGATTTCTCTTCATGTCTTTTGCCCATTTCATGATTGGATTGTTTGTTTCTTTGCTGTTGAGTTTAATAAGTTCTTTATAGATTTTGGAAACTAGCCCTTTATCTGATATGTCATTTGCAAATATCTTCTCCCATTCTGTAGGTTGTCTTTTAGTTTTGTTGACTGTATCCTTTGCTGTGCAAAAGCTTCTTATCTTGATGAAGTCCCAATAGTTCATTTTTGCCTTTTGTTTCTTTTGCCTTCGTGGATGTATCTTGCAAGAAGTTACTGTGGCCAAGTTCAAAAAGGGTGTTGCCTGTGTTCTCCTCTAGGATTTTGATGGAATCTTGTCTCACATTTAGATCTCTCATCCATTTTGAGTTTATCTTTGTGTATGGTGAAAGAGAGTGGTCCAGTTTCATTCTTCTGCATGTGGATGTCCAATTTTCCCAGCACCATTTATTGAAGAGACTGTCTTTCTTCCAATGGATAGTCTTTCCTCCTTTATCGAATATTAGATGACCGTACATTTCAGGGTCCACTTCTGGGTTCTCTATTCTGTTCCATTGATCTATGTGTCTGTTTTTGTGCCAGTACCACACTGTCTTGATGACCACAGCTTTGTAATACAACCTGAAATCTGGCATTGTGATGCCCCCAGCTAAGGTTTTCTTTTTTAAAATTCCCCTGGCTATTCGGGGTCTTTTCTGATTCCACACAAATCTTAAAATAATTTGTTCTAACTCTCTGAAGAAAGTCCATGGTATTTTGATAGGGATTGCATTAAACGTATAAATTGCCCTGGGTAACATTGACATTTTTACAATATTAATTCTGCCAATCCATGAGCATGGAATATTTTTCCATCTCTTTGTGTCTTCCTCAATTTCTTTCAGAAGTGTTCTATAGTTTTTAGGGTATAGATCTTTTACCTCTTTAATATAACCAATTTTAAAAAAAATGAAACAAGCAAATAAAAATAAAGAAAACTGGTTTGTACCAGAGACCTCCTTTGGAAAAACTTAGGAAGAGATGCATTGGTATCTTTCAAGGCAGACTGGAAGGGTGCACCAGGAAGTGGGAGAATGGGTGAAAATGCACAGGAGAAGCAGTATGCTCAAGAATCCTATAAATGGGGCCCATGGGTGCTGTAGAAGGCAGGCTCTATGCAAGGGGCTACATACGGTGGGATGAAGGGACAGCCTAGATACTACATGATCCAAAGGTTTCCCTTCAGCCAGCCCATCTCTTTTTGTTGCTTCTCACACTATGGGTAATGATACTTATAGCATCCATATAGGAGATCAAAGAAGTCCATATAAAAAGAAAGGAGTGGGGACACCTGGGTGGCTCAGTGGTTTAGCGTCTGCCTTCAGCTCAGGGTGTGATCCTCAAGTCTTGGGATCAGTCCTGCCTCGGGCTCCCTGCATGGAGTCTGCTTCTCC
The DNA here is from genome assembly GCF_018345385.1 of Vulpes lagopus. NCBI lineage: Eukaryota > Metazoa > Chordata > Mammalia > Carnivora > Canidae > Vulpes > Vulpes lagopus. Next base: position 35,540,051 of record NC_054831.1, read on the forward strand.
CTCTGCCTGTGTCTCTGACTCTCTCTCTCTCTCTCTCTCTCTCTCTCTCTCTCTCTCTTCCTCATGATTAAATAGATAAAATATTTTTTAAAAAAGAAAGGAGTGAAGGGAAGCTCCAGGATGATAAGGGGATGGTCTAGGATGCACATTCTACCACAAGCCTAGAGAACAGTCAGGGCTAGTTGTAGCAGGAGACCACAGGTTCAAGCAAGGATAGCAATTGCCAGGAACAAAACATGGACTACTAGATTACTCAATGTCTAGACTAAATTGCAGGAATGCCACAGTCCTACCCAGGGGGAAAATGTATTTATAGGAACTTAGAAAATCAAAACTTTTTTAAAACATCATCAATTCTAAGAAAAAATTTTAAAAACATACAAAGACATATATTCAAAATATATTTTGTGTAATCTGACATCTATAGATCCATGACATCTATAGATGACACAAAATAGTATGTGTCATCTATGAACAAAACTTACCTAATCCTACGTTGTAAACACTAAATACCAATTTAGCCAAAATTTGTTATAAATTAAAGTGTGTATGTGTATTTGTGCATGAATGTGTATATGTATTACTGGTGCATTCGAGGTGGTAGCTGGGAAGATAAAGAGCATAGGGGAACTTAAAATCCATAAAAGAGTATAATTACTCTCTGTGTAAATAGTAATTTAAGCCTATTACTTAAGACATGAAAATAAAATAGCTTAAAAAAGCTGAAAGTGATTATACCTGAGGAACAGGGTCTGTGCATGAGGATAGGTGGAACAGCAATGCTTTTTGTCTTAAGTTTACTTTTCATACATACATATATTATTACTTCAATGAAAAATATCTTTAAAAACAATTAAATTCAGTGGAAAAAAATGAATTAGCAATGCATGATAATGAGATATTGCCACCTGCATTTGACTTAGCCTATAGTCACATTCTGGTGTCTTCCCTAAAGACCATAACAATACTTCTCTCAAGTTTGTATCTGGAGAGTCTACTATACTGCCTAGCATCTAAATAAAAGCATTCAATAAATGCTTTAAACTGAATATGTAGATCTGATTAATACAAAATGAGCCTTCATTTTACCAAAATTAAAAAGGTGTGAATTACAGAACACTAAGGTAGTACTAAAAATAGCAAAGATAGGTATACTTGTAAGAGAGTTCATTTTGAAGTCAGATCTGTTTAAAATCCATTTTGTTACTTACCATCTGTGTGATGTTGTAGAAGATTCCTAAACTTCTGACATTTTAATTTTCTCATGCTTAAATGGTGATTTTAATGGTTCACTCACAAGACTGCTGTGAAGATGAATAGAAATTGCATGTATCACAATTTGTGTCTCCTACATTGTGTATATTTAGTAAATGACAGTTTCCCTTTACAGAACATTAATATATGGTATAATGGCTTCAGTGAAAAAATATGCATGGGCTTGTATATCTCAATGAATTAATTTATGGAAAGGTACTAAAGTTGGAAATAAACTGACTGATGTGATATAGTAAATACAGCACAGGCAAGGCTAAAACTATTAAGGGAATATGTATCAATCCACAGAAAAAGACAGTTAAATAAATCTGTTAATTCTCAAAACAAAAATAAGGACAAAAACAAAAAATGCTGTTTCTAGACCCAACAGAATCTTGGACTTGGAGAATTTAATACTGGAGCTATCTCCCTCTCTATGACTACCAAAGCCAGAGCTTTTGTCAGATGCCCTAGAAGTGCCAAAATCCTCTTCATCAGAGACAAAATACAGAAAAAGCAGTGACATAAATACAAGTAATTAAGAGATAAAATAAATAAGTCACAGAGATGGAAAATTACAACATAAAGAATACAGTCACTATTATTGTAATAATGTAAGCTGACCAATGGTGATGACATTTATCATGGTGAGCACTAAGTAATGTATAGAATTGTTGAATCAGCATGTGGTAATAAGTAATAGAGCATGTTATACTTCAATGAAAAAGATAATAAAATAAAAGGAAAGGAAAGAGACAAAAGAACAAGAATTAAAATTCAGTTAAAAAAATTTGTTCTTATAAAGTTGAGTTTCCTTGCCTCACAAGTTTGGCTATGGGTAGCTCCAAGTTGGCCCCTCCAGGCTCAGAGCTATTTCAGGACTCAAAGAGAGTTCTATGTATGAAGGAAACACATAGTTCCATCGGAATATTAAAAAAAAAAAATCAGCATTCCTTAAAGATGTCTCCTATCAATTACAACTCCAGTGTTGATTACAAAGAGAAACAATTTCCCATTCAAGGCTGCTTAAATCCGGTTTAGCTTTAATGCATTCATCTCATCTAGGTTAGCTCCCCAAAGGTCTTAGCATAGCGTGCTGGCATCCCTTCCACCAACCCCCACCCTCAAGCTCTGAAAGGAACATATATGATGCTGGACAATACACAATGGAATGAGTGGGGAGATGGAAACAAATGGCTGTTGTGATGGCAAGGGTGAGAGATTCTTGATCCAGGCTAAGGGTCTAGGAAAAAGGCAGCCAACAGGAGGTGCCAACAAGTGAGCATTGTCTCCCAAGAAAACTGTACTTTGTTTATGAGGAGGAAGATATCCAAAGCATTGTGGAAATTGCTCTAATTTCCCATAACACAAATGTTATAAAACCAAGAATAGCTGAATGAAATGGTAGTTGATACAGCAGACAAGTTGAGATTGATCAAGCCTAGTCATGGTCAACAGTTAATTAAATTCAATGCACAGTTTTTGTCATCTTTGTGCTTTGGCTTCCTGACATTTACAATCCCCACACTCTTTTTATGGAGTTTCTATTTGGCTGGACTTTCTCAATAATGATCCTCCATGTAGCTGAAAGCAGCAGTGGAGTGAAGTAGTTTAATCATTTGCAGTTGACACTCAAAGCATCATAAAGATCTCTTGTTTTTCCAATGTGATTGTAATTAGCATTTTTCCTAATCATTTTTTATTGTGATAAAGACCTGTGTTTGGTCACTAGAGGAGTGGTTATTTTCATACATGTGTGGGTTGATCACGGGGAGGAATGAAGTGGGTGAAGAATGCAGAAAGAGATGGGAAGAGTTAACACTTTCCTGTTGCATTGCTGACCTATATACATTTCCTTTTTGGGACTGAATGAGGACACATAACTACCTGTTCTGAAAGTTGCACAAAAGAGCATCTGTTCTATTTCAAAGGTGAGAAAATCTTTGTATAGGACTAAATATAGGAGCATACATGCAGCAGTATGATCATCTATATTTATTCATGTCCAACCTAAAAATAAAGACCTTTCCCAAGACCATACGAATATTTTCTGTATCTGACTTTCATATGTCTAAAAATAATTTCACTATCATATACACATTTCATTCTTCTTTGAAGTAAGTATGAGAGTAATTCATTTTTCCAGGTTTTTATCATTGCTAATTTGGATATAAGATGAGTCAAAAGAATTTCCAAAATAAAGTAAATCTCTAGGAAATGCAAAGGAAATATTAATCACTAGCTCTATAATTTTTTATGCTACATCCAAAAGAAGGTGTGAATTGGTTTGAAAATTTAATGATATGGCAGTAGCTTCTTCCATGGTTAACAAAAATAAATGTTTTAGATGGATTCAAGTTGAACCATGCATGAAACTTCCAATCCCTACCTGAACAGTAATGGGAAGAGAACTTGCCAGAATTTTCATCAGAGGAGCAGGGGATTCAAGTCTTCTGGTAGCCCCCATAGGGACTTAAATAAGGACTGGCCCTTGTCCACGGACTTCCCGTGAGTGAGTGCACTGCCACACAACAATGTCTAAATGGCAGTGAATTAAAAGGTCTGTCTCATTCTCAGAAGCAAAACAAAACAAAGCAAGCAAACAAAGCTGACAGCCTGGAAACTGCATATCACTTCATTTGTGAACTTACATATTTTCAAGGCCATCATTTCTCCAGTGTCAGTACTTATAAGTCATCCCATAAGTAAATCTTGAGTACTACTATGGTGAGGTGTACTAGGTGCTAGAGTCTGCAGGAAACAAAACATTGGAAAATGCCTGCCCACTGAAGCTTCTAGAAGGAGGGGCAGATGGTATCACATCAACAAACACTCATTAAGATTTTAGGTGGACATAAGTGATAAAAAAATAGGTTAGCATAAACAAGGGAGAGTATGTGGAAGGGGAAGCTGATATTTTACATAGGGTGGTCAAAGAGATCTCAGAAAAGATGATGTCCAGTGAGGGTCCGAAGAAGTGAGGGTGGGTGCCCAGAGGAAGAACTTTCCAGAACCCTGCAGAGCCCTGAGGTGAGGCAGGGTAGCTGAAACCAAGGAGGAGGCGAGTTGGGCCCAGAGGAGGAGCCAGCCCCAGGGTACCACATCCCCACCTCCTGCTCTGAAGGCAAGGATGAGCCCCTGAAGGGTTCTAGTGGAAGAAGCATAATTTGCTCCATCTTCAATTCAATTCAGCAGAAATCTTCAATTTCACTGTGGCAGTTAAGAGGTTTTTACATGCATCCAGATCTGGAGACCACTGTGGAAGTCACAGAATGATGAGAAGTACTCAGATTTTTTGGACATATTTTGAAAGAAGAGCCTGAGGAATTTGTTGTTGGCTTAGAGTGAGATATGAGTGAAAAAGGGGCACCTAGGAAGAGTTGTGACCTGAACAAATAGAGGTCACAATTCCCTCTTACAGAAACAGAAAAGATTGTAGAGGAAAAGTGGCTGCCTCTTAGATATACAAGAGAGATGCTGAGAAGGCAGGTAGATACCCAGGTGTGGAATTCAAGTGCCAAGTCTGAGCTTAAGATACCTGTTGGGGAGTCACTAGCTTACAGAAAAGAGTAATGACTATAAAATAAAATGAAATTGCCTAGGGAATAAATGTAGACCAGGAAGAGAAACTGGAAGCTTGAGCCCTAGGATACACCACAGCTCTGGTGTTAGGAAGTGCAAAGGAGCTGGCAAAGAAGCCTGAGAAGAAGCAAAAAAGAATGATGTCCTGGAAGACAACTGGACAGATGCTAAAAAAAGAAGAACAAGGAATTATCTTTACCAATTAACATTGGCAGAATAAAACATAGATTAAAATACAGACTGAGAATTCACCATCGAATCGAGTGGTATAAGCTATTATGTTAAATTAAAAGGCTATGAATATTTCAATTCCCTGTATTTGTGAAAAGAAAGCATTTCAATTTGTCACAAGGAAAAACAAGTAAAAAGGAGTCACTAGTGTAGCAGAATCAGTGCCATGATGCACCCTCTTGCTGAACTCTAAAGTATAGATGGCAATGACATCCCATTTCTGTAGCCACCCTCCAGGTCAGAAGTGACATTGGTCACTGGAAACGATGTTTCTTTGCTATGAAGATACAGTTTGGTGGCACTTCACCAAGGCCATTAGCTCCTTCACCATGAGCCTCTCAGCAGTGTTCAAATGGCAAAGGCTTCCATTGAACAAGGATACACATGACTACCTCTATTATTGATTAAAGCACCCACCGAAACACGGAGCTCCAGAAAAACGACCTCAGTGAGACGTCAGCCCCAAAAAAGGAAATAATGGGGAGCATTAGTTTATATAAAACACAACAAATCAACCAAATAAACAAATGGAAAAAATGCACGTGTGGCTTGGTTTGGGTATATAAATTAATAGACAATATTTAATTGAGAATTCTGATTAATTTTCCACATTTTGACTGCATTAAATTGTGTGTGTTCAAATCTGGGACATGAAACATGGACGGAGAAAGGGAAAGACAAGCAAGCTAGGATAAAGCTGCTGTGTTCATTCTGGTTTTGTGTAGAAGTTTTCTAATAACGTGGCTTTGAGTTCTGTGTTGCAACAGTCACCAAAAGAGCATCTACTCCACCACCTTGGGGGGGGCAACTGTAAAGACTGGAATTTGAAATACATATGAATTCACAGACGTTCTTTTAAATGTGCAGAAACTACCATTATGTAGTTTTATTTTAATCCAAAAGAAATCCTGGCAAGGGTTTTCTGCTGACTCTGTTGAATTGAAAAACAGTTCTAAGTCAGCATGGTTTTCCTCTGGTCTCCTGCACAATCTCACTTTATATTCCACCCATGAGTATAACCAATAAAACAAGTACAATGTGGCAGATAGAAATCCATTTTTCCCTAATGCACTTAATCAAGATCAACAGTTGTGTGAGCTCAGATTTGGCAGAAATCGATGCAGGTGCAGAATCCTATTGTTGTGCTCCCTTAACTGGGGTACAGGGGTTCTCATGTGGCCCTAACCCAAATAATTTGGTTCTCCAAAGTTTTAATGAGGGAGCCCCATGCCAAATAACTGACCATGGGTTTTCCTGTTCTTTTTGATTTTAAACAAACAAGAGACAGGTGGAAACAGAATGACTACAACCAATTTAATGTTCCTTTAATGTCAGGCGTACTTAGCACAGGGACTGAGACAGTGAAGGGGAAATATCTTCAGAGGAATTTCATCTGGAGAAGGAATGTGCTCGTGGGCCTTTTTGTGCATCTTAAAATTGACACACTTCTCTGTCTTGCAAAGGCTTTTTTTCTTGAGCTCAACAACATAAACCATGGAGTCAGAATTAAGTCTAAGGGGCTCAAGCTCCTCCTTCTGAGGCCAGATCAGAGACAATGAGCACTTACTCTGGACCACAATATGGGAAAGCCTGGAAAGTTTATGTGCATTCCTTATAGGAATCTGCTCTAATGATCCTGGATGCAGAAACCCCTGTTTAGAATTAACGGGAAATTAATACCTAAGATGACTAACAACCATCTAATCTATTGATGTTTATTGCCACTTTAAGGATTATGGCTTTAAGTAAAGAAATAAGAGTTTAATTTAGACTGGATATCTTAGGATGTCTAGCCTGATATGAGTGTGTGTGTGTGTGTGTGCGTGTGTGTGTGTGTGTGTGTGTGTAAATGTGCTGAGAATTAGACTGGAAAGAGGAGAGTTAGGGTACATTTTATTTCACTTTAAACCAACAAAGCTCTAATAAAGTATCCCTACTAGCTTTATATTGAAAAAAGATTCTTCACTCATCAGGGTAGAATATCCAGGAACTTCAACAATATAAATTCCTTTGTTGAGCAAATCCATGCATATAGGCTACATATATATTTCAGGAAATTTGTTGCAGAGCTAAAGGTCACAATTATTTTTCCAGGATTGCAGCCTGTCAGTGATGTCTTTAGACTATGCAGCCATGTAACCCCAATCTCTGCTTCTATCCTTAGACGGTCCTCCTGTGTATCCTTCCATCTTCTTATAGGGACACTTGCCTTTGGATGTAGAGCCCACATGGATAATCCAGGATGATCTCATTTTGAGATCTGTGATTATTTCTGCAAGGATTAGTTTTTCCAAATAAAGTCACATTCACCAGTTCTGAATGTTAACACTTGGACATAACTGTTTGGATGCCACCATTCAATCTTCTACAGATAGATGGGACTTTAACAGACAAAAATAGACAAGGACAGTTTTGTACAGCTCTGGATTGATTCATAGCACTACTCTAATGTGCAAAGAAGTTGTGACTCTTTCATTTTCTATAGCTGAACTTAACCTTTTCATGAGACCCTACAAGTGCCAGTGGAGGCAAAAGGAGACCTAAACATGGAATTCATATAGTCAAAGCTTCTAGATATTATACTCTGCTAAGTGGAGAAGAATCAAGGAGGACATCTTAAGCCACATCCTTTTTCTATTCATCCTCTGCTCCTCACACTCAGTGACCAAGGAAGGGATAAGCCTTCCACTTCCATTTCATTCTGAAAGGAATTTTCTGTCTGTCATATCCTCCCATCTGCAAGGTGGTATCTATCCTAATCTGAGAATAAAATACTTGTGGATAAATTTAACAAAGGTGCAAAAAATGTACACTAAAAATTCTAAAATGTTATTGAAATAAAATTAAGTAAGATACAAAGAAATGGAATATTCATTGATTAGGACATCCAATATTATTATAATGGAAATATTCATCTGATCTTATTGACTAATTCAATACATTTCATCTCAAAATCCCACATACCTAATTTTTTTTTGCAAATTTTGGCAAGCTGTTACTAATTTTCATATGCAAATGCTATGAAACTAGAACAACCAAAATAATCTTGAAAAAGAAGAACAAAATTGGAGGATACACTTTTCCTGGTTCTGAAACTTGCTATAAAACTACAATATTCAAGACAGTGCAGTACTGGCATAATGACAGATTGTACAACATAATATAATTCAAAGTCCAGCAATAATCCCTTCCATTTATGGTTAATTGATTTTCAACAGGATGCCAAGACAATCAAATGGAGCAGAACTAGTCTTTTCAATAATAGGTCCTGGAACAGCTAATGCAAAATAATGAGGTTGGATTTTCTTTCTTCACAACATATGCAAGAGTTAACTCAAAATGGATCATACATCTAAATGAAAAAGCTCAACCAGAAAACTCTTAGAAGAAAACATAAGAAATTTTTGTAATGTTGGATTGGAAATTTAAAAGACAAAAGACTGAAAACATTCAACACAATAATGAAGGAGAAGAACAAAGTCAAAGAATTGACTTACTCCAAGACTTCGTGTTAAGATATGACAATCAAGATGGGGTGGTGTCCGTCAAAAAACAAAAAGATCAATAGAACAGAAGAGAGAGCCCAGAAATAGACTCACATAAAAATAATCAACTAATCTTTGATAAAGGATCAAAGGCAACTCAGTGGAAAAAGATAATCATTTCAACAATTGGTGATGGAACAACTCGACAAAAAAGAAGAAAAAGAAGAAAAAAATGTAAACACAAACCCTACTCCTTTCATAAAAATTAACAGAAGATGGATAGTAAATCTAAATGAAAAATTAAAATGATAGGGATCCCTGGGTGGCGCAGCGGTTTGGCGCCTGCCTTTGGCCCAGGGCGCGATCCTGGAGACCCGGGATCGAATCCCACATCGGGCTCCCGGTGCATGGGGCCTGCTTCTTCCTCCACCTGTGTCTCTGCCTCTCTCTCTCTCTCTCTGTGACTATCATAAATAAATAAAAATTTAAAAAAAAAAAAAAAGAAAAATTAAAATGATAAAACTCCTAGAAGATGACATAGGAGAGAATCTAGGTGATCTTGGGTGTGGTGATGACTTTTAGATTAAACACCAAAAGCATAATTTATGGAAGAAAAATTAATAAATTGGACTTCAACCCAATTAAAAACCTGCTGTCTGCAAAAGACAGCTTAAGGGAATAAAAAGATAAACCACAGACTTGTAAAATTTTGCAAAACACCTACAGATAAAGGACTGGTATCCAAAATATACAAAGAACTCTTAAAACTCAATAATAAAGAAATGAACAAACCAGTTTTAAAAAAAAACAGGCAAAAGATCTGAACAGACACCTCACCAAAGAAGATATACAGATGGCAAACAAGCATATTGAAAATATGTGCCACACCACATGGCCTGAGAGAATTGTAAATTAAAACAACATTGATATACCATTAGATCCCATTAGAATGGCTGAAATCCAAAACATTGGCAACACCAAATGTTTGGGAAGAAGTAGAGCAACAGGCACTCTCATCCATTGCTGGTGAGAGAGCAAATGCCATAAACACTTTGGAAGGAAGCTTGGTAGTTTTTTACAAAACTAAACACATTCCTATCATACAGCCCAGAAATCATGCCCCTTGGTATTAACCCAAATGAAGTGAAAACATTATGAGCACACGAAAACCTGCACATGAATGTTTATAGCAGCTTTATTCATAATTGCCAACACTTGGAAGCAACCAAGATGAACTTCAATAGCTACACAGATAAACTGTGGTACATATACACAATGAAAAGTTACTCTTTGATTACAAGAGAAGAGCTATCAAGCTATGAAAAGATATGGAAAAATATGAAATTCACCTTGCTAAATGAGAAAAAGCACTCTGGGAAGGCTCCCTACTAAATGCCATACATATTCCCAACTATGTGACAGTCTAGAAAAAGCAAGACTGTGATGATAATTAAAAGATCTTTGGTTTCCAGGGATTCAAGGAGAGATAGGGAATGGTGAATAGGTAGGGCATCCGGTAGTGAAACTATTATGTAAGAGTGGATAGATGTCACAATACACTTATAAAAACATGTAGAATGTACAACACAAACTTTGGACCCTAATGTAGTTAGGAACTCAATAACAAAGTATTGATATTAGCTGATCGATCATATCAAATATGCCACAATAATGTGATATGTTGTTAATTAGGAAACGTGTGTGTGAGGTGAGAAAAACAAGTTTATGAGTATTTTTCAATCCGCTTTTCTGTAAATCTAAAATCTCTCTTAAAAAATAAACTATTAATTTTCTTGAAAGGGCACAGAGATAGATAGACATTGCTCAAAAGAATATAAATAAATAAGCTCAAAGATGTTCCACATCATTAGACATTAGGGAAAAGAAAATTAAAATCACAATGAGATGGCACTTCATACCGAAGAGGATGATTTTAATAAATAAGACAAGTAATGATACGCAATGATGAGATATGGAAAATGGGAACCCTCTATAAGTTGCCAGTGGAAATAGGTGATGGTACAGCGACTTTGAAAAAAAGTTTGGTAATTCTTCAAAATGATAAACAGGGAAAACAGCTCTTCAAAATAATCAGCACAGGGATCCCTGGGTGGCGCAGCGGTTTGGCGCCTGCCTTTGGCCCAGGGCGTGATCCTGGAGACCCGGGATCGAATCCCATGTCGGGCTCCCGGTGCATGGAGCCTGCTTCTCCCTCTGCCTATGTCTCTGCACCCACCGTTTGGTCTTCACAAAGAAAACAGAAGTTTCAAATATCATACCCATGACTCAGTAAGTCCTTGCTATATACCCAAGAGAAATGACAGCATATCCCCACAGAAACTCACACATGAATATTCATAGCTGCATTATTTATAATAGCCAAAAAGTAGAAATAACTGGAATGTCCACCAACTTATGAGCAGATCAACAAGGAAATTTTGAGCAAACAGTTTTGATCAAGTGGAATTCCCAAACAAGCTGATTCTTGGCTTTTCTGAATGAAGAATAATAAAATCAAATAACATCTAAACTTGGACTATGGGGTATAGTTTCACAAAAGGAGTTTTGACAAGACATTCTCTAGTTTGCTCGGGATGCTGTGATTCTACCGATCTATGGGCATAAAAATGATCTAATTAATTTGAATGCCTTCAAATATTTGCTTTATTGTGAGTCATAAAACCAGATAAGGAATAAGATGAAACCACGCTGACATGACCCTAAATACTTGGGATTTTTTAGGAAGGTGGGGAACAAAGGATTTATTTCTCTAACTAAAGAATGATTAGATTAATTCCCCCCCCACCCTATTTCCCCATTAGCAGCTCTGTATCTTTCTCCGTCCTCTCTCACTTCTTGCTCAACCATTTGAGCTTCTCTATCAGTAGACTTGTAATGTATTCCTTGCCTGGGCTTCAAAGCGATATTCACATTTGTAGATAAAAGGCTTGGTGCGCTGTCCGAGTGAGGACTGCCACAGAAACCCCGAAATGATGACATGGGTACATGATAAATATCCTGACACAAAAAAGCTATTTTTTAGAGGAGGCCACCACACCATAAGCAAACCTTTGTTGCTCTATCTGTGAGCTAAGGGATCTGTCCTCCCATTGAAAGGCCCCCAAGTCGACAGACTGACTACTCCAAGTTGCTGACACCATGGGACAGAACAAAGAATCTGTCCAAGTCGTGATCCCCTTAGCTCAGTGCAGGCCAAGTTCAGCTCAGCCATCTATCAAGGCACTGGAATGTGCAGCAAGTAAATACCCACATTCTGCCAAGGAAAAAAGAAAAGCTGGGTCATTGACTCTTCACAAGACGAAGGAAATTCTTGTACATCAAAAAGGCACCAGCAGCCTTCATCCGGGTCTGCACTGTATAATGGGTAGATTTTCAGCAAGTGCTCGAAAGACAAATGATGCTTTTATCTTTCATTCTCTCCCCCTCACCCCCTCGCCCTTGCAATAAGAGTTTATGTTAAAGCCACTTAACTGTCTGGAGTGCAGCCTGGTGGATTACCTGTTTGTATGAATCAAGTACATTACCTGATCATGTGACTGAGGGAGCTGGGGGGAGGAGGAGATGTTTGTAAAATTGGTTTTGCTTTGAAGAGATCTCTTGCACTTCCTGATGCCTTACAAAGACTTCTGTACATCTTGGCCCCCATAACACAAAAGGATTAGAAGTAAACAATATATCAAGTTGAGAAGCTCGTCTTGTATTTCTAATTATTTTATTAGGTTAGCCTTATTAAATTGCAAGCTTTCAAATGGGTCACTCTTATTACACAAAGTTGTGAAGTGAATCAAAGGCATATCTTTGAGACAGTCTTTGCCAGCTTTGGAGCTAAGCATCCAATGGAATTTTAAGATAAGACCTCATCAGGTAAAATGAAACAATCCTCTTTTGAACTAAAACTGAAAAGCCCTTAAAAGTCACATCTTGAAGATCAGCATTTTGAGGACAAGAATCTTAAATGTTAACAAAGTTGAACCAAAATACCTACAATGATTAATTGATCAAGCTAGCATGAGGTTAATGCTTTTTTGTTCCTAAACACATTTTGATTCCAAGAAGGAATTCCTTTTCCCATGCCACCTTGAGTGAACTATTTATTAGTTTTGGTTTCAGTGGCTTGCTTTCTTTATATTTGTAATCTCAGTCTCAACCCAGGGCAGATGCTGGGTTATGATGAAAATGGCAGGATATCAGAGAATTTAATTCCCAATCTCAGTTCCATACCCAATGTCAAATTACATGCCAGGTCTTGGTAAAACGTTCTAATGTCAAAAGTTGACAGTAAATACCTTTATCACACAGTTGTTTTTCATGTTTTTGTTTTTAGGACCAAATAAGATAAATGCACGTAAAATTGGTTTGGAAAACAAATCTGAAATATTACGATGAACTCATGCTTTATATCATGTCACTGATACAGAATGTAAATTTAATCTACAATTTTATTCCCTATTCTACTTCTGATTTTCATCTCTTTAGCAGATAAAGAGATCACTGCACTACAAACTGCATAAAAGAAACGTGGATTCCTCAGAAGTTTCTGCCCTGGAATAGCAAGGCAAACTCTCAATTGGAGCAATTTCTAATTGAGACCAAAATCCCATATTTGGTCAAGACAGTGAGCACTTAAATGATTTTTATTTCGTATTCAGGGTTCAATTTCAAGTTGGCAAACACTGATGGATTATTATCTCTTGCAAAATAAGAGGTTTTTTTTTTTTTTTTTTGGACTTGATAAACACTCTGAGAAAACTGGATATCTCCAAACACATACTTTGCAAAAGGTGATTTATTAGATACTTATTCATATTACAAAAGGTTTATATACTTTAACAAAATACCATAATTAGGTCATCCAAAGCATAGTTATTGTTTTCATAGCTTTACTAGATATAATTGCACATACTATAAAGTTCACTCATTTAAATGTACAATTTAATGGGGTTTAGCATATTTAAAGAGTTTGGTAACCATCACCATAATCTAGTCTTAGAACATTCCATCATCTCGAAAAAGAATTTTGTATCCATTAGCATTCATTCTCTATTCCCCCGACCCCAAACCTAGGCAACGATTAGTCTACTTTCTTTCTCTAAAGATTTGCCTATTCTGGATATTTCATATAAATGAGTTCATATGCTATGTGATCCTTTTTGACTGGCTTCTTCCACCGAGCATAGTGTCTTTGAGTCTCATTCATATTGTAACATGGATCAGTACTTCATTTCTTTTCATTGTCAGATAATATTCCATTGTATGGATATACCATATTTATTTTTCCATTCATCAGTTGGTGGAAATTTTAGTCATCACAGAAATGCAAATCAAAACTACAATGATTTAACATATCATATCTACTAGAAAGCTATATTAAAAAGAGAGGGGATCCCTGGGTGGCTCAATGGTTTAGCGCCTGCCTTCGGCCCAGCATGTGATTCTGGAGTCCCAGGATGGAGTCCCACATCAGGCTCCCTGCATGGAGCCTGCTTCTCCCTCTGCCTGTGTCTCTGCCTCTCTCTCTCTGTGTCTCTCATGAATAAATAAATAAAATCTTTAAAAAAGTAAAAATAAAAAAAAATAAAAAGACAGAAAATAGAAAGTGCTAGGATGATGTGGAAGGATTAGAACCTTTACACTTTCCTGGTAGGAATATAAAGTTGTGCAGCCACTTTGTAAAACAGTTCAACAGTTCTTCAAAATGTTAACTAGTAAGCTGCCACGTGATCCCCAACTCCACTCCTAATAGATGAGAAATGAAAACAAATGTATATAAATGTTTATAGCAGCAATGTTTATACATTATGCATAATAGCCAGAATTTATTGTATACACTATTTTCACAAACATATTTCAGATATAAAAGTTGACGTGTCTAAATTCCATGTAACTTATGGAACATCTGGCATGACAAAACATGTTTAGAGAGTGGATGATCTTCCCAGGAAAAGGGCATAGGATGGGAAAAAGATTAAGAATGGGAAAAAAAAAAAAAAGAATGGAGCCCTAGGGAACAACAAAATGTAAGCCGTAGATAAAATCCCTCACCATAATTAGAAAGACTGGGTTACTCAAAGAAGCCATCATTATTAATAAACATTCAACCACCCCCTGTTACAAGCTAAATTGTGCGCTTCCAAACTAGCTATGTTGAAATCCTAACCCCAGTACTTCCGAATGTGACTTTATTTGGAAATAGGGTCATTGGATATATACAATTAGGATAAGGTCTTACTGAAGTAGGGTGGGCCCCTAATCCAGTATGATTGGTATCCTTATGAAAAGGATGCCATGTGAAGAAACAAACACACATAAGGAGAACGCCATGGAAAGTTTGGAGTTATGTACCACAAACCAAGAAATTTTGACTTTGAGAAGAATACCCTCTCCTGTAATGCCCGGCATTCTTCCTTTGATCTTTGCTGTCTGATTCTCAGAGGTTTCCAGATGGGTGACCATCACACTGATGTGCATTCCTCCCACCTCACTCCAAGCCCTGAAAATCAAATTATCTTGGCACATCTCAACTACTTCAGATAACTTAGTCCTTCCCCCTGGTTGAAATAAGCCAGGAAACATCATTGTATCTGTTCACTCACTTTAAAACAAGGCAGGTAGATTGCAAGCTCATTGCCAACTCTAAGTTTCTAAAGGTAATTGGATTGAAAATAATTTGCAGGAAGGTGAGGATCAAAGTGCCTATTCTTCCCTCCCTTCTCTCTTCTCACTCACCAAACATCTTGGGCTTCTCTCTGAGCAAAGGCAGAAATCTTCCTTTGGACATTAGCAAACAAATCTTCATGACTTACTTCCTTATAGCCCTTTTAAATATGAAGATCTGATAAACTATAATATATACTGCTTTAACATTTTTCCCTTTCTCCTATGACTATCACCTACAAACTTCAAACTTTGGATGTTAAATGTGATGACTTATAAAATCACATTTAAAAGACTACAACTCAATTCACCCTAAGAACTCATCCCTGTAGACTGTAGTTATAAGTTGTTTTATTAATTTCACTACTCACAAAGCCTACACGATTTTTACTTTACCTTCTAATCCTCTTTCTGCCAGCAAGATTAGATTATTCATCTGTATTTGTATCCTCTCCTTCTCTAACTATATAACTCTAACTTACAATTTCAAATTCAATTTCTTATATAAAACCCAAACCATCTAATCAAACAAAGGAAACCCCTTCATGCCATCCTGGATTTAGAATCTACAGCTCACCATGGTGAATCTATAGCCCTGCACCAGACCAGTGGTGTTATCAGAATGTCTTACTTAAATACTGTTATCTAAATATTATTGAAACTTTATCACATGCCAACCTAGAAAAAATGTTGTGCATATTTTTGAGATAACACAGCAATCACAAAGTTGGCCAAAGAATATATCTGGGAGAACTACTTTTTTTTCTTATTATGATAGCTGTGAAATGCAAAATTCATAAAAATAGTAATATCATTCCATGTAGTCAAACTATATTTTTATATTAGGCCTACTAGTAGTAACAGAAAAGACAAAAAAAAAAGAGAGAGAGAGAGAGAGAGAGAGAGAGAAATTCTTTCCAGTGTTAGCTTTATAGGAATTTTAAATATTTTCTTTTAAAACCAAAACAAATAATCTTTGTTCTTTTATCCATGAGACAGAAAAATATAAGTTCTTAAAGAAATAGATATTTTTAATTGATTATTCAAAAGCCCCGTTTATAGTGGAGGATGTTTTCTTCTAACAAAGCATTTTTTTTAAATAACTAAGTATGTATTTTATAGTCTCGTGGGAGGGGATTCTTAAGGTATACGGCAACAATCTATTCCTTCAAATAAAGAGGTGCCAGGGACATTAACTGAGAGTCTTTTTTCAGTGGGAGTGTAATGAGATCTGTATCTCAAAACAACTCTCTGTGGGTTATGTTATTATACCTGTATTCTAGATAAATGAACTGAGCATCATATCCCAAAGCCAGCAAGTAGAAGTTAGGACCATCTATATTTAAGTTAATCACATTATCTTATTTCTGCTGGTCAGAAAATAAGTCTTTAGCAAGCCACTTATTTTAACGCAAAGAACAATTTCCTTTCCAAATAATCAGAATTCAAATGTAATAGATTCCAGATTAATAATGTTTTACTTTACTATTTCTCCAGTTCTGCCTTAGTGCAGGCTGGATTTTTTTTTAATTCTGAGTTTCAGGGACATTTATTCTAAGAAAAAGTTTGTCTCTGTCTCTCTGTTTCTGTCTCTCTTTCACACACACACATACATGCACACATAGGTTATTACCTGTTTAGGAAACTGTAGACATTTTGCTGACTTCTACATAGATCAATAGGCTAAAATGCAGATATTTTTTTCCTAACTGCTGAGGTGAGATAAGGATATTAGTGGATTTATGGTGCCATCATGTGGTAATATATAGATACTCATTTTTTACATCATTTTTAATTTATGAAAGATTTCAAATGTATTAAGAAGCACAGAAATAAGTACTTATGTGTCCAATATTTTATTATATTTACTTCAGATCCCTCTCTTTAGAAAAAAAGAAAGATTTATTTATTAGTCATGAGAGACACAGAGAGAGGCGGAGACATAGGCAGAGGGAGAAGCAGGCTCCTCACAAGGAGCCTGATGTGAGACCTGATCCTGGATCCTGGGATCATGCCCTGTGCTGAAGGCAGATGCTCAACCGCTGAGCCACCCAGGTGTCCCTAGATCCTTCCCTGAAAGAAATAATCCTTATAAATGCAGCCAGGTGAGCCCTCCCCTTCCCCTATCCCTGCCTCCTCAGAGGTAATAGCAGACTTCTGAGTATTTAGTTTTGTTTCTTACCTATCATCTATCTACCTGTATATTCATCCATGTATATTCATAATGACTATAAACTATTATTTTGTGATTTGAACTGTATACACACACACAAATAGACACATAAGATCATTTTAAATATAAGCTCTTACATTCAAAGTTTGGGCTTTTGAAATTTTATGTTCATGCTGCTTTGTTGTTGCTAGTGTTTTGCCTTAAAATGCTGGTTAATACTTCAACCATGATGTTGAATAGATGTGGTGATAGCAGATGGCTTTCTGTAGTGTTTCTGACATTAAGAGATTATTTCTGCTATTTTACCATTGTGTATAATATTTGCAGTAGATTTTGATAGACAGCATTTAACAAATTAAGAAAATTCCATTCTGTTTCACATTGCCGAGTTTTATCTTAATTAAAACACTTTTTAAAAAATTCTTTTTGGGATCCCTGGGTGGCGCAGCGGTTTAGCGCTTGCCTTTGGCTCAGGGCGCGATCCTGGAGACCCGGGATCGAATCCCACATCGGGCTCCCGGTGCATGGAGCCTGCTTCTCCCTCTGCCTCTCTCTCTCTCTCTGTGACTCTCATAAATAAATAAAAATTAAAAAAAAATAAATTTAAAAAGTTCTTTTTTATATATCTATTGAAACAAAGTCCAATGTATTTCTTTTTTTGAAAAATTTAATTCACTTGAAATAAAGAACATGACTTCCTATTTTTCCATAAAATAGAATTTTTGCTCCATATACTTGTTAGGCTCAACTTATAACTTGAGAATCGTTTTGCACTGATATATCATGATGTGAGCCATTTTCATTAATGACTACCACAGTTAAACAAATGTAGGTTTCTATTCACTTAACTCTTTATTTCTTTCTATATAACATATTGCAAAGGAAATGTCCTTGAGATAATTCTCTTAGCTGATCAGCTAAAAAGAAAAAGAGATCCATACCATATTGATAAGGGTATGGATCAATTTTTATAAGTTATTTATAAGTTCACCTTTGTAACTCCAAACTCTTTAAGGAGTAGTGACTTGTTTATCTCACATTCCCATATAGGGTAGTGCCAGAAACACATAGTAGCTGCTTTACAAATATTTGTGGAAAGAATAAATAAGCAGAACCAAGGAGAATCTTTATTATCATTTTTGAGGTACTATTTCTGAGACCAACATATCCTTTAAATTTGATTTAAACTTTTTTTATACTTAATAATATAGCTTGTATTTTGTTACACATAATTAAGCTTTGATGCACAGAGTTATTGTTGCCAGAAAGAAGTTCAATACACAAAAATACAAGGCATTATATAGGATGTTTGGATTCCAGGGTGACGAATCTTGAAAGATTTAAAGAATTAAACCCGGAACTGAAATTCTGAGAAGGCAAAAGATACTATTAAGATATTAACCAGTAAAATTTTATGAAGGAACAAAAAAAAACTTCTAATAGACATCATCACTGAAATTTAAAACTCAATAAATAGTATATGCATTTAAGTAGACACTGTTGAAGAGAAGAATGATGAGCTGAAACACAAATAGAAAAAAAAATTAACCAGAATACAAGACATAGAGAAAAAGAGATGGAAAATATGAAAAGGACTTAAGACACATAAAGTACAAAGTAAGAAGGTCCAACATAAATTTGATAAGACCACTAATAGAAATGAACTGAGAAATAAGTGTAAGGCAGTATTTTAAGAAATGTCAACTAAATACTTGCCAGACTAAATGAAGAAAATAAACTCTCAGCTTCAAGAACATTTTCCAAGATTTTTTTTTTTTTAACATTTTCCAAGATTTAAAAAAAAATAAAATTTCCACTTTGTGTGAAGATTTTAGCAGAACTATAGAACTCCCCCCACAAATGTCACCAAAATAATGACTTAGAAAACCCATCTCCATCTCTCAATAATTAGACATTATCCATTAATAAAAACAAATCTGGGAGCACTTTTGTATCCACTTCAGAAATTCTAGAAACATGTGAAATTAAAAAACAAAACAAAACAAAAAACCCCTGAGAATTAATTGCACAAGTAGAGAAGGAAGATAGTTTCATTTCACTTGCATCATCCCATCCCTCCAGCTGCCACTGTTCAGTCTCAAGAGGAAATTTCCCAGCTAGAAAGAGAGCCCCTTGCCAGAAAGAGAAGAACAGAGTGGGGTGAGCAACTAGCTTTTCCAGCCTTTTGGGGCGCCACACAGAGATTACACTTCAGTTTCACCTCACTGGGAGCAGCAAGCTGAGACATGCAGAGGTGACCGGGAACAAGGAAAAAGAGCAGGGGTTATCAATAGTAGCCATGCAGCAGAAGCAATCATGGTTTACAGAGACCTGCTTGGCAGACAAACTCATCAGATTTTGCCACTGATGAAACCAATGTTTGGCACAGCTGCCACAGATCTGCATATTTCATTGGCCTTTACCCTCATGGATGTTTGTATTTGTGGATGCCAGCTGTGTGAGTCCCTCACCATCACCACCCCTACCCCCCGCCCCACCAGAGCCCAGGAACTGCCCTGGCAGCCAACTCAGGCCTCTATAGCTGTGCAAGTGTGAGACACCAGCTATGTGAGTCCCTCCTTAATCCCTCCAAATCCCAGAAACAGTGCCAGTAGGGAGCTCATTTCTTAGCAAAAGCATGAGTGCAAGACATCAGCCTTGACGTTCCCCTCCAAGCTGGCCCGCATCATTGTGTGCATACTTGGGGCTAGTCACTCTAGCTGTGCACCTGCATGACAGTGCCTGACCCTCATTATTGGCCTCCACTGCATTGTGCATGCCCCAGAGGTGAGTGAGCAGCCACTGGAGAGCACAGATAGCCAGGAACTTCACATCTGCTTGTGGGACCACATCAAGCCCTGTCTTCTGTCCCTGGTCTACACTACTTCCCTAAGGAAAAGTTATTCCCTTCGGGTAGATAAATCAGAAAATGGCTTGGGGCCACATACCAGGACTCAGCTTGGTGAGCAGAGCATAACCTGGATTGCAAGTCCTGTCCATCTCTCTGCAAGTATAAACCTCATCTTTGTGTAAGCTGTGATGTCACCGATAAGGGTAAGCCAAATAGTGGGAGAAACGAGGGAAATCCTTTAGTAGATCAAACCATCAGCTGATGTGAGTCTAACAAGTACATTTTTTTTTAAATGATAAAGCCAGTAAAGTTATAGGAGTGTAAGCCAGGCATCTCCTGAAACTTAAACACTTTACTCTTCTTTTTTTAAGATTTTATTTACTTATTCATGAGAGACACAGAATGAGAAGCAGAGACACAGGCAGAGGGAGAAGCAGGCTCCATGCAGGGAGCCTGACGTGGGACTTGATCCTGGGTCTCTAGGATCACGGCCTGGGCTGCAGGTGGCACTAAACCACTGAGCCACCAGGGCTGCCCAACACTTTACTCTTTTAAAAGAAGTTACAATTAATTAGAGAACAAAATTACACTGCCACATCGAGTCAGAGTAGCAAATCAGCTGAGTGGCTCAAGACCCTTCTTGAACACTTTGTGTTCCTGCAAGTGGCTTTCACAGAGCTTATGGGTCTCCAGATGGCATTTTTGGAAGATATTCCTGTTGTCACAATGATGTGACATTCTACTGGCATTTAACAGTCGGAAAACAGAGAGGCTAGACCATTTCCATAAATGAACAGGCCTACGGAATGAAGAATTGTCCTATGTCCCAGACAAAACTCAAAAGTCTATGAAACATTCTGTCGCTGAAAATCTGTTTATGTATATTTGAGTTTAGACACTTTTTTCATTTTGCATGTAAATAAAAAATATTTTTGGATGGTTTCAATTAAGATCCATGAAATTTTCCAAAAATATAACAATCACACAATTTTAAGGTAAGAACATACATTTGTTTTATAGATCTTTAGCATGATTTGTTCATAACAGTATATTTGAGACATTGATACTAGTGCTGTAGTATTAGGCTACATTAGCTTTGCATTCATAGATTTACTTCATTACATTACTTGAAAACTTATACTGCAATACATTTTTAAAAAGTTACTTTCTGTTATTTCTACTCTAGAATGCAGTTATGGAATTACATTGATTTTTTGAAGTTAAATATGTAGGTAGATTATGTTATCTACAATTCCCATTTAAGTAATAGACATTATTACAAAGTATGTGTGTATAAATTATGTTATAGGCTCTTGTTAAATAATGCTAACTTATTACACAATATTAACTAGGTTATTTTGAAATTTTATTTTGTTACAAGAGACGGGCTTTGGATCTGATGGGAAGAACCACATGTTATATCATGTAAGCATCATCTAGATTTCTTTAGAGATCATTATCTGCTTCCTGTGTCACACAGTCTGTGGCATATTTTGGTGGATTTGCCTTGGTAACATAGGTCTATCCTATCATCACATGAGTCCACGCTTCACTGTGCCTTCTCATTTTTGTGTCTTACCCCTTAAGCAGGGCATTTACCCATTCATTTATTTTTAATACAAGAAATTTTATTATAAGTTTAAAATCTATATGATTGGGCAGGGACACTGTGGGGATGCATGTGCTTTGCAATCATCTGGACTCATTTCCTGACCCACTTCAGAGAGGTGTCCCCAGCGAGCAAACACATAGATGTCATCTACCTTCTGGGTAGTGCCTGAATTCAGGAATGGCCATAGCTCCAATTCCCTCATTTCAGTTTCTTATGGTTTTACTTATTTCTCACTCTCTATCCACGGAGGTACTAACCCCCAGTTCAGACACATCAAGGTACACAGAAGCATAGACAGAATTATTGCTCTGGTCCAAGACAGAACTGCATTTCCCATACGTCTTGGGTTAAACATGTATGCTTGACTTTTATAATGAACTTAAGCTAAAAAATCATAACCTAATTACATGAAAATGTTATTGAGTAGAAATTTTTAAAAATCATTACCTACTGAATATTTCCCTTCTAGAACTTAGTGGATTTTTTTTTCAGGAAGATACAAAGATACTACCACCAGAGAGCACCACGGTTCTTTGTTAATATTTTTACACACCAGTGTTACTGATCCCTACTTTTAGGGGTGATATGAAACAGCAGTCATAATTTAAACTGAATTTGGAAAATTATTTTGCTCTATTTTTGTTTTTTTGTCTATTAAAAATATCCAAAGCATTTCAACTTTTTTAAATGGGATGTGAAAACATTTTAAAAGCATGTTTAGACACCATGATAACAAAGTTTTAAAATAGTTTTGCTTTAAGTTGATACTGGTCTCCTTCAATGTTAATTATGTTTTACTTCTTAAGTAAGTTCATACACCATCTATTTGCTGATTCTCATGCACTATTTGTGCTAATGATTTTTAGGTCTGGGTAGTATGAAGATATAAGTTTATTCTATTTATGAATCATGAGAATTACTGATGTGTCTTTGAATATCATTTTAGAATTGAGCCACTCCTCTATTGAACAAGCATTTATGCTTGTCCTTCTCCCTGTGGTCATCTGCAAAATCAAAAGATTATACCTAAGGCCACTCTGAGCTCTAATGTTCTGTGGCGTTATACAAACATACTCAGAATATATCAGCCAGAGGTTATCACTTCAGTGACACAAAACATGAACAATGTCGGCTATGAGTCAAATTTGACTATGTAATTATGTGCTCTTTCATAATTCTGATGTTGTTTTAATAAAGTATGTGTGGTTGGGTTCCCATAAAGAGGAACTTTGTTTTTCTCTGGTTGGGTTTAGAAACCAACATGTGGGAATGGTACAGGTTTGATCTCTTGGGAGATAATTTTAATTTCCATTGACAGGGACCCACCTTGCTCTAGGAAAATCATAGGATGTCTTCTTGGTCCCACAGATGTAAGCAGGTCCCCACGCTAATCATGCACCTATGCCTGGGTGAGACCTGCTTCCGAGAATCAAATGAACTCATCAGAAAGGTCTAAGAGTTGAAGTCCAGAAACGTCTGTAATGAGATGTCCCTGAGAGAACATGAAACCAGTCTCGGTGAGTCAGGGGACAAAGTGATTCCATGCCAAACTGTCCTGATTTTAGTAACTAGGCTGATCTTTTCTACTGGTGGAAGGAAAACCTGGAAAATATAAATGCCTTCAATATTAAACACAAGAGCTCAAAGTCATATTAATTTGATCATTAAGAGGAATATGGCTTTATTTGTACCCTAACCACATTTACAAAGTTTATAACCAAAGCTTCGAAAAAGCTATGAGACCACCACATTTTTAGTAAATATACTAGAATTTCTTCATCCTGTGAATGTTCACACTGGGATGAAATATGCCCGAGTTAATGATTCCATTGTTTGATACATACTTTGTATTCCGTTTTCTGAAAGGGCCAACAACACAATAGCGTGTCTTTAAAATTAGACTTTATGTTTAGCCAAAAATGCTATTACGAGTATGCTAATCAAGCATATTCAGAAGGCATTGCCCAAATAACATTCTATTATATCCAAAAGAAAAACACAGCCTCATGTAAAGAATATAAGGCATCTCTGAAGATATACAAAATAATCCATCACTTGTTCTGAAAATTATGACTTGAAATAAAAATACTTTGAAAATGCCCCTTATTACAACTATTCTAGATCAGGCCCTGAAAATAATCCAAATAACCTATTGGTTATTTTTCCTTATAGAAATTCCTTTAAAAATTCAAAATTTTTCTGTATCTTATTTTGGTAGGATGAGTAAAATTGTAAAGGTTTACGAGAAAAGGCAGATTTTGCTTTGACAGAATTGTGAATGGTTTAATTTAAAATAAAAGAAGATACAATATAACCATGAAATGGCCCTCTTCAATTATAGCCCTAAATTATATGTCTATGATTTTGAATTATATGGCGTATTTATGTTTTAGAAAGATGTACTTCAAGAAAAAAACTGTGGGCATATTATTAACACGTATAAGCTTCTGTTTCCTTATTTGATTCTGGTGGTGATTAAATCAAAAGAGGGATGACAGTTCTTTCCTGCTAGAGTTAAACTACTTTCTCACAAACTGTTCTTTTGAGCAAGATTCCAGGTGAATGTGAGTGGGTGTCCAATTAAAAAAAAAAAGATTCTGTGCTCAGATAAATCTGGAAATGCCAGTATAACATATCTCTTTCCTAGAGATTAACAATGAACATTATTATTTAAGGACTCAACTTCTGGAGCAAAGAGAACTTCTAGAACTCTTTAATATAATTTCTCAAGTATGACCGTGGCTCTGAGCATGTTAAAGAGCAAGCTTTCCACAGAACACTCTCTGTACAAGAGTCTGGTGGAATAATTATCATTCCAATGCCACCAACAAACATTTTAGTAGAGTTGCAGAAATAGTGGATTTGTATAACTAATAGAGGCCGCACTAGGCACAAATAAACCTTAGCTGCATTTGTGTAATCACAATGAACTTATATTTTAAATTTTTGTGCAATAATAAATTATAGCTTGCTCCTTTTCATGTAATAAGGTATTCCTAAAATTTTTAAATAACTTCTCAGCTGCAAAGTAAGAGAAATTAAAAGCAAGGCCTGAAAATTTTACATAAAAAAAGAGACAACCGTGAAATGGAAGTCCAGATTTGCCACTTACCAACTAAGTCATTTGTATAAATTATTCCTGTTGTCTGGTGTATATGAATATGAAATTATGTAATGCACTTAATGCTAAAGGTACCTTGGAGGCATTGATTAAATACTAGTTCTGTTTTTCATATCTCATAAACATGCTTTTAAATCCTAAAGTTGTGTTTACAGCATCACACTGTAGTAATTGTAAACTAGATTTAAAAAATCGAAGTTTCCATTCATTAAAATCATTTACTTCCATGCATTGAGTGAAATGGTGGGCAAATAACTGCCTGACATTCACATCCATCCTCTTTCTAAAAAGTACTCTGATTTATTATTCAGGCATTAATCTTTTCCTGTTATCATTTATTCATTTCTAGAGAAATTTATTCCACATAAAGTTCAGGGGTTGGTCATAAGGATTGATTTAGAAAACAGAAATAATTCAAATGAGATCAATAGGACTCACAAGAATGCTACTCTAGGCTATTCCTAGAAGGTGATCATAAGGGATACTCTCTCATGCTGGATGTTCTGTTTTCCCCATACCACCATCCTTAACCCTCATCCTCCCAGCTTTATGCTTTAAAAATCTTTCTTCCATAGACGGTCTCACATAGACTCTCTGGCTCTCTCTTTATTGAGAGATTGGTTGATTTTGACTAACGGGAGACACCAACAACAGACTGTAGAACAAGAGAAAAATAAAGGAGCACAGTATTCACTGACCCCATCCCCAGCCTGCTGCTTGGTAATGGCCATCTTCCATCATTCTGTCCCCTGCTCTGACTCTCAGCAAGTTACATAACCTGCACAGAGACATGGTCACGTCTCTCAGCATGTTATGTAACCTACAGAACTTGCCTCCTTTTACAATCTTGAGAATCTTCCAGGAGGTAACAGAAGAATTGGCATGGCACATTCAGAATTCCCTTTTGTATTCTGAGAAGAAAGAAAAGTCTGAGAACCCTCTCATATTAATCATTTTGATTTCATTACACAAATAAATGAGTAACACTGGGACAAAATAATAGGGTTGAATGACTACATACACAAATTAGAACATAGGAATAGAAAATTGTAGGTGATGAGCTGCCTGGGTGAATTAGCAGGTTAAGCATCTAACTTCAGCTTAGGTTATGATCTTGCGGTCCTGGGATTGAACCCCACATCAGAATCTCTGCTCAGTGGGGAATCTGCTCTCCCTCTCCTTCTGTGCATTCTCTCTCTCTCTCTCTCTCTCTCTCTCTCTCTCTCTTCCTCCCTCTCTTTCTCTCAAATAAATAAATAAAATATTTTTTTAAAAAAAAGAAAATTGCAGGTGCTGTGATCATGTTATAGTTCAGTTATTATGGAAGGATACACACAGACAAGGTATAGACAATTTTACCAATATGGATACAAAAATGTCAAGGAAAATAGTATTATAAAGGTGATTGTAATTAAGCTGAATTTTTAAAGATAAGCAAATCTTTTCAGTAAAGGCAAAAAAGAAAAGGAAATTATAGGTAAATAGTAGTCCAACTACTTAATAAACACTTCAGTGTTCTGAAACAGAAAGACATCTTTAAGAAATTTTAAATAGCTCACTGGGTTTGAAATACTGAGTTGAAGACAGCAACCACATGGCAAGAGATGAGTCTAGAGACAGACAAGGACTTGTACAGGATGGGTGTAATGCCACTCAAGGAAATTAGATTTTGTTCTTCTGTCAAAAGATATATACTTACAGCTTTTAAGCAAGAGAATAATATGACCAGTGTTGTACTTTGGAAAGAGCCCGCTGGTAACATAATAATAAATGGAGGGAAAAAATAAAAATAAAAATGAATGAATGAATGAATGAATGAATGAATAAATAAATAAAAATAAAAAATAAATGGAGGCAAGGAGAGTATTGCAGGCACCGGGAGACAGGAACTCTTGCAATCCCTTGGGTAAGAGCTTCAAAGTTAGGATTCTGGCAGTGTCATGGAGGATTCAGATTTTAGACAGGAAACAGTAGGGCAATAACATTTTAGAAAATTATTTCTAATCAGAATAGATAAGAGTGAAAGGAAAATAAGAATGAATTCACCTTTCTGGCCCTGCTCCATGGAAAATATCATCTGCTTGGGTTGCCATAACAAATATCAGGGAATTTGATTGAGCAATATAAATTTACTTTCTCACAGATCTGGAGGCATGAAGTCCAGCAGCAAGGTTCCAGCAGGGTTGGGGCCCAGTGAGAGCTTTTCATTTGGGTCTCAGGTGGCTTCTCGCTGCGTGACGTCTGGCTTGTCCAGGTGCAAGGGTATGGAAGATAAGGAGCAAGCTCTCTGGGGTCTCTTCTTGTAAGAACACTAATCCTATCATATGAAGGCCTTACCCTTAAGACCCCATTTAATTTTTATTACCTTCTTATGGCTCTACCTTCAAACACAGTTATTTTGGGGGTTAGGGCTTCACCATATTTTGGTGAGACACAATTAAGTCCATAGCAGAATAATATCCTATCAATTGGAAAGTTTAATTTTTTCATTGTTTTTACACAGCAGGACTGGTGTTTTACTGATACTTTCTGTATCATTACTCCTGTATTGTTGCTCATATTATTATTCACAACTCATATTGTTACTAGGACTAGACAGTCATATTATATTTGAATTTTTTAAGGCACCTTATCTTTCTGGTTTATGTAGAATCCTTTTATAAAAGCACACTGGTAACTGACTGGAAAGAAGTCTCTTGGAAATAATTCTCTATGATCAAACCATGAATGTGATCAGTAACACATTTCACATATTTCTGGAGCCTGAGCAAGTCATACAAATTTTTTTCAAACCACATCATACATTCAACACCCACTAAAGTCTGAGAAGACAACAGATAACATCATTTGAACTTTTCTAGCCTTTAGTGTTTTTGTGAGTCAGCCTCTGGAGGAAAAATAATGATCTCAGATCATCTTTTTTTTTTTTTTTTTTAAATTTTTATTTATGATAGTCACAGAGAGAGAGAGAGAGGCAGAGACACAGGCAGAGGGAGAAGCAGGCTCCATGCACCGGGAGCCCGATGTGGGATTCGATCCCGGGTCTCCAGGATCGCGCCCTGGGCCAAAGGCAGGCGCCAAACTGCTGTGCCACCCAGGGATCCCCTGATCTCAGATCATCTTAGTTATGGTTATTCTTTGAGTATCTGATGTGTAAAAAATCCACCCTCTATAGGATAATACAGGGCAGGCCCAGCAACTGGTAAGTGGATCGCTGGTGCTATTCAGATACCATGTCAAAGTAAATAGATGAGAGAGAAAGAAAGAGAGAGGTTCTTTGACTGAGACAATCAATAATGCAGAAGGGACTAAACCAGATACTGAGGATATAGAAACAAATAAACATATATCCCACTAAAAATTATTCATTTATTCAATAAGCATTTATTGAGGAACTATTTATGGCCAGATAGAGGATGCAAGAAATGAAGAAGTAGGAATGATAGTTAGCATTATTGATCTTATCCAATAGAAGAAGCAGTGGCAATTAACATATAAGCAAAAAAATTATAAATTCTTACTTTGACAGGTGCTATCAAGGAAAACTGCATCCAAATAATGATTCTGACACTAATTTCAAGTATTTATAATACACAAATATTTAGTTAATGTTTCCTAAAACAACTTCCCCTATATAGCCAAGATGGAAGCAACATAGGAATTCATAAGATATTCAAACATCTGGGCAACAGCTCTCCCTTGTCAATGCATTTTAACATTCCTTTTGGTGTGAACTTGAACCTAAGCTCAATGTTGCACACGATCAAAGGACTTAAAGATCCACTCATGGATTATATAATGTTGATAGTTCAGTAGCTACAAAATAGGCTAACTTTCTTCACATTGACTTGGTCATGTTTCATTAGAACCCCCACCCTTCCACAGCCTATCACTTTATATGATTTTGTCATTTCTTTGTACCTTTCAAAACATGGTTTCTAGTAGTATCATATATGAATTCCTATTGTCTCATTGAGAGGTTGCAATGAATACATATCTTCAAGCAGGAAACTGTTTACCTTATTTGCATTGCTGTAAGATTCAAATTATCCTGTTTGATTGGGCTACAAATTCTTAATCTCAACAGATCTCACAGTTGTCTCTGCTTTTGATCATTTTATGAACTGAATAAAAATAAAATGAGTGGAAGAAGTCACAGCTGGTTGTCTTCGTTCTTTGCCGACACCTGGCTCTTTAGTCATGTTTAACTCTGCTTGATAAGTTTAACCCTATGTGTCTCTTACAAAACTACAGCAAGAAATAGCAAGGCTTAATGAAAAAACTAACAGTTATTTAGAAGCAGAAAATATCAAATCTTTTAAAATGCATTTTCTCTTTTGATGGTCACATTTCAGAGAAGTATGTATTATTGTTCTCATTCTACCAAAAAGAAACTTGGTCTTGGAGAGATTAGCTCTTTCAAGACATAACACTTTGTAAAGAGCAGCTGAAGTCTCTGATAATAATGGCAATTCTATTCCCACTACAGTATCTATGATTACCTTGAACTAAGCAAAAGCGCTAACTGGTCAGTACCTTAACCACTCTACCCACCCCACACTCATGTAGAGAATTATTTCCCTCACTTGTAAAATGAAGACTTGAACCAGATGAAGCCTAAAGCTCATTTATTCATTGAATTAACTAAGTACAGAGTGCCTATAAGTATGTGTGTGCATATATACACATATATGCATACACACATATATATACACATACATATATATGTATACACATATACCTATATACATACCACATACACATACTCATATAAGATTATATGATTAGAACATATATATACACGTATAAAACAATCATTTATAGTCTATTGTAAATAATAAGAAATTGTATGTGTGATTATATGTAGACATATACATGTGTAGATATATATATTATCACTAGAGTGAACTTGGATTGTTAATGCTACATTATACCTACACTACTTTAACATGTAAAACTGTCACTTTCTGTGGAGCCTGGGTGGCTCAGTGATTGAGCATCTACCTTTGCCTCAGAGCATGATCCTGGGGTCCTGGAATCAAGTCTCGCATCGGGCTCCCCGAAAGTAGCCTGCTTCTCCCTCTACCTATGTCTCTGCCTCTCTCTCTGTGTCTCTCATAAAAAAAATAAATAAAATATTTTTTTTAAATGCCCTTTTCTATAGTGACTCAAATCAGAACATCCTGCCCCAAATCTCCAGACTATCCCCAGACTCTTAAATAAAACATCATCAGGGTCAGCCATGGAAAGATAGGCTCGGTTTTTATTTTAGTTTTCACACCTTTGTACCTTTACTAATATTATAGCTGAAGAGTAATGGAACCATAACTCAGGACTCCTACCTCAACAAGAGCCCATTCTTCATGAAATAAACTTCAGGTTAGATTCCATTAAGTGCATCAGAAGTAGATGTTTCCTTGGTGGATACCACATAATTCTTCCATGTGACACAGTCAAGGACAAAGCTTGAGAATGACGTTTTCCACAATGAAATCTGCTTAGAGGTCAGAACAGATATATTGCCACTCATATGTGGCAGCTCAATAACTCACAGTTCAAAGATAGAACTCTCAGCCCAAACCTGAGAACCCATTTGGATGTAGGTGCATTTTTCATATCTCCCTGTCAATAAATCCTAAGTGATATAACATTGTACTGAGACTGAGAATTCTAATCAAATTTATTAGGGGAAATCTATTTTAACATCCTGTTCTAGCATATTGTTTCTATAAAATTAACTAATGGAAACAACATCCTGAAAGAGTGGAAGGAATTTGCTTTAACAAAACTGGTGTGCCCCTGCCCAGAATAGGCAGCTGATAAGTGGCTGCAGTGACTGGAGAACCCCTGGAGGCTAGATATTGGTCTGTGAACACCTCCTTCACCCTCATCCAGATCAAGTGCACTTTCAAGAAGGAATTGACTTAAGATTCACAAGCCTTGAAGTATAGCCCCAACCATGCTATTTGCTAAGTGTATAATCATAGATGATATCCTAGCTTCTTTGCCCATCACTTCCTTTACTTGGACAAAGAACATAGTACGAAAACCTGTCAATCTGAGGGTATTCTGAGAATGTTAGGAATGCCATTAAAGGTAAAATACTATAGGCTGTAATATATTTTCATCAGCCTAATCATACTATTTGATTTCCCTAATAATAAATTTAGTCTGAGTTTCACATGTCATATCTTTGGCTACTAGAATAACCTTGTTAACTGTAGCACTCAGGGTACAGATGCAGGCAGTGGAGAATTGAACAATGAAGCCCTTGAGGCTCTTTAGGAGTCAGTAGGTCACCAGTCAGAAAACAGACAGTCATAGTACACAGTGAGGAGTTCTAACAGAGTCATTCCTGAGGCATCTTTCTACCAGCAACGCTAAGTAGACAACTTTAACCCTGAAGTAGGAAACAGATCAAGTCCAAGACCTACACAGAAATTGAAATTGAGCAGAAGGAAAATGCAAAAGCAATTAATTATATGATAGGATATTCCAAGAAACTTTTCACCAGACCCTGGAATGCCAATGACTCATTTTTACTGCTGCTGACTCCTTGGAGCATGCCTGGGTTGTCCTGGGTTAATAGTGGACCGAAGCACTGAGTATATTTTTGTAGAGCTTGGTCTAAACTCGTGGCTTAATCTGTTGTTCCCTCCATTGTGATACACACACCTTATTACCTGCAGCACCTCAGGAGCACTGTTGTATAGCCTCTTGCTGGCATCTATTTCTCATGGTCAGCTCCAGAGATGGGATCCATGTCCTCTAACAGCTTAATTTCATTGCTTACCTTAATAAAAAGTTCAATATATGCTTTGAGTTTAATCCACAAACCATTATCTCAGGAAAAGAATGGTTCCAAGATATGTGCCTCCCTGGTTGGCTAAGTTTCAAAAATATGCTTATTCTAACCTGTGCTGTGGAAGCCAGCTTTGGGATTATGACTCATGCTCTAGACTGGCAGACATGTACCCTAGTCCATGCCCATTGTAAATGCCATTAATCAATATGTGGTCTTTATTCTTCATCCCATAGGAAGCCTTGGAACCCTTTCAGGACAGTGCTCCAGGCTGTTGGCAACAATAGATTTGTGAATGATGCTTGTTCCTCATTTCAGCTCATGGCCTCTCATCTCTTAATCCAGGCACACAGTAGACTTTAACAAAGTCAAATCAACAAAATTTATCAAACAAATTTTTGGGGGGCATAAATCTTACAATAAAGAACAGGATACAGTCTCATTAAAAGAAACTGCTATAAGCTCAGTTGCTTAAAAAAACACAAATATCTTATAGTTATTTCTTAGGTTAAAAGTCCAACACAAGTCTCACTGAACTAATACCAAACCAAGGCTGTGTTCCTTTCCAGAAGTTCTGGGGGAGCCTGATTCCCTGCCTATACCAGGTTCTAGAGGCATTTACACTCCCTGGTTCATGGGCTCCTTCCTGCACTTTCAAAGCTAGCAAGATCAAGTTAAATCCTTCCCGGTTGGCCTCTGTCTGACAATGATTCTTCTGCCTTGCTCTCCTGCTTATGATTGCCCTGGTTCCACCCAGATAAATCAGGACACTCTCCTTATTTTAAAGCCAGCTTATTATTGACCTTAATTTCATCTGCAAATTTAATGAGCTCTTTGCCATGTAAAGAAACACATTTACAGGTTCCAGGGATTAGAGCATGGACATCCTTTAGGTGAGGGGGATGCACTTTTCTGCCCACCACAAATGCTAAGTACAGTCTAGGCAGTGGGTTGGGGTGGGGGATATATGATATCGGCAAGCCAATAATGGGTGCTTTATTACACCAGCTAACTCAGTGGGCCTGACCTTATTAAGTTTCTCCCACTTTTCCCAAGAAAGGAATCTTGGTTTTATCCCTGATTCTAATCTAAAGGACAATTTGAAATATGGGTACAGGTGTTAAGAAAAGTGAACAACTAATGAGAGGGTAATAAATATTTGTTTGCAGAACTTGCAAAATACTTTCATCAAATGTGAAAAAGGACCTATGGAGATTTCAATCCATAAGCCATTAAAAATAATTTTTGGTGATAGATCACTATGTAATTTGGGGTATATAATTAAGAAGGAATTCAAAGAATTGAGTAATAATGCCATAACAAAAATAATTTTGTTCCCATCCATTCAAGCAAAGTTTTTCTACTAAAAATAAAAAATAAGTATTGAGCCAATGCTGAACTTTGTGTAGTCTAGCAATAATTTTTATTTTCAATAATATGAACAAATTATCAAAAGTTCCATCCAGCTTCAGATGAGATATTTTTTCTAATTAAAGAAGTGCTCTTATTTTTTACTATTTATTCAAATATATGTAATATGTTGATTACTTGTTTGTTACTAGAATTATAATAACAATTCAACCCAGAAAAAATACTTAGAGTTTCATGATTATTTGAAATAAAATATAAATTATTTTTAATTTATATATAGAAATTTTGGCAAAGTACTATGATAGGCTGAATAAGGGATTATCAAGCAAAAATAAGTAGTTGCCTTATGATTAAATTTTATAGGGAAAGTAGGGATCCCTGGGTGGCGCAGCGGTTTGGCGCCTGCTTTTGGCCCAGGGCGCGATCCTGGAGACCCCAGATCGAATCTCACGTTGGGCTCCCTGCATGGATCCTGCTTCTCCCTCTGCCTGTGTCTCTGCCTCTCTCTCTCTCTCTGTGTGACTATCATGAATAAATAAATAAAATCTTTATAAAAATAAATTTTATAGGGAAAATAAAATGAATATAATTTTAAGATAAAGATTAAACAATATAAAATTTCCTTCTGTTAAAAGCAGTCTGCGAATCATCAGAGAAACACAAATCAAAACTGCAATGAGACATCACCTCACACCTGTTAGAATCGTTCTCATAAAAAAGACTAGCGGGATCCCTGGGTGGCGCAGCGGTTTGGCGCCTGCCTTTGGCCCAGGGCGCGATCCTGGAGACCCGGGATCGAATCCCACATCGGGCTCCCGGTGCATGGAGCCTGCTTCTCCCTCTGCCTGTGTCTCTGCCTCTCTCTCTCTCTCTCTCTGTATGACTATCATAAATAAATTAATTAATTAAAAAAAAAAAGACTAGCAATTACACATGCTGGTGAAGACATGGAGAAAAGGGAATGCTTGTGCACTGTTGGTAGGAATGTCAACTGGTGTGGCCACTGTGGAAAACAGTATGCAGATTCCTCAAAAATTAAAAAAAAAACAACTACCATATGATCCAGCAGTCTTATTTCTGGGTACATATCCAAAAGAAATGAAAACAAGATCTCAAAGAGATACCTGC
Organism: Vulpes lagopus; assembly: GCF_018345385.1. Classification (NCBI taxonomy): domain Eukaryota; kingdom Metazoa; phylum Chordata; class Mammalia; order Carnivora; family Canidae; genus Vulpes; species Vulpes lagopus. Next base: position 35,574,336 of record NC_054831.1, read on the forward strand.
ACTATTGTGTTCACTGTGGGATTATGCACTATTGTGTTCACTGTGGGATTATTCTCATTAGCCATGATAAAGAAACAACCCTAGTGACCATCATTGCAAGAATGAATATTGAAGATGTGGTATATGTACTCAATGGAATATTATTCAGCCATGTGAAAAAAGGAAATTCTGCCATTTGCAACACATGGATGGATCTTATGCTAAGTGAGGACATTATGCGAAGTGAATAAGTCAGAGAAAGATAAATACCGTATAATCTCCCTTATATGTGGAATCTAAAAACACTAAAGTCATAAAAATAGAATAGAATTATGATTGTGAGAGGATTGGGGTGGGAGAAAAGGGGAGGAGATGCTTGTCAGAGTATAAACTTCCACATATAAGATGAATGAGTTCTGAGGATCTAGCTACAACATGGTGATTATAGTTAATGATACTGTATTACATACTTGAAAGTTGCTAAGATTGCAAATTCTCACCACACACACAAAAATGACAATTATAAGACAATATATAAGTATATAAGTGTGTCAAATCAACACACTGTGCACCTTTAATTTACACAATGCTATATGTTAATTATATCTAACTGTTGGATAAAAAAAAATTGTGTATATATTTTTACAAAGATAATGGTGAGTGTTAAGTCCTATGGTATTTAGATCTTAAAATATTTTAAAATAGATTTAAAAACATTTTAAAATAGATATAATATTTGTATTTTAAATTTTACAGATTTTGTTTATTTGAGAGACACAGCATGATCAGAGAAACAGAGAGAGAGGGAAAGGGAAAGAATCTCAAGCAGTCTCCACACTCAGTGTGCAGCCCAACATGAGGCTGATCTCGCAACCTGAGCCAAAACTGAGTCAAATGCTTAACCAACTAAGCCACGCAGGTGCCCCTGTATTTTAAATTTTAAATTGCAGTATAATATAAATTATGAATTTTATGATGATTAGCACAGGGTGGAAATTTTATGTTAAATTTAAAAGTTGTACCTGGTGTTTATCATTTTTCAAAATACTTTGATAATACTAAAGAAAAATAGAAACAAAAGGCTATGCCATCTCACTCATTCACCTTAATATTATTATCACTTCTCTAGAAATTGCTTGTTTATAACATTTTAATCTTTCTTTTGAACACAGCATGAAGAGTCAATAAATTGTTACCATCAATTGAGCATCTCCAATATTCCCAGCTCTATGCTCAGTATTTTATGAATGTTTTTTTCATTAAATTTTACAACTCAATGGTAGCTTTATTATTAATGTACCTATTTAAATGAGGTATTGGTCTTCAATCCTTCCCATTCATTTTTCAGAGGCTTCAACTTCCTTAGGACTGTGTCTATTTCCTATTGACCTTGCTCCTTCAGTACATTACAGGTAAGGCAATGATCCCTGCTAGTTGGTTAAAAATGGTCTAATAGGCTACACCTTCCAAAGATATTTGCATTTCAAAGAGAACCCAAAACTGTTCTCAGACTCAGAGGATTATCTCAAAGATAAAGAAAGTGCAGGCAATGAAATAATAGATAAAACATGGGACTTTATTCTGAAAGATCTATGATTTCAGACCCAAAATATATTAGGAATATTCATGAATATTCTTCATTTTCTGATTGAAGTCATTCTAACAGAAATAATTTGGAATCAGAGCCCTCTGGCATCCCTTAAAATCCTTTATAACTATCTTTCTTTAAGGTCAACTCTGCCAACATCCCTCTATTCTCTGTGTTTTTTCAACTAGAAGAGATAATACCATCATGGGCAGCAATAGAAGCATGCATATATGCACACATGAACATTTCTATCAGGCACTTCTCATTTTTAGTCTTTACAAACCAAAGGTTATTATAATTGGTGCCTAGAAATGAAGAAGCAGGAGAGGTTGCCCAAAGCAAAAGATAATATCAGAAAGGGTGCTATCAGACTGACTTACAAGAGGCAGAAGGAAACACTCAAAAGGAAAATTCTTTTATTTTTTTTAAAAAAATGTATTTATTTATTTATTTGAGAGAGAAAGAAAGCACAAGCAGGGGGAGGGAGGGAAGGAGAGGGAGAAGCAGACTCCCCACTGAGAGAGAGCCCAACACAGGGCGATCCCAGGGCCCCAAGATCATGACCTGAGCTGAAGTCAGACACTTAATCAACTGAGACTCCCAGGCACCCTAGGAAAATTCTTTTTAAAAGTGAGTATTAACAAGAAATTATTTTAGTTAACTACAGATTGACATATGAGAAAATAATTAGGGCATGATTCTCTTCCTCTAATTTCTCAATTCTTTCTCAAGAATCTGTGCAACTGCTGTTTCTTAACTAAACACTTTTTCCTAAAATATATATCTCCTTCTCAGCTTTCAAGGACCAGCTTAAATAAAAACTCCTTTAAAAGGCTACTCCAGTAGCCCACAACACCCTGAATTGCCTTCATATTGCTCTTTTTTTCTTTACAGATTTTTTTGGTCACCTCTTTACTTGTCTTGTCCATTCATATTCTTGTTCATTATTTACAAAGAATAAGCTCTATGAGGGATGGAGCTTGGTCATTTTTGTTGGGCTCTGTGTCTCCAGAATCCTTTGGCATTGGAAATGTGTGTCTAGTTAATGAATAATGTAAAAGAACTCACACTGAGACTACTGCTTCCAGCAATAAGAAAATAAATGGTTCAGTACTTGCACTCTTGGTAAAAACTTTAAAAGTGGGCAAAATATATAAGGTAACATTTTTCATGCTTTGAACAGCATGCAGCACATGAATGTAATCCTAGAGAAAAGCATAACACATCAGTTAAGCTCCAAATTCATTCCATAGTCACTCCAACTTTCTGCCTTGTTGCATTTTCTTGCTGTTGCATAAGAAGTAGAACACCCACCACCCAATGAAATACTTAAGTACAAACATAACAAAATATCTTCAAGATCTATATGGAGAAAACTGCAAAAGTCTGATGAAAGAAATCAAAGAATAACTAAAAAGAAATCAAAGAATAACTAAATAAATGAAGAGATATTTCATGTTCATGGATACAATACACACACACACACACACACACACACACACACAAAATGGAGTATTGTTTAGCCATAAAGAGAAGGAAGTCTTGCCATTTACAACAATATGGATGGAACTTGAGGGGATTTTGCTAAGTGAAATAAGTCAGACACAAAAAGACAAGTACTGCATGATCTCACTATATATGGAACCTAAAACACAAAAGACAAAAAGCAAGAAAAAAAAAAACAAGGACCTTATGGATATAGAGAATAGATTGGTGGTTACCAGGGGCAGAAAGGTGGGGGATGGGGCAGCCCAGGTGGTTCAGTGATTTAGCGCCCCCTTCAGCCCAGAGCCTGATTCTGGAGACCCCTGATTGAGTCCCACGTGGCAGGGAGCCTACTTCTCCCTCTGCCTGTGTCTCTGCCTCTCTCTCTCTCTCTCTCTGTCTCTCATGAATAAATAAATAAAATACATTAAAAAAGAAAGGTGGGGGATGGATAAAATGGGGGTAGGGTGTTAAAAAATACAAACTTCTCAGCTATAAGTCCTGGGGACATAATGTACAGTATGAAGTCTACAGTTAATAATTCTCTATTATATATTTGAAAGCTCCTAAAAGAATAGATCTTAAAAGTTTTCATCACAATAAAGAAATTATAACTATGTATGGTGATGGATGTTAACTAGATTTATTGCGATGATCATTTCACAACATATACAGGTACTGCAACATTATGTTGTGTACTTGAAATTAATATAATGGTATATGTCAATTATATGTAAATTAAGAAAAATAAAGAAAGCTTAAAAAAAGCATTTTAAAAATACATATTTAAATATATCTATCACCTATTCATGATAAAACTCTTGGCAAGCTAGTAACAGAAAGATATTTTCTTAACTTGGTAAAGAATATCTACAAAAAATGTAGAGCTAATATTATACTTAATGGTGAGAAAATAAAAGCTTTTCCTCTAAGATCAGAAAAAAAGCAATGGTGTCCCCTCTCCTCACTCTTTCCAACATCTTACTGGAAGGCCTAGCCAGTGCACTATGACAAGAAAAGGGAATAAAAGATATATACATTGGGAAGAAAGAACTAAAACTATCTGTTCATAGATGAAATTATTTTCTATACAGAAAACCCAAGAGAATTGACAAAAAGAATTCCTGGATTAATATGCAATTATAGCAAGGTTGCAAGATACAAGGTTAATGTACAAAAGTCAATTATTTTCCTGTGCATCAGTAATAAATGAGTGGAATTTTAATTTAATAATACAGTATCATTTTACATTAGCACTCCTTCAAAATTAAATACTTTGGTACAAATCTAACAATTTATATTCAAGATTGTGTGAAGAAAACTACAAAAGTCTGTTGAAAGAAACTAAAGAATAACTAAATAAATATTTCTTCAATATTGTCAAGATGTAATTCCTTGAAATTCAATCTACAGATTCAGTACAACACAAATCAAAATCCCAGCAAGTTATTCATTGAAAATTTACAAACTGATTCTAAAGTTTAAAGAGAGGGACATGACCCAGCATAGCCAAATTATACAGAAAAAAAATAACAAATCAAAGAACTGATACTACCTGCTTCATGACTAATTATAAAGCTACAATAATCAAGACAGGGTGGTATTGGTGAAACGATAGACAAATAAATTAGTGGAATGGAATAGACAGCCCAAAAATACACCCACACAAATATAATCAACTTATCTTTAACCTAAAGGATCAAAAGCAATTCAATGGAAAAAAGATAGTCTTTTTAATAAGTGGTGATGGGAGAATGAAATCCACATTCCCAAAAATGAATCTAGAGACAGACCTCCTTTATTTCACAAAAATTAATTCAAAAGAGATTACAGACTTAAATGTAAAAACACAAAACTACTAACCTCTTGGAAAATAGCATAGAAAAAAATCTAGATGATTGTGAGTAGGTGATGACTTTTAGCTACACCCCCCAAGGACATCATGCACAAAAAAATAATTGATAAGCTGGACTTCATTAAATTAAAATTTTCCACACTGTGAAACACATCATCAAGAGAATGAGAAGATGATCCACAGAATGGGAGAAAATATTCCCTAAAACTGTATTTGATAAAATTTCAGCAATAAATAATTTGGTTATAGCATGATAAGATGGAATTATTCAAAAAATGTAAAGTTGATTTAATACTTTAACATCAATCAGTGTAATTATCATACTAACAAACATTTAAAAATATACATATTAAAAATTTTAAAGGTCATATAATCATTTTCATAGATGTTAGAAAATTAGATGACATTTATTACTTATGATACAAACTCTCCAGTAAACCAAGAGTAAAGTGAATTTTCTTCAATTTGATAAGCACATCTAAGAAAAACCCAAAGCTAACATTCTACTTATTGATGATATATTAGTTTTTTCCCCAAAATTTGAGAACAAGGCAAGAATATCTGCTCTTACTACCTCTATTCCCCATTCACACAGGAAGTCCTAATAAGTGCATAAGGAAAGAAAAAGAATAATGTTGGGAAAGTAAGAAGTAAAACTACCTATATATAGCGATAATATGATTGTTTCCTTGGTAGAAAATACTAAGGAACCTATAAACTATTAGAACTAATAAGTGAATTTAGCATACAAAGTCAGTTATAACATACCAAATGTATACGCAGGTGCCCCTGTATTTTAAACCTAAGTATTAGCAATGAAAATTGAAAATGAAATAAAATTCAATTCTTTTACAATAATACAAAAAATGTAAAATTATTGGAAGTGAATTTAACAAAAACATGCAAGACCTCTATGCTAAAATGTGCAAAGCACTGCTATGAAAAAAAAAAAAAGCTACACAAAAGCTAAGTAAATGAAGAGAATGTCATGTTCATGGGCTAAAATACTCAAAATTATTAGGTGTTAGTTATCTCCTAATTAACCTACATATTGAACATAATTCTGATCAGAATCCTTGTAGGCTTTCTTTAGCATTTAACATGAGGATTTTAAAATTTAATGGAAATGCAAAGAATGTAGAATAGTCAAAACAATCTTGATAAGGAACAAAGCACTTATATTACTTGATTTCAAGACCTACAAAGCTACTCTCATCAGTCTAATATTGACATACAGATCAACATCTAGTTCAATGGTGCAGAATATATAGTGCAGAAATAGATTACATTTATGAGGTCAACTGATTTTCCACTAATGCAATTCAATGAGGGAAGGAAAATATTTTCAATAAGCAGTGCTGGAAAAAATAGGTATCCTCTAGGGAAAATTAAATAAAATTTGACCTCCACCTCATAGTGTATACCAAGATTGATTCAAGTTGAATCACAGAACATAAAACCTAAAACCATAACATCTTTAGAAGAAAAAAAAATGGGAGAATTTCTCTGTGGCCAAATATGTATTTCTTGGACATAACTCAGAAATTACTACTATAAAAAATAACAGGGAAAAATTAGAATACTTTAAAATTTAAAACTTCTGTTAATCAAAAGATACTTCTAAGAAAATGAATAGACAAATCCTGGAGAAAATAGGAGAAAAGATATATGAAACATGTATCTAAAAAAGACTTCTATCCCTTCATGGATATAGATGCAAAATCCTCAACAAAATATTAGCAAACCAAAACCTACAATATATTAAAAGAAATTGTACACTACAATCAAGTGGGATTTATTCTCAAGATGCAAGGGTGGTTTAATATTTGCAAAGCAATCAATGAGACATGTCACATCAATAAAAGAAAAGATAAAAAAATAAAGGATTAAAACTGTAAGATTATTTCAATAAATGCAGAAAAAGCATTTGACAAAGTACATGACAAAGTACAATACATTCATGATGAAAAAAAAAAAAAAAAAACCTCTGCAAAGTAGATCCAAAGGGAACATATCTCAGGATAGTAAAGGCCATATATGAAAAACATTGTGAAAAACTGAGAGTTTTTTCCCAAAGGTCAGAACGAAGATATGAATATCCATTCTCACCACTTTTATTCAGCACAGTACTGGAAGTCCTAGCCACATAATTAGACAACATGAAGCTATAAAAGGCATCCAATTTGGTAAGGAAGAAGTAAAACTCTCACTATTTGCAGATGATATATTATATATAGAAAACCCAAAAGACTCCACCAAAACATTTCTAGAAATGATCAATGAATTCAGTAAAGTCACAGCATACAAAATCAGTGTACAGAAATCTGTTGCATTCCTATATGTTAATAATGATGCAGCAGAAAGTGAAATTAAGAAAACAATCCCATTTACAATTGCATCAAAAACAAGAAGACACCCAGGATCAAACTTAACCAAAAAGATGAAAGACCTGTATTCTGAAAACAGTAAACACTGATGAAAGAAATCCAAGGTGATGAAAAAAAAAATTGAAAGACATTGCAAGCTCATGGCTTGAAAAATAAGTATTTTTAGAAAAAGATTTTATTTATCCATTAATGAGAGACAGAGAGAGAGAGAGGCACAGGCAGAGAGAGAAGCAGGCTCCATACAGGGAACCTGACATGGGACTCGATTCCGGGTCTCCAGGATCCCACCCTGGGCTGAAGGCGGCGCTAAGCTGCTGAGCCACCGGGGCTGCCCTGAAAAATAAGTATTGTTAAAATGTCTATATTACTGAAAGCAATATAAACATAAAGTGCAATCCCTATCAAAACACCACCAGCATTTTTCACAGAGCTAAAGCAAACAATCCTAAAATTTGTATGGAACCACAAAAGACCCTGAATAGCCAAAGCTACCTTGATAAAGAAAAGCAAAACTGGAGACATTATAATTCCAGACTTCAAGTTATATCACAAAGCTGTTGTGATTAAAACAGTATGGTACTGGCACAAATACTGACACACAAATCAATGGTACAGAATAGAAAACGCAGAAATGAACCCAGAACTATATAATTAATCTTTGACAAAGCAGGAAAGAATATTCAATGGGAAAAAGACAGCCTCTTCAACAAATGGTGTTGGCAAAACTGATCATCCGCTCACACCTGTCAGAATGGCTGAACTCAACAATGCAGGAAACAACAGGTGTTAGCAAGGATGTGGAGAAAGGGAACCCTCTTATACTGTTGGTTGGTAGGAATGCAAACTAGTTCAGTCACTCTTGGAAACAATATGGAGATCCCTCAAAAAGTTAAAAATGGAACTTCCCTATGATCTACAATTGTACTACTAGCTATTTACCCAAAGAATACAAAAATACTAATTCAAAGGGATACATGCACCTCAATGTTGATAGCAGTATCATTTACAACAGCCAAATTATGGAAAAAGCCCAACTGTTTATGGACTGATGAATGGATAAAGAAGAGGTGATTATATATACATGTATATGTGCATATATGTATATATACATACATATATTTTATATATACATATATGTGTATATATGTATATAAAGGATATACATGTATATATATAATGGAATATTAATCAGCCATAAAAAAGAATGAAATCTTGCCATTTGCAAGGACATGGATAGAGCTAGGGCATATTATGTTAAATGAAATGTCAGTCAGAGAAAGACAAGTACATGATTTCACTCATACGTGGAATTTAAGAAACAAAACAAACTGACAAAGGGGAAAAAAGAGAGAGAAGCAAACCAAGAAACAGACTCTTAAATACAGGGAACAAACTTACAGTTACCAGAGCGGGTAGGTGGATGGGGAATGGATGAAAAAGGTGATGGGGATTAAGGAGGGCACATGTGCTGAGCACCAGATGACATATGGAATTGTAATCACTACATTGTACCCCTGAAACTAATATTACACTGTATCTTAACTAACTGGATTTTAAAAAAAAATTCAAATCCTTGGCGAAAATAGGTTGCTGAATGTGAAATATCAAAGCTTTCTTGTTCATTTTTTAAAATTAAGCTTTTATTTTAATCCTAGTACAGTTACCATATAGTGTTATATTAGTTTCAGGTGTAAAATCCTTCTCATTAAAAAATGACAAGTAATCTATGGGATAAACTTTCTGCACAGTAAAGTGGATTTTGAGTGCCCTAACATTCCATGTTTTCATAAAGAGGCCTCTGGGCCATGAAACTGCTGCTACATGACGGCTAGAGATATAAGAAAGTCTACTTCTACTGCATTTGATAAAATGTCTGGAAATAGCAATTTAAAAACAAATTGTCATTGTGTTTCAATTTTCAATCCAAGAAACCCCTTTATTTCCACCCCATGGCTATAAATGTCTTTGCAGGCTTGCAAGAAAATGAGTCAAGGATTCACACTAACACAGTTAAAATGCAACCTTTGACTTATATGTTTTCCCCTATTATATGATATTCCTGTCATAAGTCATTTACTAGAATTCTGCCCTGAGTGACAGGATGCCCTTGGCAACCTGAAGACCGTGAGATGATTGGCCATAAAACATCGAATCTGGGAAGTGTTGGGTAAATACTGCAGCTAGAAGCTTGTGCCTTGGGGCTGAGCCAAATGTGGGGGGAAGCCGGTCTACAGCTCAATCAATACTAGTTACATCCAACAAAATGAGAAAACAATGTTCCATGACCATCAAAGGAGAAGCAATCACAATGTAAGTGAAGAGACATTCCAGCTTTTTTAAAACTTATAGCCAGGAAAAGGGAAACAATGCCAAATAGCATATAAAATGTAATTCTTAAAAAAAAAAAAAAAAAAAAAAAGGTGAATTTGAAGCATGCTTCTGGCATCCCTGCAGATAGAACCTTAAAAAGAAATAGAAGTGGCTTCCCTTTCCTTCTCGATACCATCATCTCCATGGTTTTCTGTGCAATAGAAATTTCTGAGAGTGATTTAGGAACTATGGTCCTTTTATTTTAATATTAACCACAATACAATTTAAAATAATTTTACAAACTATAACTATTCAAATGTCCATTAAGTGGAGGTGTCAGAATGGGAGTGGAAAAAAAAGAATCCCACTCCAAGGATTCATGGTTAGACAAAACAGTAAGAAAGCACAACATACTTATCAGTTATGTCACAGATGATGCCCCGAAGATTAAAAAGTAACATTAAAGAAGCACACCTTCATTCTGACAAAAATCACTGCATATCCGGCAAGGATCATGAAAAAAAATGCGGAAAACATGGCTGCAGAATAAATGACCCAGCAAAATGTGCCTCTACACTGCATTTTCAGTCCATTTTTAAGCTTGGAAAAAGCATAACATCTACCTTCAATGTATCTGTATGTGAAAATTACTCTTGGATTATTCAAGTTTTGAATTGTTCAAGGTCTTCAGGAGTGATTCCTTTTATAAAAATGGGATCATTCTATTTTGAGGCAGAGAGGCGAAAAATGATTCAGGTGATAAGAAAGAATAACATCCTTTAGAAATTAATATATTAGTGCCTGATTTATACACCTCCTCGTAAGATCCGATCTACACTTAGAAAATGAAAAGGCAAATCACCTTAAGAACTGCCACCTTGGAGGACTCATGGGTGAAAGTCACCTCAATGGTGTCATTTCACATCTTTGTCTCTTTTTTAAAAAAATGTTTTATTTATTTATTCATGAGAGACACAGAGAAAGAGAGAAAGGCAGAGACACAGGCAGAGGGAGAAGCAGGCTCCTCGCAGGGAGCCCAACGTGGGACTCGACCTGGGTCTCCAAGATTACACCCCGGGCTGAAGGCCGCACTAAACCCCTGAGCCACCCAGGCTGCCCCACACTTTCTCTTTGATATCGCGATCTGGACTGAAGCAAGTCAGTGACATCCTCTTAACAACAAAGGTAATAAAAAAAATAAAAAAAAAAAAACACTTTAAATTTCTTACTAGCCATTAAGACTATCCGATCACAGGAAAACTTTTAAAAAGTTGGGATCCCTGGGTGGCGCAGCGGTTTGGCGCCTGCCTTTGGCCTAGGGCGCGATCCTGGAGACCCGGGATCGAATCCCACATCGGGCTCCCGGTGCATGGAGCCTGCTTCTCCCTCCGCCTGTGTCTCTGCCTCTCTCTCTCTCTCTCTGTGTGACTATCATAAATAAATAAAAAATTAAAAAAAAAATAAAAAATAAAAAAAAATAAAACCAAGTGTATATCTGGAATATAATATTCTCACCTGATGGAAAGTTTATTATTTAGATGTATATTCCTGGAGTCTTTTTCTACTTTCTGTTTTACCTTCCAGTCTAAGCTGGATTCTAGTTACTACAAGTAAGGAGAGGCTTCCATCTGTATGACACTAGTACTTAGCAGCTCTGCAGGAAATTGTTACCACTTACCAGTATTAAGCATAGAAACTTTCACATTTTCTCCTGGTGACTTCATTCCTGCTTTTACATAAATAAAACATCAGTTAATTTAACTTCAGAAATAAGAATTGCAGTTGCCTCATTTAAAAATTGAAGATTATTGTAAAAGGTATTGTTGGGCTGGCTAGTCTGGGGACCTCAAAATGGCCTACCCAAGGCCAGCAACTTCTCAATAACGCCACTCTACCTTCATCTTCCTGCCAATGCCACCTTGCCACCCTACCTAACTTAGCTTACAAACACCTGTAACCCTTGCCCTAATCGGAATGCCACCCTGCCCCCATCTTCCCACCGAAAACTCTTTATAAACCCCCCTGCAGTATGCCTGGGTGCAACTTCCCTGACTCGGGCCTCCTCCCCGAGTCAAGGAACCTCGCCCAGGAGCGCTCCCCATTAAAGCACTCTGGAACCTACTGCCTGGCTCTGCTGTCTTTAATTTTCTCCGCTGATCATTAAAAGAAAACCTAACAGGTATGTTTAAGGAGCCCCAGGCTAGAATTATTGGTTCAGTTTTGAGCGAACCTTATCACTGGACCTCTTCCAACCTTGTTACCTGAGTTTCTATAACTCTACTACCTCTTTGCTTTTTAATTACAGTAAATAAATCTGTCTTTATCCTGATTCTCCAACATGATAGTGTAGATTTTGACACAAAATGGGTGTATTCGTTTTCTACTGCTGTGTAACAAATTACTGCAAACTTAGGAACTTAAAACATCACCAATCCATTGTCTCACATTTTTCATGAGTCAAGAATTTGGATACTGGTTGGCTGAATTTTCTGCTCAGGATCTCATCAGGCTGATATCAAACAGGTGTCTAGGGCTATTATTTCATTCTCTGTCAGTATGACTTAGGTCACTGCCTTCTTGCTAGCTATTTCGGAGCTCCTAGAAACCATCCTCAGGCATCCTCTTGCCACAGCCTCTCACAACACAGCTCACTTCTACAAGGCCAGCAGGAGAGTGCTTGGCTGCTGCTATCTTCTCTTTTACTAGGACTTCACCTGATTAGACCAGTTCCACCCAGGATAATCTTCCCTTTTATTGGAGTTTTTAGTTCAAAGGCAATTGATTAGAAACCTTGACTGCATCTTCAAAATCACTTTTTCCATAGTAATATAATCTTGGGAGTGATATATATATGAGAGTGAATATGGGATATTCACTAGCCCCACCCATACTCTAAAGGAAGAGATTATACAGAATGTGTACACCAGGAGCCAAGACTATTAGAGACCACCTTAAAATTCTGCTTACCACAGAGGGGAAATAAGACCAAATTTGTTTGGTTGAGTTGAATATCTAAAATGTTGAACATATGGTGCCCAAAATGGTGTTGGAGCATAATTTATGCTCAGTAATTCTAATTATTGTCCCTATATCATCTGAGTCTCTGCCATATTTCCTGGGTTTATACTCCTCTAGTCTTGAAGAACCAGCATAAAATATTCTAAAATATTGGAGTGCTACACAGTATCAGAGATCTCTTACTTGATACCAGGCTTCCCTGATAGGACATACTTCTAACTCTTCCTCTTTCCCACTCATGAGAACCCACATTTAAGAATTTCGTCTAGGGGCACCAAAGTGGCTCAGTGGTTGAGCATCTGCTTTTGGCTCAGGGTGTGATCCCCGGGTCCTGGGACTGAGTTCCACATCAGGCTCCCTACGGGTAGCCTGCTTCTCCCTCTGCTGGTGTCTCTGCCTCTCTCTGTGTGTCTCTCCTGAATAAATAAATAAAAATCTAAAATAATAATAATAATAATAATAATAATAATTTCTTCTATAGACTGATTCATATTATGAAGGCTATTCATTTTTTTAATGGGATTCTGACCCTTAGGAAGCTCATTTTTCCTTCTAAAAATTACCTGAAAATAGGAGAAGGGCTAGGGCTGTTTTCCCACTTGGGGGATGTCTTCCACCCTTTCTATTTCTGTAGTTATCTTTGGATCAAAATGTAGCATATTTTGGAGTAGTATCATAACAGATGATGAAGTTGGGTTCTTCAAGTATCCACTGCTCCACAGAAACAGCTATTCAGTTGGGAAGAACTATCAAAACCGACTATTTCACAGCTCTGAAGTCAGACTGAATACTTGTGGCATCCAGGGGAGTGCTTGGTGAAGAAAGAGACTAGTAAATTTTAGCCTTTTGAACAGAAGCTACCATTCCACATCCCCAGCCCTACATTAGGAAGATGTGGGGATGACAAGCCACATTACTGTTATGTTTTGCCGGTGCCATGGTTGGCAATAAGGACCTTGTCCTCAAAAATCGAGGGCTGTTTTGATCTGCCTGATGGCTCCCTGAGTACTCAGTAAGAGAGGTGACCACTGTGTCAACCCCACTGGGCAGCATTCCTGGCCTCTGTTGAATGAGTTGAAGAAATACAATGCATTTTCTCTTTTCTTCTCTTCTCTTCTCTTCTCTTCTCTTCTCTTCTCTTCTCTTCTCTTCCTTTTCTTTTCCTTCTCTTTTCTTACTGTGTTCAAACACTTAAGGAAATCTCTGTCAAGTCACTGGCTGGATATGCAGAAAATAGAACAGACAACAGTGACCACACATAAAAATGAAAAATGTCTTTTCAAAAATTGTTTTAAAAATCACCAAATAAAAAGAAGACAAGAGCCCTCAACAATAACAACAGCAGTCTTCTGGGGAGAGAATGAGATATTCAGAGTTAGCAGATTATAATATAAAAAATGTCCAGTGTCCAATAAAAAAAATTCCCAAGCATTCAAAGAAACAGGAAAGCATAGTCCATTCACAGGAAAAAAGTTAGAAACTATCCTTGAGAGTGCCCAGACTTTGGGATAATTAGACAAAGACTTTAAATGAACTATTTTATGTTCAAAGAGCTGAAGAAAATCATTTTTAAAATTTAAGAAAAGGGGAGGGATGACAGGGGCTGGTTTTCAAGGGGACCAACAATGAGACTAGATGGCTGGAACCCTCAGTCCCACCCCAGGGCCTCTGAGGTGGGAAGGAGGGATGGAGCCAATGGTCAAGTATTTAGTCAATTAAAACCCAGGAGGACAGCTTTGTGGCCCTTTTTTTTCAGGCAGCTTCCATCATTGGGAAAACAGAACATTTGCATCTGCCATCAGATCAGGCCCTAAACTCCACAAGGACAGAAACTTACTTATTTAGGACCTCATTCTATATATGTCTTCTCTTGGCTCTTATTCATAACTTTTATTATATGCTTTAATAAACTGGTAATCATGTTTCCCTGAGTTCTGTGGCCCACTTTAGCAAATTAATCAAACCTGAGAAGGAGGTTATTGGAACCTCTTATCTCTAACAAGTCAATCAGAAACAAAGGTAGCAGCCCAGGGCTTGCAACTGGCATCTAAAGTGGGGGAGCGGGAGACAGTCTTATGAGATGGAGCCCGTGTTGTGCTATTCCTAAACTATATCCTTTGCTGGAGTACACCTTAGCCATCATACAACTTCTTGATATTGAGGTACACAAATTCTTCCAGTGAACCACTAAATTAGTGAGTGGTCTTCCAGCCCCTGAAATAGACAAACGATCTGCATTGCACCTACTGAATCTTTCTGTAAATCCCCTACAACATCCCTGGGACCCAGCACCATCACTCTGGGGGTCTTAGTGACATACATAGAGCCCAGAGTACCTTCCTAATGGGAGTAATCACTTATACTTCCTTCTGCTTGGCATGGTTGAAAATCATCTCACATCACTATTACCAGTGTAAAATATTAGCATTTAAAAAAATTTGCTTTTAGCCAAAATCAAAATTAGATAAAATTATATTAATAAGATGAAACATTTCTTCAAGTAGTTATTAGCCACTTTTGTTCACACTTTGGAAAGTGTTATATCATTAACCTTCATCCCTTATCTTAGCAGTATTCATTTTTTTAATTATTTAAAGAAATGAAAGATTTTTATCTGTCATCTTTGTTACAATTTCCCAGATTCCTAGATTAGGAATTCTACTAGACTCTATAGTATTTTACTCCAATAGCTTCTATCTAGTTATGGCTAGCATATGAAAAAGTATTGTCCTTGTACATTTATTCAGATATTGATACATAACAGTAAGCTTTCTAGGGAGCCTCAGTTGATTCAAACAGTCTTTTTTTCTAGGTAGTCCTGAAATTACCTTTAAAAAGTAATATTTAACCCTTACTTACACCCATGTTATAATTATCCTCTACTTTAATATAGCCTCCTAGTGTTCTATAGTTTAGAATATATTAGTTTCAAAATGGATGTGTTTTTGTCATTTCATAACTTATCTTCTAGATGTGTTTTTAATTTATTAAGAATGTGTGGTAACTTTAATAACCTCTGTAGTTATTTAAATGCTGTTGCAATGCTTCATATTTGATGACTGATGAGAAGTCTGGGTGTTTCCCGCCCCGCACAGTGGTGGACGGCTGCCAGCCTGATGGCGCTTGCTGAAACCCCACAAACGCATCTGAGTACCCAGTGGGGAATTATCATAGTTCCATGACCTTTAAAAACATTGTCAATGTATTGAAAAAATCTCCTGCTGTCTGTTACTACATACCTTAGTAACAGAATAAGAAGAATGTGTAATTATAAAATTAGAAATTGGGAGGATTATCTTGTTCCTTCCTTTGAAAAATTTGCAGGAAAGGGTTAGAATAGGCCTTACCTTGCTCTCCTTGTCATATAACATATCATGGAATCTTAAGAACCTCATTGTCTTTTCTGTGGCTCGGTCAATTGCCATGCTTCTTTCCAAGATTGGGTCAGCTTCCCGCATTTAAGCCTTTGCACTTTTACATAATGAAATATCTCTGAGAGTTCTCTGATCTCAAGGTTTTTTGCCAGTGTCACTTTTTCTGGGACTTCTTCATCTTTTCCCCGATCCATTTTCTTTTTGTATGTCAATAAACTCACCTTCACTAAGCTCCTCGGGCCACATACCCATGGTTAGCATCACCCCATCTTCAGCTCTTTCTTCCATGACTCCAGTTAGTTTTTATTCAAATTTCACTTCCAATATTATCATGTTTAATTATTTTGTTGTACTCTCTTCTTTATTGTCCCAATCCCTCTTTCCATGGCCATTGACGTTACTTTTGCAATCGTAAGATAGACTTTTTGGACTATTTTAAATTATTTCCTATTGTTTTTGAAAACTCCACATTTGTAAGTAACATTGTGCATTGATTTTTTTCAGTAAATAGGTTTTTTTTCCTACTTTCATGTGGAATTCATAGGAGTTAGATAATTTCATATTAAATGGAACTGAGTAGCTTCATAATTCCTATGTTCCTGAATAATTTATAAATCTGAAAAATTGCTTTTTACTTAAGTATTTTTTAAGTAGTCATGATTCTTTTAACCAATAAATGTTGGATTCCCTGACTTCATTTTGCTTTTGTTGTTAATATTATCACTCATGATTTCTTTAAGTCAATATTTGCTTGATCATTGTTATTAAATATATTCTATATTATTATGCCTTATGTTTTTTGTAAAAAAAATACACTTACAGTCACTGCGTGTGTGTGGGTGTTAATTTGTCTATGTTTTAAGGTATGTTTCAACCTTAATATTTTCAGGATAGCTGTCTTTTAATATGATCTTGCTTATGACATTTTCTTTTATAATTTTGAAATTTATAGTTCTCTTCTAGTCAATTGTATTTTCTGTTCAGACTATGCTGTTGGCTATTATTTTATCCAATGATGTGGGTGATGTGTAACATTCTATTATCTCGTAATGGCCAGCTAACACATTTGTAAACCGTTTCCTTTAAGTGTGTTCATTTAACCTTTTCATCATTAATCTGTATTAAAAACTGACAAAGTATTAAATAAAACTTGAACAAATATGTAAGGACAAATAATCCTCAAAATACAGGAACTAGAGTCTGGTAGTCATATAAAAAGACTGTCAGATTTAGATAAGATCCTGTAATAATTTTCCACCTGAATGCTCTCTGCAGTCCAGTGTCTCATTTTCCTGTCTTACTATAAAAAGGGAGAAATGGAAAGCAATGATAGCATTGATCATAAAGATGCATGATCTTTCAAAGGCACAAACTCCCTACAAAAGAGGGGAAGAAAGGACTCTACATGAGCTCCTTTGTAGGTCTTCACCCAAAAAGAAACATATCCATACTTAGAAATTTACTTTTGTACATTTTGGTTCTTACTCTGCTGGTTTCAAATTTAATGCAAGGAGTCCTTCCAGGCTGTATTGTTTTTCTTTCTTTATTCCCTTCTCTTCTTTCCTTCTCTCTCTCTCTCTCTGTCTCTCTCTCTCTCTCTCTCTCTGTCTGTCTTTTTGTGTGTTGATTGTAGAATGAGGTGAAATGTCAGAGAACATCTAGTTTCACCTCTTAGAAAGAGTATGTGACTTGTCAAAATCACATTCAGTTCAGTTCTACAGCAGCATTAGAGCCTTTGAATCCAGGATTCCTGTGTCTTCACCCAAAGCTGTTCCCAAACAACTCCTTGTCCTTCATATTTTGTGTTGTTTTCTACTCAGAAAAAAAAATACCTCAGAATTTGGCACTTTAATGGTCTGGAACACCGTGGCACCATTTCAATGGCTGCTGATCTGAATTGCCTCATTGGATAGATTGTGAAACTAAACCAAGCGCGCGCACACACACACACACACACTGACATCTCCCATGGCAGAGACTTGATGAGGAACATACTGAAGTGGCAATGAAGGTATTTTCCTTTCTGATAACTCAACCCGTAGGGTGATAGTCATCAGGAAACAATAGTTAAACTTAGGTAATTGGGAATGGCAAGAAGCAATCTAGAATCTAAAATTATGAATTTAAAGATAGATAGACAAACATCATTTTCTCCCTTGCTAGTAAGGTTCAGATATTATTTGTTTGTTTGAAGCTATCTCTATGCCCAATGTGGGGCTTGAACTAGCAACCCAAGATCAAGAGTTACATGCTCTAGAGACTGAGACAGCCAGGTGCCCCAGATTGGTAAAAGAATTCCAATATTTTTACGAACTGTAATAGCTGCATTCATAGGGCTCTTTTAGGATATCTTTCAAGCTAACATTATTTTCTATAAAACACCATTGATGTATAATCAAATAAACCACAAAAAGAAAGATTTATGAAACTATGGTTTCAGTGATCTCATTTTACTTCTGCCCCTTCACCAGTCTAATTGATAATTTGTTCAGATGGACGTGCCCATCAACAA
This sequence comes from Vulpes lagopus, assembly GCF_018345385.1. NCBI lineage: Eukaryota > Metazoa > Chordata > Mammalia > Carnivora > Canidae > Vulpes > Vulpes lagopus. The sequence goes on from NC_054831.1 coordinate 35,592,844, forward strand.
GGCAGTTTCCATAGTTTGAAATATGACTGACTAAAGGAAAAATGCCTCAAGATATAGTCTAAGTGAAAAATGAATAGTGAATATGTAATGCAGATTCTAAAGCATGCGGCATGAAATGTTTGAAGACTTCCTTGTGCCAATTATTTTACTTTTTTTTTTCAATTCTGAAGAGGTTCTAAGTTAACAAGTTATTATGATCCATGAAATAAATTACTCTGGACCCTGTTAACTTGTTTATGACACAACTGTGCTTTAATTCTTGTTTTAATTAAGCTCTAAATAAAGAATACATATCAGCTCAAGCCTTATTTCCGAATTGTGGAATCCGACACATAGTTGTTTTGTTTTTTGAGATGTCAGATAAAGTTCATTAAGAGAGAAAAAAAATCTGACTTTGATTGTTCCTATATGCCAGCCAGGAACGTTTTCATTACAGAAAATCTGCATATACAGCAATTCTATTCCCTTCTCCCTGGCGTGAGGGTAGTGGAGCAGCTATAATCCATTCTGATAAAACACAGATGGTATCTGCAGAGCCCCCATTCATCTTTCTCCCTGAGTGCTGCAATTAATCAGCTACATTCTCCTGCCACCTTCTTCCACAAAGATCATCCACTCAAGGGCTCTTGTTCCCTGTTATTGACACATATTCAGACCATTAGTGTGACATCTTGGTTGCACATAACAATAGTAAGGAATAATTCCAATAGGACCATGAAGTGGCTACATTTCCTATTAAAACCTAATCATACTTCTACAAATTTCCTTTTGGTTTTCTTTTTGTCCATATAAATGGTATATATTTGTAAAACTTAACATTGTCTCTTTTTGCTTCAATACATGAATAATTTTCCATATTCTTACAGATCGTTCTAAAACATCATGTTTAATTGCTATAATGTTCCATTATATTGATCTCAATGTAGTTAGCCAATCCCTAATAGGCTTTTCTGTTCATGTTTAACCTCTAACTTTATGCATAAATATTTCTCTACAATTATGATTAAATTCTTAGAATAGATCCTGGACTTAGAATTCATGAGCCAAATGATTCAATGTTCTTGAGACTTTTAACAAATAATGTAAGAGCCTGCATTTCATAAAATCCTTACCACTGATAGCTAATTTGATAAATTCAGTTTGTTTGACATTTCATTCAATATGAAGAGATTGGCTTTTTAATATTTATCACCCATTTATATTCCTTGTCTTATGGATACTTTTTGCTTTAATATTTTCATATTTACTTATCCTACTATACTGTGTATACTATAGTATGATTTATAACATGTCATATACTATGTAGTATATATTTGAAAGTTCTACAATTTTAAATTTAGCAAGAACTTCTTTATCTAAACAGATATTGACTTATTCATGTATTCATACCTTTTATATAAAACCCCTATAAATATTGCATAAGACCAGAAAGTCTTCAATTAGAAAATTATAAGGGGCTGCTACTCCATACATGCTATGCACACTCGTAATCTTATTCTGAATCTGAAATTTAAAGAATACTCTGAAACTGAAATATTTTCCTAAGAATTTTATTAAGTTACTTGGAAATAAATTTGATAAGAGCTTACATATTCATAAAATTGGTGGGCTAGAAATTTCTCTAAGTGATCTCATCCCTCTAATGGCTTCAAACTCCTTTTACTGGACACAATCATGACCCCTAAAAATGTCCACATTCTAATGCTCACAAGAAAAGGGACTTTTCCAGACACAATTAAGTTTCTTAAAATGGGGAAATTATCTGGAATCATCTGGGTCAGAATCAAAGAAAGTTATGTAATGATGGAACCAGCAGAGAGACTTGAAGTTGTTACCTCAATGGTTTGAAGATGGAGGATGCATTCATGAGCTAAGGAATGTAGGCAGCCTCTAGAAGATCAAAAAGACAAAAACAAACAAACACTCCTCCTGAGCCTCCAAAAGGAACACAAGACTGGCAGCACATTGACATTAACTCAGTGAAACTTACTTCATATTCCTGACACTGAGAACTGAAAAATTATAAATATGTATTGTTTTAAGCCAGTAAATTGGTGGTGACTTGTTAGAACAGCAATAGGAAACTAATGGATCCCCCATCAGCAAACAATTCCTAATAACTTTAGTGAGACTAGACTTATGTGTTCCAGAATCTGTACCCTGCTTTCCATCTGACATCTCCACTTGAGTGTTTCAGACAGGTTTAAGATTTAGCATGGTCCAAAGTAAACTGCTCATCTTCATCCCTAAATCTAATTCTCTAGTTTCCACATACCAGTAAATGACAGACAAGCCATGCAGTTGAGCAACTCATTAATTTAGAGATAATCCAAAATGGATAGATATGACTCCCTCCTTTCCGTTCTTCTCCTAATCCATCTTTTAGTCATGTCGATTCTACCAAAGCATAACCCATGTCCATTATTTGCTGTCTCTCTCCCTTTCCACTGTGCTGGACTAGACTAGGGCAGATGAAGCCAGTCATCATTCATGTGCACTTCTTTGCTTCCATTTGTCCCACTTTAATTTACATACCCTCCAAGCTGTCTTCTAATAGCATTCCTCTGCTCTGTGCCCTTTAATTCATGCCCAGTTTCCTTACCATTGGTATACAAATACTCATGCAATCCAGTTCCCACATATCTTCCCAATCTCATCCTGTGCTCTTTTCCCACATCTCATGCTGGACGCTACCCATCTTCTTTTAGTTCCACTATGATGCTATGCTCTCTTATGCCACATGACATTTCCTGATACATCTCCCATTGTGTAAATACTGTCACTTATTCACTGCCTCATAAATCCTCACTCATTCTCTAAGTCAGGTTAAGTATTATGAACCCATAGTGTTCTTCCATGACCTATTGTAAATTAAATTCCTCCTTACTTCTCCCTCAAATAACCTTGTATTTTTCTTTATAGTTTTTATCATAGTTTACAACTACTTCTTGTGGATATTTTTACGTAAGTTCTTTTTCCCTTTACTAGATTTTACGTTACACAGGACAGGGGCCATGTTTTTTTAGGCTAACTGTGATATCCTTTTACATGGCTCAGTAGCTAAAACATAGAAGAGACTAGTTGATAATAAATGGACAAGTCAGGAGAAATTAAAGTATAATCTCAAATATGTAGCTTTCTAGAATTCTGATTAGCCTCCTGAATAATAATTTTGCTATTGGAAAAGTGAGATGCCAAAACATACATTATAATAATCTCTATAAGGATTAAATCAACATGTGGGTAGTTGATGACACTTGGCTGATGCATCCCTTGCCAATCTATTGCCTCCAATCTTGCCTTATTTGTCCAACCACTATATCTTCTCAAACATCTCCAGGCCCATTGTCTGTGAATGTCAAATGGCAGTCATACTATTTGCTTTGATTTGAGTAATCCAGTCTTAAAAATTATCCCTTTAAAAAAGGAAGACATATTTCATTCTGCAAAGCACTATTTGCAGAATCATAACTCATAATTAAAGACAAAGAATACAGTGAAAATGGAAAGGAAGTCAGATTGATTTCCTTGGTCACATACTTATCACAGGTGAACTTGGCCTGAGGTCTTGATATCAGTATTCTGAGCAAAACTCAGAATTGATGCAAATCTGAGAACAGAGGCTGGATACAAGTTAAAGAATTTTATGCTGACATGCTGATTAGTGAATATTCTCCTTTCTGCACCCTAAATTTGTATGTTTCCGACAGTGTTTAGATCCATTTAACCAGATACTATAAGATTACATGAATTGCTGCTTCAGCTTTTTACTTCCCTCTGTGTAAAACTGACCCCAAATAGGGACTTCCTTCTTCATTCCCCAGAGTATGGTACATTCCAAATTTACATACAATTTTTTTAGGAAGCCTCAACTGGGGCGCCTGGGTGTCTCAGTGGTTGAGCATCTGCCTTTGGCTCAGGTCATGATCCTGGGGCGCTGGGATGGAGTGCTCTATCACATTCCCTGCAGGGAGCCTGCTTCTCCCTTGGCCTCTATCTCTGCCTCTCTCTGTGTGTTTCTCATGAATAAATAAATAAAATCTTTAGAAGAAGAAAGAAAGAAAGAAGAAAGAAAGAAAGAAAGAAGAAAGAAGAAAGAAAGAAAGAAAGAAAGAAAGAAGAAAGAAGAAAGAAAGAAAGAAAGAAAGAAGAAAGAAAGAAAGAAAGAAAGAAAGAAAGAAAGAAAGAAAGAAGAAAGAAAGAAAGAAAGAAAGAAAGAAAGAAAGAAAGAAAGAAAGAAAGAAAGAAAGAAAGAAGCCTCAACTGAAAGAAGTTCTCAGCTGGGTTTGAATTCATCAAGTTGTGTCTGAAAAATGAGTAGTTAGCTGAAATATTGGGTAAAATAACTATATCATTATTTTAGAACTCCTCCCTGAGAACACTTCTACAAGTGACCATCATGACCAGTGTGCAAGTTTTCAGTGAGTGAGTAAGTATAGAATTTCAACCAGTGAGAATAAAATTCTGATTCCTGTCTCCATTCCTCTCCTCTAAATTCTAGTAATTCACATCATTATAGTGATTTGCATGCAGACTTTCAAATTCATTGTTATATCTTTTTAAAAAATTATTTTGAGTTAGATTACCGCTACTCCCACTTCTTAGCACTTTTGTTGCATGAAAATCACATGTTCACCATCTTTGCCCCTCAAAGTTACTATATGGAGTACCAAAAATGATTTTTAAAAAGTTGACCCAGAAGATTTTACTATCCTAGACACATACACACTGATGGTTTCCCTACTCGTTTCTGGTCTCCTGACTTATACAAATAAAACATGCTTTCCATTCCTCATCAGACCCCAAATAATCAGAATGTATTCTTTTCCAACCTAGAGATGATTTTAAAGCGTAAGCAATCACAGATTGTGCATTCACTTCATGGCTACCATCTTCTAAGATATATTGGTAATGCTAGTCTTCATTTCATTTTACATTAAAATAAAGTTATTTTCAACATATGCCTGTCTTTCAAAATTTCTGATTAGAACCATTAGATATGTTACACAATATGAACCAACTTGAACATTCACTTTTTTCTTTGTTAGAAATAAAAATAGGAGTCTTTTACAATTACTTTTGAGCAAAGATCTGATTCTATTTTAATGCAATTTTTTAAATATAAATTTTACTGAATTTTATTGTGATGTAACTTTTTTACTGAATTACTCAAAAATGAAATTTTTACTGTAATTTTACTGAATTATATTTTCATTTAAAATTTTACTGAATTTAATTTTAATGTAATTTTTTACAGAATTGGGCAGCCCAGGTGGCTCAGCGGTTTAGTGCCACTTTCTGCCCAGGGTGTGATCCTTGGAGACCCGGGATTGAGTCCCATGTCTGGCTCCCTGCATGGAGCCTGCTTCTTCCTCTGCCTGTGTCTCTGCCTCTCTCTCTCTTTCTCTCTCTGTGTCTGTCACGAAAGAATAAATAAATAATATCTTTAAAAATTTTTTTACAGAATTACTTGGTAATGAAATGTCTTCCTAAATGTAATATTTTACTGAACTACCCAATAATGAAATAGTCAGTATTAAAATGTAAATTTTACACTTGAATTATATACACATAAATGTATATAAATCATAAGTGTATAAGTCCATGAACTTTAAAAAAAATCATAGCAAAAAGTATATTACCAACACTTTAGAATTCTCTTGTGCCTATATCCAGTCATAAAGCAAAATCCTCATCTTAAAAGCAACCATTTTTATGACTTCTATCTCCACAGATTATTTTTACTTCTTTCTTTAAAGATTTTATTTATTTATTCATGAGAGACAGAGAGAGAGAGAGAGGGGGAGAAACACAGGCAGAGGGAGAAGCAGCCTCCATGCAGGGAGCTCAACGTGGGACTGGATCCCAAGACTTCAGGATCACATCCTGAGTGGAAGGCAGATGCTTAACCACTGAGCCACCCAGGCATCCCTATTTTAACCTCTTTCAGAACATTTAGATAAGTGGAGTGATACATTATGTTGTGTCTTTTTGTCTGGCCTCTTTTGATCAACATTATATTTATGGGATTATTCATATGTTGTATGTGGAAATAGTTCACTTATTTTTATTTCTATATAATATTTTCTCCTGTGAATACACTATAGTTATATTTTGCAGCATGTATGTATAGATTTCTGTTACAGGGTCATAGGATACACTTACCTGTACTAGATATTGTAAAATTATAATCCAAAGTGATTATTAATAATTTTTTTTTCCTTACAGTGTGAATGAGAAGTGCAGAATTCTGCATCCTTACTCACATCCGGTGGTTTTTTTCTCCTTCTTCTTCTTCTTCTTCTTCTTCTTCTTCTTCTTCTTCTTCTTCTTCTTCTTCTTCTTCTTCTTCTTCTTCTTCTTCTTCTTCTTCTTCTTCTTCTTCTTCTTCTTCTTCTTCTTTCTTCTTCTTCTTCTTCTTCTTCTTCTTCTTCTTCTTCTTCTTCTTCTTCTTTCTTCCTTTCTTCTTTTTTTGCCTACTGTAAGGGGGTACATAAAGTTCAATTGTATTTACACCGATGATCTCCAATGAAACATGTCTCCTGGTATTCATGCCAAGTGTATCCCCTCCTATACTGACTTGGCCATGTAACTAGATTGGCCAATTGGTGCTTAACAAAAGTGATATTAATGAAGGCTTGTAACCACTTGTAAACACTTGGAGTACTTGATCTCAAAGTGTTCTATTTTGGATATAGGTTTTCTATTCTGACAGGAGCCCAAAAAGCCATGCATGTGGAGGGAGGGTTTATGTGGAGGAAAACCTCACTGTGCTGCCAGTCAGCCCCAAGCATCAATTTCTAGCAAGATGAAGGAGGCCATTTTGGAAATGCCAGTAGTTCTAGAAACACAAACAACACCACACAAAGCAGAAGAACCATGACCCAGTCAAGTCACAGAATCATGAGTAGTAGTCAATTTTGGTTGTATTAGGCTGTTACCTTCAGGAAGAGTGATAAATAAAAAGTCCATTTAACTGGTTTTAATGTTAATATATGTGGTGATTAAAAATGTTAGTCATCTTATTTCTATTTTGGGCCATGTTTCAGTTACTAATGTTGCATAACAAGCCACCACAGATGTCATAAAGCAACAACAAATTCCTTATAGTCACTGACTCACTTATAGTCACTGGCCAAAAAACCAGACAGGGCACAACTTCTGTTAGCCAGTCTCTGGACCTAATTTGGGAAGACTACAGTGGCTCAAGGCTGAAACATGTGAGGACTACTTCCTCACATGTCTGGCTGCTAGGCTGGGATCAATTCACCTTCTCCACTCGGCTGCCACTTGATAACAGCACCTACATTTGTACTCTCCATGTGATTTGGGCTTCTCACAGCATGGGCATTGGACTTTAAGATAGAGCACACCAGAGGGAGTATCTTGATAGTTAGGTGGAAGCTGTCTGGCCTGGGATGGCTTGGCCTCAGAAGTCATATAACACCATTTCACCGTATTCTATGAGCAAAAATGATCATAATCCCATTGATATTCAAGAGGAAGGACTATACACACTATTTCTTGACAGGAAAGGTATCAAACAATTGAGGAACGTGTTTGAAAACCCCCACAGGCTCTTTAAATATCCTCTTAAGTATACTGCTTGTTCAAATCGAGATAAAAAAATATTTTGTTTCACTTAGGCTTGTCTTGTTGATATGCAGAAATCATACATATGACATATACAAAGACATGTACATATGATATATACATTTGTCATATGTATACATATGTCATATATTATCAGTATATTTCATATATAGCTCATGTGTACCTTTATATATCATTTTCTCTCCATTTTGTGGGTTGTGCTTTCATTCACTTCACAGTATATTGTAATAGACAAAAAATTATAAATTTAATATAATCCAACTTGCCATTAGTCTTTTTTATGTCTAGTTTAAGATATATTGTCTTAATATAAATTCAAAAAGTTATTTTTATATGGTACCTTCTAGAAACATTTCTCTACATTACACACTTAGATCTGGATTGGACTTGATTTTTTAGTGTATGTAATGTATTTTTTATGTAATGTATTTTTTATGTATTTTAATGTATTTATCTTTCTTTTCTTATTCTTTTCCTTTTTTGTTTTGTTTTTGTTTTGGAATTGATTTCTGTATATGCATTAGGAAAGGGACCTTATTTCCCCCTACATGGTTATCCAATTGATTTGGCACCTTTACTGAAACAGCAGGAGCATCTTTGTTCTAATTTGAACAACCATATATATCTGCATCTTTTTCTAGGCATTCTATTCCACTCCATTAGTCTATCTTTTCTATCTTTACTCCAACACTACAGTCTCTTAATCATCATAGTTTTGCAGCCTTTTTTATTTTTTATTTTTTTATTTTTTTTTTGCAGCTTTATAATAGATTTTGATATCTAGTAATGTAAGTCCTACAGCTTTATTGTGTTTTTTAATGTTTTTCCCCAAGATGGTCTTCACTGTCCTTAGATCTTTGCATCTCTATTTTAATTTTTAAATCAGCTTACCAGTTTACACACACACAACCTACTGAGCTTTGCAGTGAAATTGCAGAGAACCTATACAATAATTGGGGAAATTTTGCATCTTAAAAATATCTTCCAATCTGAATATGGTATATATCTTCATTTATTAGGTCTCTTAATTTCTCACAATGTTTTTGTAGCTCTCAGTGTAGAAATCTTGCACATTTTATTAAATTTATTCTGCACTATTTGATATTTTGTTGCTATTATAAATAATATTCTGGAGTCTAATATTTTTATAAATCTGATTTCTATTTTTTGGTAGCATATAGGAACAAACTGAATTTTGTGTTTTATCCAGCAAACTTGCTAATTATAATTTTTTTGATAGATTCTCTGTAGCTAATTCTCTACATAGCTAATAATGTCTGCAAATAATGATAATTTCTTTCTTTCTTTCTAATCTATTTAGAAATCTGCTTTTAATCTTTTATATCTGTTTCTTGCCATGTTGCACTGATAAGACATGATGTTAATCATAAATGGTCACAGCAAGTATCTTGGTATAATTCCTGATTTTGTGGGAAGGATTTCATTTTTTCAACATTCAGTGTGATTCTTGTAATATTTTAAGTGATATTTTTAAATATTAAATAAGTGTTCTTCTTTCCCATTTTGCTAAGAGTTTTTATCATAAATGAATGCTAAATTTTTGCATCTATTATGATATGACTTTGTTCTCCTTTATTTTTTTAATTTACTAAATTATATCATTGGCTGACCTTATTTTAAGATTCATTTATTTTTAGGAAAGAAAGAGCACAAGTGAGGAGGGGGCAGAGGGAGACAATCTCAAGCAAATTCCCTGCTGAACACAGAACCTGAGCTGGGACTCATGAGATCATGACTTGAGTCAAATCAAAGAGTCAGACACTTAACCGACTGAGCCACCCAGGCACTCTTACATTGCCTGACTTTGTAAAACCAACCATACAAATTTAATTTGGTGTTGATGTATTATTCTTTTTAACATAAATGGATTTGGGGGAGGCTATTGTTCCGTTTAAGTTATTGGCTCCTATGAATATAAGTATGCCATAAAGTTTTGGGTTCTTTTATTACAATGTCTTTGATTTTTATGTCATGGTTATGCTCTATTTAATACATGAGTTGCCAAACATTTCTTTTCTCTCTGCTTCCTGGAAGAATTTGTGTAAGATTAATGTAATCACTTTCTTATATTTGTGAAAGTATTCACTGGTAAAGCATGGGCTTTCTTTTTTGGAACATTTCTGAAATTATAGTTTCAATTTCCTTAAAAGAAATATTCAGATTTTATACTTCTTATGTCAGCAATATGATGTTTGCTTTTCAAACAGTTTGTCAATTTTACCTATATTTTTACTGGTAAATTCGCTCTTAAGATTCTCTTACCATTTTGATGTCAATGGGATCTACAGTGACAACCCCTTTTTCAATCTAGATTGGAAGCTATGTTAATAGGATTTTTATTGATCATTATGAAATGTTCCTCTTTCTCATCAGTAATGCTGTTTTATTAATGTTTATTTAGTCTTTTATTAGTATATCTCCATGAGATTTTTTTTTTTTACTAGAGTTTGCAATTCATCTCTTTCTGTCCTTTTTTTTTACTGCCTGATTTCTGTGTCCTTATGTCTGAGTTATCCGATTAAACAGCAAACAGTTCTTTAAAATCAAATCTAATTTTTGTCCTTCAATTGGGAAATTAATCCATTTAGCATTAATGTAATTGCTGAAATACTGGGGGTTAAATATACCACCTTATTATTCATCTCTTCATCTTTTTCATTTTTTCTCTCCCCTCTTGCTTTCTCTTAGATCAATGAAGAGAGTTTTTTCAAATAATTCTATTAATCTTAATTGCTCTATAGTTCGAAATTTTTTATATGATCCTTTAACTGATTACCTTCAAGATGACAATATGCCTCCTTGTCTTATTAGAATGTACTTTAAATTAGTACTTTACCACCTCTTAGAAAAGGTAAGGATCTCAAAATAATTTAATTCCACTTACTTTTCTCATCCTATGTGTATTGCCCTGTTTCTGAGTTCTGCAAATACTTGAAACCTCACAGGGAACATTATTATGTTGTAGCCTTAATATTCATTTAGATTTACTCACATATTCACATCTCCTGATGCCTTTATTTTTTTGTTGCATTTTTTTCCACTCAGGACCACTTTCCTTCCATCTAAAATATTCTCTTTGGCATTTCTCTTAGTGTGCTTCTGCTGACAAAAAATTATCTTTTTTTTTTGTCTGAAAAATACTTAATGCCACTTTAAATTTGAAGAATATTTTCTTCTAGTGTAGAATTCATAGTTAGCAATTCTTATAGCACATTAAAAATGCCATTCCATTGTCATCTGGCTCTCACTACTTCTATAGAGACATTTGCCCTCAGGCTTATTGTGGCTCCTCTGGAGACAATATATCTTTTTTTTCTCTGACTCCTTTTAAGGTTTTATATAGGTTTTCAGTTCTTATACTGTGGTATGACCTAGATATAATTTACTATTTATCCTTGTTGGCATTTGTATCATTTCTTGAATCTGTAGTTTGCTATCATTTCTCAATTTGGGAAATTGTTGGCCATTCTCTCTCCTCAAATATCACTCCTGCCTTACCTCACTCTTACCTCTCCTTTAAGGATTCCAATTACAGGCTATTCAATTGTTAGATTGGTTAAAATAACAATTACAGAGAAGGCTTAATTTATAACCCTGGCAAGTTTCTTCCTCTAATATCAGTATCAGGGAATAGACAAGGGGGAAAAGAAAAAGGACCTTGACACAGGATGAGGACATGCTGTGAATGACCTTGAGACACTTAAAAATGCTTGTATTGCCTAAATGCTTAAACTCTGATCTCATGTGGTCAAATTCTCCAGCCCAGAGAACAGTAATCTCCCTTTGCCTAGAAACTTTAGAATACTCACCTGAAGTGAGCATCCTGTAAGAGTATTCTTTTCTTCCTTAAGTTTTTATATCTTCTCATCTCTTCACATGAATATCCAAATAACTAGAGTCAAATCTCAGCATGATCTGCTTTGACAGGTAAGTACTGACTTGGCTTCATGAGTAAAGGGATTATTGACCAAAAAGGCTGGAGGACATAGCTAATATTCATCCACAAATAAAAAAAAGCAAGAAGTAAATATAGAAAAAGGAAGCTTGTTTCTTTTTGTTAATATATTTTAATGATGGGCTCCCAGATTGAGGTACAGTTCAACCTAACTTAGATCCAAGCTCTCTAGAAAACCAGGCAAAGAAAGAATCCTGATTAATTATATAGCCCTCATTATTTGCTAAAAGAACTGACACCCAAAGGAATGAAATCTTCAGAAAAAGAACTTCATCTAAAGTGTCAAATGCTACATGATCAGTGCCTAGAATAGGGCCTGGCAAACAGTAAATATTCAATTAAAATTTACTGAGTATATATCCATTACATAGATTCTAAGGGAAATTTCTTTCACCTAAAGGGTCTTTGTGTTAGAGTTTCTAAGCAATTAGAAACTAGAATTAGATCTAGAATTAGATCTAGAATTAACAAGATCTTTGAAGTTTTATTTTAAAATGTAGATATATTTTACACAAGACTACTTCTTATATGAGCCTCTGTGAAAGTCACAGACATTACAATAAACTATAGTGTGGAAAAGAAATTTTAATGCGAGACAGAATTGATGTAGTCTGGGTATGTAGTTTATTGGTTTAGTACAGGTTTAGTTCAACTTTGTAATGACCTTAAATAATAAGAAATGTTGCCAAAAATAATCATCAGGAAGCAAAGATTCCACTTGCTTAAAAAACTTTTAGATATCACATCTTCTTGTATAATAACAGTATCTCTTGAAAGACTTTAGAATTTTAATTATCTAAAGGTTATATAGAAAAAGCTGGGTTAAGAGAAGCTTTTTTATAACATGCTGTTCTTTTAATTTCCAGGAAGAGAGAAGAAGCCAAAAAGTAATTAAAATAATGAAGGTGTAAGGGAGTATTATCTCTAGAGTATCTTCAAACACAAAATAAAACAAAACAAGATGAAAAACAAAACAATACCCCAAAATAACTAAAACCTTGCTAGAATCTTTTACGTTCATTGGCTTCCAGTGAAAAACCATATTAAAGACTAATTAAGCTAGTTCTTTCACTGCAGATAATGCCATCTAAAAAGACAGGAGAAAAATCATATAGGCTCAGGGAGTGAGTCACGAAATGGATGATAGGGCTTGTAAAATATTAGGAAACAGATAATTAAATGATAGAAAATACTAGTCTTTCAGAAACTATTTGATTGGATATTACCATTGTGAAACCTTTCACAATGTCCAAATATCACTAAGTCCTCAAAACTATCCACATATACTATGTACACACACATACACACACAGATAGATGAATAGAAACATACATACATATGTACAGATAGATAAATAGAGATAGAAATATACAGTTGACTCTGAACAACTTGGGAATCAGTGATGCCAATCCGTCAGGCAGTTGAAAATCTACATATAGCTTTTGACTCCCCAAAAGTAACTACTAAGAGCCTACTATTGACCTGGAGCCTTACTGTTAACATAAACACTCCATTAACACAGATTATGTATGTTATACTTATTATATACTGTACTCTTAAAACATAACTTCTTACTTTTTCAGTATCTTTAGGCTATGAGATTTTTCTGCCAGTTTTTTCAAATGATACAAATCTCCAAAAACTTTTTGAAAGAAAATATTTGAAATTTTTTTGAGTTATTGAAAAAATTCACATATAGGTGAACCTGTGGAGTTTAAAGTGTACTGTTCAAGAAGCAACTATATAGGTATATAGATATACATATATAGCTTAGTATATAGATATACATATGTAACTTAATGACTCATTAAAGAAAATATCTTTTTCACATAACATGGGACTCTGTAAACTGGTGGCTTTTGCAGAATCAGCTCCTCATCAATAATCTATCTTGTCCATGGTCAAATCTTGTCAGAATTCAGTCCATGTTTGTACATTTAAAGCTCAAATTTCTCAGCAACATACAAAATGAATTTCAGAAAAATGGATCAAAGAATGCCTGTGTATATATATATATATATACATAGTGCATTTTTTCTGAGGTTGTAATAGAAATCACAGCTGCATTAACTACTGAATAAGATATTTCAAAATTCAAGCCCTTATTTTATAGGAGCCCTTCAACACTTGCTATCACAAGAGTGTTGCCTTGCAAATCTTCCACAGGTAACTAAAAATCCAGCTGAGAATTATACTGTGTCATCAGTCTGTGGATGATACCAAATAAGAACTGTGGCAAGCGGCTTTAGGCACTTAAATATTTTAATTAAATTGATATTGTTAAAGTAAATCAAATATAATTTTAATGACTACTACAAAATTATAATGCTATGACTATCAATAAATAAGATTTAAGCTCTGTAGTAAGGTCTTTTTTTTTTGCTTATCTCATTTAAATCTCACAGTAATGCTTCAAAACAAATGTGATTAATTTTAAACACTTTTCACTAATGAAAATACTGAGTAAAGAAAAATGAAGTAACTTGTGGAGGTCACATAGGTAGTAGGGAGGAGAACAGTGAAATTTCAGACCCAGATCTAGCTAACTCTTGTAGGTACTATTGAATAAAACACAAACCAACGTGTTAGAAATAAGTAACAAATATCATTTTGGATCATTTTAAAAAGCGATGGATTTGTGACAACAGACAACCTTATGATCATATGAAAATAAATTTCTTTAAAAATAAATTTGTAGGGTCTGTTCTAGCATAAAGAATAAATGAGAGAGATGCCTGTGTGGCTCAGCGATTGAACCCTGCCTTCAGCCCAGGGCATGATCCTGGAGTCCTGGGATCAGGTCCAGCATCTGGTCCCTGCCGGGAGCCTACTTCTCCTCCCTCAGCCTGTGTCTCTGCCTCTTTCTCTCATGTCTCTCATGAATAAATAAAATCTTAAAAAAAAAGAAAAGAATAAATGAGAAAACATGTAAGTACAAAAACACATTATGTAAATCCTATTATGTTGATAGAAATGACTTTCTATCTGGGGGAAAATGTTAACCATTATTGCATATCATATTTAAAATTAAATTTCAATAATTTAAACTTAAGACTATAAAAAAGTAAAGAGAAAAAGCATAGAAATATTAAGAAAGCCTTCAGTCCAAAGTATTCAGTAGAATATTTTAAAATAATGGAACAGAACATGTTGGAAGTTGCAGTTTCTTTTTATTGAGGCATAATTGACACATAATGATATATTAATTTCAGGTATACAACATAATGGTTCAATGTTTGTACATGTTGTGAAATGATCACCACAGGAAGTCTAGTTAACATCTGGGACACCTGGGTGGTTCGGTGGGTTGAGGAAACAACCCTTGATTTTGGCTCAGGTCGATCTCAGGATCACAACCAGCTTCACATTCATTGGCAGTCCACTCAAGATACTCTCCATCACCTGCTTCCTCTGCCCCTCCCCCTGCTCATGTGCTCCTATTCTCTCTCTCTCTCCCTCTCTTTCCTCTTTTTCAAATAAGCAAATTAGTTTTTTAAAAAGGTCTGGTTAACATCTATTACCAGACATAGGTATAATTTTATTCTTG
This sequence comes from Vulpes lagopus, assembly GCF_018345385.1. Taxonomy (NCBI): domain Eukaryota; kingdom Metazoa; phylum Chordata; class Mammalia; order Carnivora; family Canidae; genus Vulpes; species Vulpes lagopus. The sequence goes on from NC_054831.1 coordinate 35,607,981, forward strand.
TGGTAAGATCTTTTAAGATCTACACTCTTAGCAACTTTCAAATGTGCAATACGGTATTATCAACTATAGTCACCATGCTGTATATTATATTATCATGACTTATTTATTTTATAACTAGAAGTTTGTACTTTTTAACCCCCTTCACCCATTTCATTCACTCCTACCCACTTCCTCCACCAACCATCAATCTGTTCTTTTCTGTTCTCTGTATCTATGAACTATTTTTTTCTAATTCCACATATAAGTGAAATCATACAGTGTTTTTCTTTTTCCCTTTGACTTCCTGCACATAACGTAATTCCTTCAGAGTCCATCCATCAATCACAAATGACAAGAATTTTTATAGCTTCTTGTGAATGGACAAATAACATTCTATTATATAAAATATACCACCTTTTCTTTAACCATTTACCTATCAATAGACGCATTGTTTCCACTCCACATCTTAGCTTTTGTGAAGAATGCTGCAATGAACAGTAAGGGCCTATATATATAATATATTAAATATATATTATATATATATTTAAAGATTTTATTTATTCATTCATGAGAGACACAGAGAGAGAAGCAAAGACACACGCAGAGAGAGAAGCAGGCTCCACACAGGGAGGCCGATGTGGGACTCAATCCCGGGACTCCAGGACCATGCCCTGGGCTGAAGGCAGGCACTAAACCACTGAGCCATCCAGGGATCCCTCCCATATATCTTTTCAAGTTAGTATTTTTGTTTTCTTTGGAATAATACCCAAAAGTGGAAATTCTGGGTCAGATGGCAATTCTATTTTTAATTTTTTGAAGAACCACCATACCACTTTGCACAGTGGCTACACCAATTTACATTCCCACCAACAGTGCACAACAGTTCTCTTTTCTCCTCATTTGTTATTGTTATTTCTTATCTTTTGGATGATAACTTTTTGACAGGTACGAGGTAATATCTCACTGTGGTTTTTCTATTTTCATTTCCCTGAGGATTAGTGAGGTTGAGCACGTTTTCAGGTATCTGTTGGGCATCTGTGTATCTTCATTAGCAAAATGTTTATCCAGACCTCCTGCCCTTTTTTTTAAATAAGTTTGGGGTTTTTTGTTGTGTTTTGTTTTCAGGTCTTATATTTAAGTTTTTAATAAATTCTGAGTTGATTTTTGTTAGTGATCCAGTTTCATTCTTTTGCATATAGCTGTCCAGTTTTCCCAGCCATTTATTGAAGAGACTATCATTTCCCCATTGCACATTCTTGGCTCCTTTGTCATAAACTGACTATATATGCATTGGTTTATTTCTAGGCTCTCTGTTCTGTTCTATTGATCTATGTGTCTGTTTTTCTGCCAATATCATACTGTTTTGATTAGTATAATTTTGTAATGTAGCTTGAAATCAGGAAATATGATGCCTCCAGATTTCTTGTTTTTTCAAGATTGCTTTTTCTATTTGGGGTCTTTTGTGATTCTATTCAAATTTTAGGATTGTTCTGTTTTTGTGAAAAATGCCATTGGAATTTGATTGGGATTTGCCATGGAGCCCAGAATAGTTGGAGGTAACAATATGAAGAAAGACTCAAGAGTCTCACCAAACACTCAGACTTGAACATAGACCCCAGGGTTTTGTCTCACCCAGCTTTCATTAAGAGGGCTAGCAGATTAGCCATAGAAATTATTAACTTTGGGAAGCAGAGAAAAACACATTTTTCTTCAAAGGGTAAAAGTATTAACTCAAGGAGGGGGAATGGAGGAGCTGTATCTGGAGAACAATGTGGTCAAGAGTCAGTGTGCCAACTCAGGACCTCATGTATCATCAGTGCTAAGGACTAAAGATTCAGTTCTCAAATAAGCTCCACAGCTTGTTACCCACAGGGATTATATTGAATCTGTAGATTGTTTGGGGGTAGTATGTATATTTAAATCATATTATTTTTTAAATCCATGAATATGAAATATCTTTCCATTGATTTACATCTTCTTCAATGTCTTTCATTGATGTCTTAGAGTTTTCAAAGTACAGATCTTTTACGTCCTTGGTTAAATTTATCCTCAAGTATTTTATTCTTCCCGATGCAAGTGTAAATGAGATTTTTTTCTTAATTTCTCTTTCTGTGGTCCATTCTCAGTGTATAGAAGAAACACAACAGATTTGAGTATATTGATTTTGTACCCTATCACTTTACAAAATTTATTTATTAGTTCTAATAGTTATTTGGTGGAATCTTTAGGGGTTTCTATATATAATAGCATGTTATCTGCAAATGATGGCAGTTTTACTTGTTCCTTTCTGATTTGGATGATTTTTATTTCTTTTTCTTGTCTAATGACTCTGTCTAGGATTTTCAATACTGTGCTTCATAAAAGTGGAGGGAGTGAGCATCTTTTTCTTATTCCTGATCTTAGAGGAAAGGATTTTTTCTTGTTATCATTGTGCATGATATTAGCTACGGGCTCATTATATATGGCCTCTATTATGTTGAGGAGCATTCACTCAATATCACTCTGTACTACTTTGTTGAGAGGTTTGTTTTTTAAGAGTTTATTTATTTATTCATGAGAGACACAGAGAGAAAGAGAGAGGCAGAGACACAGGCAGAGGGAGAAGCAGGCCCCATGCAGGGAGCCCGATGTGGGACTCCATCCCCGGTCTCCAGGATCATGACCTGGGCTGAAGGCAGCGCTAAACTGCTGAGCCACCCAGGCTGCCAGAGAGTTTTTATCATGAATGGATGTTGAATTTTGCCAAATGCTTTTTCTGCACCTATTGAGATAATCATAGGACATTTATTTTCCATCCTGTTAATGTGGAGTATCAAGTAGATTGTTTTGCAAATGTCGAAACTTTTTTGGCATCCCTGGAATAAGTCCCACTTGATCACAGTGTATGATCCTTCTAATGTATTGCTAATATTCTGTAGAGGATTTTCACATCTGTGTTCATCAAGGATATTGGCCTGTAATTTTCTTAGTGTCCTTGTTTGACTTTTGTATCCAGGTAATGCTGGCCTTGAGTTTCAAAGTGTTCCCTCCCCCCCTTTTTTTAAGAGTTTGAGGACTAGAATTTATTCTTCTTTGATTACTAGAAGAATTCACGAGGGGAGCCATCTGGTCCTGGACTTTTGTATGTTAAATTGATTACTGATTCAATCACCTTACTAGTAATCTGTTCAGGTTTTCATGATTCAGTCTAGCAGTTTGTACGTTTCTAGGAATTTACCTAATTTTTTGTAGGTTGTCCAATTTTTGGCATATAGTAGTTCATAGTGGTCTCTATAAAGGTTTGTCAATTTTGTTTATCTTTTCAAAGAAACAGCTTTTAGTTTCATTGATCTTTTCTGTTATCTTTTTAGTCTTCCATTTCATTTATTTCCACTCTGATCTCTGTTATTTCCTTTCTTCTACTAGCTTTTGCTTTGGTTTGTTCTTTTTCTAGTTCCTTAAAGTATAAAGTTAGGTTGTTTATTTGAGATTTTTCTTGTTTTTTAATGTAGTCATTTTTTCTTAGCTTCTATACCTATAAGCTTTACCGTATATATTAATTAGCAAATGCCTTGAGTAAAAAGAACTTTGTTTCTTGGTGTTCTCTCTCTCTCTCTCTCTCTTATCTGAAATGGCCTCTTACCTCCTCATCTGAACTTCAACATCTACCATCCTGAGATGAAGCTACAAGCACAAGTCATCATCCAAACTTCTTATGACTTGCTTTCTGCTCAGGTTTTCAGTATCTCTAGCCATGCCAGAATAGAACTGACAACTACTATGGAAAAATAGTCTTGAATGTCCATCTTCCTTATTGATTTTTCTCCCATTCTGGGATCTTGGCTTTTCAAGTTCTGGCTGTTTTGGGTACTCCTCCAGTACCTTCTTCCTTATACCTGACAACCACTAATCTGCTCTCCCTTGCTACAATTTTGAAATTTCAAGTATATAAATGGGCTCATATATTATGTGACTTTTGGGGAGTGACTTTTTTCATTCAATATAATTTCCTTGAAATCCAGCCAAACTGTTATGAGTATCATTGTTCATTCCTTTTCATTGCTAGATAGCATTGATATTATAAATGTACCACAGTTTACATTCATTGATTGAAGGACATTTGATTGTTTTCAATATTTGGCTATTAAAAGTACAGCTGCTATGAACATTAGTATATAGCTTTTCTATGGATACGTTTTCTCTTCTCTGGAATGAATAACCAAGGAATGCAAATTTCTGGGTTGTTTGGTAAGTGCATATTTAGTTTTATAAAAAAAAATGATAAATTTTCCAGAATGGCTATGCTATTTTAAATTTCCACTAGCAATGTATGAGTAATCCAGTTTTTGCACTCTTGCTAGCATTTAGTATTCTGTAAGTATGTAATAATATCTTATTATAGTTTTACTTTATATTTTTCTAATAGCTGGCTATGTTGAGTATCTTTTCATATGCTTATTTATCACCTGTATACCTCTTCAGAGAAATGTCTATTTGACTTTTGCCCATTTTCAAATCAGATTTTTCATATTTTTACTGTTTACGTAGAAACATACATTCTAAATACTAGTCATTTGGAAGATATTTCAGTTAAAAATATTGTACTTCAATCTGTGGCTAGTTTTTTCATCGTCTTAATAGTGTCTCTTGCAGAGCAGAGTTTTTAATTTGAAGATGATTCAGGATTTTCACTCCTAAATAATTGCACAGAAAGCAGAGAATTTCTTTATGTTTTGTAAGAGACACGAGCAAGAATATTCAGAGTTGCACTGTCACAGTAACAAATGCCTGGCAATAATGCAAGTGTCCACTGCTATAAGTATAAATGAATATGTACTAGAATCTTCACAGAAAGACACATTATAAAGCAGTACAAATGAATAAACCATGATGTGGTTTAAACTTAGAGGTATAATATTAAATAGAAAAAAACAAAAGGATTGCATAGTACTTTATATGTTGTTTATAAGGTCAGAAACATCTAAAACTACAAAATTACATTTTGGGGGAAATGTAGAAGCAACAAAACTACATACAAATTACAGAGAATAATTGACATAAGAATCAGGGTACTTTTGATGGAGGAAGATAATGTTTTAAATTGTGGAGAGACTACAAAGTTAGATGTAGATTTCTACCAAGTCAAAGTTTTGTGTAGTAGGTACAGAGGTATAGCTTACCTTAAAAGTAATCAGTAGCAAATAAAGAAGCAGTTCTAAAAAGGGCACAGGCTCCAGCCCTCACCATGGCTGCGCCAGCAGGGATAGGTGGAGGCAGGGAAGAGACAAAATTTCCCACCTCCCAGTTTTTCTCTGAAATGGACCCGACTGTATGTTTTGCAGGCTGCTGCCTAAGGGTTCATCTTGGGAATTCAGAATTCACAGTATAGTTTCTTCTGAATGTGTATCACTCTTCTACCATCATAAAGTCAGAAAATCCTACATCCAGACATTCTTAAGTTAGGATCCATATGTCTACTGATTACCATTCATTACCTATCTAGTAGTCATCGCTGCATCTTCCTTTCTAATATGATTCTGTGTTGTTGTTGTTGTTGTTGTTGTTTTTGAAGACACTCACCCTTCTCTTTTTTTTACATTTTATTTTTTATTTTTTTTCCATTTGTTTTTATTTAAGTTCGATTTGCCAACATATAGTATAACATCCAGTGCTCATCCCATTAAGTGCCCCCATCAGTGCCCATCACCCCATCACCCCAACTCCCCACCCACCTCCCCTTCTGCAACCCTTTGTTTCCCAGAGTTAGGAGTCTCTCATGGTTTGTCTCCTCTACTTTTTCCCACTCGGTTCCCTTCCTTTCCCCTTATAATCCCTTTCGCTATTTCTTATATTCCCTGAATGAGTGAAACCAAATGATGATTATCCTTCTCTGATTGACTTATTTCACTCAGCATAATACACTCCAGTTCCATCCACGTCGAAGCAAATGGTGGGTATTTGTCCTTTCTGGTGGCTGAATAATATTCCATTGTGTACATAGACCACATCTTCTATATCTATTCATCTGTTGAAGGACATTGTGACTCCTTCCACAATTTGGCTATTATGGACACTGCTGCTATGAACATTGGGGTACAGGTGTCCTGGTGTTTCACTACATCTGTATCTTTGGGTATCAAATACCCAGTAGTGCAATTGCTCGGTCATAGGGTAGCTCTATTTTTAACTTTTTGAGGAACCTCTACACTATTTTCCAGAGTACTCACCCTTCTCTATATACCTCATGCATCCCTCACAGATTACAAAACAGAACTGCTCATAAGAGTTCCTCATATGTGCTTGACTTCTCTGTTAACTCCTCTCACAGCATGAACCATAATATACTGTATTTCACTCTTTATTTTGAATATTTCTTTCAATAAAATGTCTGCTCCTCAGATGAATGACTGGTCTTTAACTGTCTTTATGATCCCAGTACCAAGATTCAGGCTTGGCACATAGAAAATATTCAAAAGATAGCAATGGAGGAAGAAATGAGATGATCAGGGAAGAAAGGTGGAAATGCAGAGTGAGAAAAAAGCCTCTCCCATGGTCTGTGCTTTGTCTGATTCTTTATTTATCAAATTAAATGAAAAATCTTTAAGGCACAGAATCTCTTAAACATCAATAGACTACATTTTATGAATTCCTAGCTTTTAGGAAGAATTCATCTTATTTTTTTTTTTTAAAGCTTGACTTTAATTAATAAGCCCTGAAACCAATAGGGTATCTCTGAAAAGCAGCAGTAAACTGTAATCAAACAATAGCCTAGAAAGCATTAATTTTAGAAACCACAGGCCTTTCTGTATTTCCATTAAAATAAATACTATGATCTGGTGTTTTTCTAGTAGTTTTCAAAGTCAAATTGGCTTAAACTTCGGGGGAAAAAATTATCTCTCACCACACAAAATACACTTTATATTTATTTTTTTTCAGCTCAGCAAAATGTAATTTAGATTACTTTTTCAGAAGAAACCTTAGATCTAGATTCTTACATAATTATCTAGAAAGATCTAAATAAAACCCAACTTTGCCTGATACAGTGAACTGTTTAGCAATTGCAGTCTCAATGCCATATTTTTTAAGACGCATTTTATTTGCTGAAAAATTGCTCATACCCCCAGGGTTAGCAAATACCTCCCTCTAAAGAAAGATACCATTTCCAGAGTAAAATAATTTGCTGTTCTTTTCAAATCCTTATATTTAATACATAAATTTTGCTTTTTTAACCTGAGCTTTTAACTGGCCCAGATGTGACATATTATACTTCAATCACTTGATATTTAAATATTATTTAGTATTTAAAATTTAAAATATTATATATTAATATCAGATAATATATGTTATATATTATATATTAACATTAAAATTACATACTATACATGCAGTGCTCATTAGACCTATACTTTTTAGATTTATTAGATTTAGATCTAATATTTTTTAAAGTTGTGATAGTGCCTTATTTATTAGAACCTTAGACATTTGCTATATCTAAAAGTAAATAACCTAGATTCGACTACAGCTTAATTAACTAGGTAGATTCTTCTGTGGTCCATGATATCAACATTCGTTGATAAACCACTATTATCAATCATATATCAGACCTCTGTCATTTTTTTCCCTAGGCTTCTGAAAAACCAAATACAAAGTATCCTCCTATACTACTGAGCAGAATTAGTCCTAAAGATCTTCTAAGCTGAAAGAGAAAATATAAAACTTACAGTTTCAGGAACTTGAAATTGAGATAAAAATGCCAAGAGAATTAGTATCCAATTAGTAGTTTTCTTTTTTTATTAACAGTAAAAATTAATACAACATAATTTGTTAGTGAGAATTTAGCTTTAGGGCAAGCTTTGGCATCTGCAGTAAATTTATAGCTTGATGGGGAAGCTATCTGATATAAAAACATTGGGATTCAGAACAAAAAGTCAAGAAGGAATTCTTGAGAAGTCTTGAGTGCAAACAAGTGGTTTTATTAAAGCATAGAGATAAGACCAGTGGGAAGGAAGAGCTACACTGAGGTTGTGAGGAGTGGCTGATTATATACTTTCAAGTTGAGAGGGGGTTAGGGAGAGTACAAACCTCCAAGGTATTCTAGAAACCAGGTTTCCAGGACACTGAGGGGTTAGCTATTGTTAGGAAAAAGTCATTTATTACTGACTCATAAAAACTCAGTCCTGAGACCCTTCAAATGTGTATGGGAGCCATACTCTTCGAGGATGGTTGCTAACATATATCATGGGAGGCAGAGATAAAGGAAGTTTCCAAAGGAATTTCTATATGTTTAAAGTAGACTTAGGATCCTGGGTTGGGGGGGCAGGAAGGAGAGCAGACTTAGATTGCATTTTACCCTTAGTAAAATGTCAATGTCGAGACAGCTGAGCTCCCAGAGGAAGGTCTCTCCTCCTACTTGAAGGACTTGTCAAGGGGCTGTAAGAAGTAAGGAAATTTAATTTTTTTTTTCTTTTACTCTTGTTTCCTACATTCACTATCTACTTTGGATACTGCTGTGAAATTTGTGCCCCACCAAGATTGATGTCTTGAAGCTCTAACCCCAAAAGTGATGGTATTTGAAGGTAGGGCCTTTGGGAAGTAATGAAGGTTTAGAGGAAGTCCTGAGAGTGGAGCCACCTTGATGAAATTAGTGCCCATATGCCAAGAAGATCCTGGAGACCTCCATCTCTCCAGTATGGGAGGATGCAGCAAGAAACCATCTGCAAATCAGCAGGAGAGTTCTCACTTGATGCCAAATCTCCCAGCACCTTGGTCTTGGACTTGACATATTCTGAGAACTATGAGAAATGAACATTCATTATTTAAGACAACCAATCTATGGGATTTTGTCATAACAGCCTGAAGAAAGACAGATACGTGAAAAGCATGTACCCCTTGGTGAGAAATATTCGCCTGTTCCTAAACCTGATTTTAGTGTTCTCTAATTCAGTGTCTCTTAACTCTAACTAGTGTTTCTAAAATTCCTCTGAATCTTTTACCTCCATACCCTTATTTGAACTCTCTTCATATTAACCATTTTCTTTTCTAAGTTTTCTGTTTGACATCATTCATTTATTTCTATCTCTTGTTCCTTTTTCCTTCCTTCCATCCTTCCTCCTGTATTTTGTTAATCTGTCTTTTCCCTGGCGGCTTTCCTTGGCTTTCTTCACTTGGAGTAGTCATTCTCAATGGAAGTAGAGGAGCATTTTAAATCTCTAAGTGGATGTGAACATTTATGTTCATCATAAGAGGGGGCAAGTAGTGCATATGTTCAAATAAAATTGAGGAATGCTGATGGAGATTCTGCAGGCCCTTGCTTCATCTCTGTTTTCTCTGGAGAAGCTCCAGTTCCAACATCATGAGACTCCACACTGCATCTTAAGGGCTACCTCACTTCCATATGCCCAAATCCTGGTCTTTCTATTAAAATAAAATGGAAATTTTAAGGAAACCAAGTGATGAAGACTGAACAAAGTTCTTTTCATTTTTTTTTATTGATTATCAAATGCAACAACAAAGAAAACTCTAATATGATATGTACAGTTTTTAGTCCTCTGACTGAAAAGGGACTCTTAATCATCTGAATACTCCTCTTCCTGAAGCAGGTCATCAGCAAATGAGGGAAAATGACAATAAAGAGAAGGCCTTGATTTTACAAAGAGGTTCCTCAGGTTCTGAGGGCCTACTGTTAAAGAAATGGAGATGGAGAAGTTCTGGCCCATTTAATTATGTTTCCTGGGGCAGAAATTGTGGGCACATGGTGAAATTCAATTATATTCTCTGCCCAAGATAAAATCCAATTATAACCTCTACCCAATGGTAAAATCCCATCAGTTTTCTTTTGCTTCTTTTAGGATACAAAGAGACAACTTTTTCTATAATCTATTTATAGAGGCATACACATTTACAAAAGAAAAAAAAAGGATCTTAAGTAGGATATTTGCATTTGTTAGTCATTCTCCTTCTGGGCAGACATTCAGCCTTTCTTAACTTGAAAAGTGCTTAGCAACTTTGGCTGCCTTTTATTAACATTAATGGTCACAAACCACTGAAATCCTCTGCCCATTGGTGAAATCCTATCAGTTTTCTTTTGCTTCATTTAGAATACAAAAAGATGAATTTCTCTATAATCTATTGATATAGGTACACACATTTTAAGAAGAAATTAAAGATTGCTCTATAAAGGAAAAAACATCACCATGTAGTATCTGATGTCTCTCAGAAATCATTTGTGAACTTTTTTAAAGAATCCATTATAATGTAATGACTCTTGCCTTACTGTTCAGTTAGAGAAAATATATTTAGAAAATGTTAGATTCCTCAAGCCAACATTTTTTTAAAGGAATATACTAAAATTTCTATCAGATGATACTTATACAACTGTGTCTTATGTAAGCCATGTTTCTTATGATTTTTTGAATCTATCTGCTCCTCATTAACCCTTCAACAAACAATATGCATTATGGACAATAAAAAATTTCTGTTGAGAAATTTGGTATAGAAAAAAAAAAATTAAATATGCTAAAATACAGGTCCATCTCTATATGTCTACTGATACAGTTTTGGAATATAGGTGAGGCTTGCTGGGGCAAGGTCAAGAGTGGACAACCAAGAATGAATTCTTTGCAGATATGGTAAAGGGGAGACAAGGAAAAAGGAGGTTTCAAAAGGATTTTCATATGATAAAGAGGACCTACAAGATACTGGAGGCCATTGTCAAGTTAAAGATTGTTTTCTTTCCAGAGAGGCATTAGCATTAAGACAATGGGAACTTCCCAAAGAATGTCACACATATCCCTCCTGGGCAAAGGTCCTTTGTGTGGTAGCAGCTCAGGCTTGGTCCTCAGCTAACCCTCTCTTCCCCATCATTTACCATATATAGAAATTCCTAAGGAAACCACTGAAACATCATAAATGATGAATATTTTAACAAGGTTGCAGGGTATGATAGGTTGAATAATGCCTCCTAAGAATTTCTATAACTTCAAAACCTATAAATATGTTACCCTATATAGCAAAAGCAAACTTGCATATATATAATTAAATTGAAGATCCAGAAATGAGAGTGTACTCTGGATTATCCAGGTGGACCCAACATAATTATAAGGGTCCTTATAATAGGGACCCAAAGAGGTCATAATCAGAGAGAAGATGTGAGGATGGAAACAAAATCAGGAAGAGGAGAAGATGGTATGCTGCTGGTTTAGGAGTATGAGGAAGGGGCCATGAGCCAAAGAATGTAAGTGACCTCTAGAAACTGAAAATGGCAAGGAAAAAATAGTTCTCTAGAGCCTCCAGATGGAGAGCAGCACTGCAGACCTATTTTAAACTTCTGACTTCTAGAACTATAAAAAGTACACTTGTATTCTTTTAAGCCTCCAACTGCATGAATTTTACAGCATAAATAAGAAACCAATATGCAGAATATAAGATCAATATATAAAAATCAGTTATATTTCTATATATCAACAATGAACAATGTGAAAATGAATTTAAGAAGAAAATTCCATCAAAAGGATAAAATAATTTTAATAAAATGAATTCAAAATGTATACTCTAAAAAGTAAAAAATACTATTGAAAGAATTAAAAAACTAACTAAATGGAAGGAAACTTCATGTTCATGGATCACAAATCTTACTATTGCTAACATGGTAACATTTCCCAAATAGATCCATCAATCAATGCATCACTATAAAAAAAAAACCAGGTGGCTAATTTTCAGAAATTCAGAATTTCTAAATACATATGGGAATATAAGGCACACAAGCTAGCCAAAACAATATTGAAAAAGAACAAAGCTAGAATAAACACACTTACTGTTTTCTTTCTTTCTTTCTTTCTTTCTCTTTCTTTCTTTTTTTTTTTTTTTTTTTTGAAGATTTTATTTATTTATTCATGAGATAGAGGCAGAGGGAGAAGCAGGCTCCATGCAGGGAGCCTAATGTGGGACTTGATCCCAGGACTCCAGGATCACGCTCTGGGCTGAAGGCAGGAACAAAACCGCTGAGCCATCCAGAGATCCCCACACTTACTGATTTCAAAATTTACAACAAAGCTACAATAATCAAGATAGTCTGGTACTGACAAAGGACAGATATCTAGACAATGATAAAGAATTGAGATTCCAGAAATTAACCTTCACATTTACAGTCAGGTAATTTTTTTTTATGATCAGTTGATTTTTTTAAAGATTTTATTTATTTATTCATGAGAGACACAGAGAGATTGGCAGAGACATATATATAGAGAGAAGTAGGCTTTCTGCAGGTACCTCAACCACTGAGGTACCCAGGTGCTCCCAATCAGTTGATTTTTGATAATGGTATCAAGAAAGTCCAATGAGACAAAAAAAACTTTTCAACAAATGGTGATAGAATAGCTCAAAGGAATGAAGTTAAACTTCCTCACACTGTACACAAATTTTAAACAAAGATGAATCAAATACATAAATATAAAATCTAAAACTATAAAGCACTTAGAAGAAAATATAAGGGTAAATCTTTTGACCTTAAGTTGGGCAAAGCCTTTCTAGATATGACACCAAAAGTACAAGTAAGAAAAGAAAAATTGACCAATTTATCAAAATTTGAAACTCCTGTGTTTCAAAGCATACCATGAAGAGAAGGAAAAGGGCCCACAGAATGGTAAAAAAATATTTGCAAATCTGATGTGGGACATTTAACTAAAATATATAAAGAACACTTATGACTCAACATTAAAAACTAAATAACCCAGTTAAATAATAGGCCAATAGTCTAAACACACATCTCTTCACAGAAGATGAACAAATGACCAATAAGCACAAGAAACAATACTCAATATTATTATCCATGGGGTAAATTAAAATTAAAATCATAACATACCATTCAACCATGCTGGTATGGCTTTAATAAAAATTACAGATATCAACAAGGGTTGATCATGATGCAGAGAAATTGAATCCTTATAAACTGCTAGTGGGGTTGTAAAATGGCTGATAATTCCTCAAAATGTTAGACATGTAACTATTATATGATGCATCAATTCTACTCTTAGGTCTATATCCAGAGAAATGAATACTCATGTCCACACAAAACTCATATGCAAATTATCACTCTACACTATTTTTCATAACAGCCAAATGAAAATAATCCAAATGTCTATCAACTGATTAATGGAGAAATAAATGTGATACATCTGTAAAATGTAATTGCATTCAGCTATAAAAAGAGTAAAATGCTGATACTGGAACATGGATGAAACTTGAAAACATTAGGTTAAGTGAAAGAAACATATCAGATAAGTCTACATGTCATATGATTCTATTTATACGAGATGTCTGGAATGGACATTGAGTAGATGATTGATAATTTAGGGGTGGAACTTGTGGTAAGGGAAAAGGGGTGAGTGCCCGCAAGTGGGTACAGGGTTTCTTTGAAAATGAGGGAAATGTTCTAAAATTAATTGTGGAAACAGTTTCACAACTGTATAAATGTGCTAAAAATCATTGTTTTATATATATTTTAAATTGGTGATGTGTGCAATATGTGAATTATATCTCAATAAAGCTCTCCTTCTCTCACACACACACATACACACACACATCCCAGCAGGAGAGGGAGAAAATACCTAAGAAAGTAAAGAACAAAAACATGAATATTAAAACTTGAGCATCTGGGCAGCCCTGGTGGCCCGGTGGTTTAGTGCTGCCTTCAGCCTAGGGTATGATCCAGGAGACCTGGGATCGACTCCCACGTTGGGCTCCCTGCATGGAGCCTGCTTCTCCCTCTGCCTGTGTCTCTGCCTCTCCCTCTCTCTCTCTCTCTGTGTCTGTCATGAATAAATAAATTTTAAAAATCTTAAAAAAAAAAAAAACTTGAGCACTGTAGCTCTGGTCATTTAGATCTTGTTCTATAGGTCTTAGGTATAGACCATTTATTTCATATGTCATCTCCTTGATTCAAGGATCTTGTTGGAATCCATCTACTCCAAAAGATAACCTGAATCCAAAACAGTCCCCAAATCATTATTTTGAAGTCTCTGATTGGGGTTGCTTTCCAGGGATTCAAAGGTTATTTGTGTCTCATTAATTTAAAGACTTTGATCAAAGGATCAATACATTGGAGGTTTACTGCTGTGCTAGCTGTTAACATTGCATCATAAGAACTTTTCCATTGGAGCTCTAGGGCTTTTGCTCATGTCTCTTTCAGAGCACCTATTCTTCAGGTTTAAGGTCGTGCAAAGGTTTTTAAGATCATAATGGAAGTCTGCTCATACCTGTGGATTATAAGTCTGGATATGTCACAAAAGTTCCTTGTGACATTTGACCATGTCTGCTTGCAATAGGTTGGAGACTACAATTAGAAGTCATATTCCTGGATGAGTATGTAGACTAACCTGTTACTCAGCATAACAGAAGAGTCAATGAACCCCAAAGAAATTAGTAACATTGCCAATACCCTTAGGTTATGGAATTTTTAAGGATTCTCTACCAACTTTCCTTATTTTAGTTTCTGAATCCCACTTTTTTCTTTCTTAAATATTGAATCTAATATATAAAGTAAAGTTTCTGGGGGTGTAATTCCAGTAAAACAAGTATTCCCATCACTTTAAAGATGGGTAAGAATTCTGCAGCCTGAGAACACAAAATTAAGTGATATTTTTGTGGTCAATTCAATGGCGGTCAATTTCATGTAAAAAAATAATTATTAAGATTCCACTTACGGTTCTCCAGAGCTGCCAAGAAATTATCATGAAGAGCTCCTGAACTAATTACACTTGAACTCTACTAAATACATGGCATTTGGAGTATCATGGAGCTGGGATGTTACTGGGTACTACTATGCACCATGACGATCAGTCATAGCATTTCCTTTAGCTTTCATGTTCTTTTTTTGGTTTAAGTTTTGGTATAAGTTTCTATATTTAAAATTACTATCTACTAAGAAAGCATTAGAGTATCTAAATGTCGTCTAACTTTTTGGGGTTTTTGATGAGCTCAGTAATATTTTTTTTATTTCCAAAAGCACCCCAAATCTTAGACTAATCCACTGGCATGCATCCCATCTGTATATATATTAACCATCTAATATCTAACTAACTGGCAAATTCTGGTGAGTGAAATGAATTAATGCCATTTGTCATTTTTTGACCTCTAGAATGGAGTGAGTTGATATTTTTCTTTTTCAGTCTTAAAATATTATCTAGAATATCTAGAATTAGAATTAGATCTAATTCTAATTAATCTAGATTTTTCTGTTAAAGATGGAGATCTAATAAATCTGGGATCTAGATAGTTCCTATATTGAACCTAAGCAGTCATGAGTTTCCCCTTCTTCTGTTAATGAAAGAAGAAGAGCAGGATTAAATGTATTACAACAATGAATAAATGTATGTGAGGAAGAAAGTAATAGAATTTCACAGGAGATAAGCCTGAGAAATGTTGTGAATTATCTGCAACAAAATTTGCATAGCATGAGGGACCATTAGATATAAGACTTTAAAGCCAAGGACCAAGTGACCAGAAGATGCACTAGCTTAGCTGATTCTCTTATTGTGCTAAAACAAGGTAGGTGGACTTTTGCTACTGAGGCAAGAAGAATGCTGTGGTAAACTGTTGGTCTTAGATGTTTCCTGTAAAGCTAACACTTCACCTGAAGAGCTTGTCCTGACTACCCAACATGAATAGCTAAAAGATCTTACGATAATAAGGTAGGCAGAGGAAGGTGTAGTTGAAGAACTAATTTTAAATTGCAAAATGCATGCATATTTTTAGTTTCCAAAAAGAAGTGTTAGTGAGTGAAACCTTGGTTGAGCAATACAGAACTGTAGCAATTTCAGAAACAGCAGGGATCCATTTTTTGTAGTAGTTAGTGAGACCCAGGTACCTTTTTAAATGTCCCTTAACGATTGACCTTAAGAGAGTTTTTAAAAGATTAACAAGGTTAAAATCAGTTGTGAAAAAGAGATTGACCTTCTTTAGATAAATCTACCCCTAGTCAAGCACTTGGTCTGTAACTTTTCTTTGAAAATTTTACATTTTTAAACCATCTTGGAAAGCACCTCTTCTCTAGAACACAGCAGAAGATCATGATTGGATAAGGGTACAATTACAGGGAAATTTAAGCTTCTTAAGATTCTGGTTAAGGACAACTTAGAGTAGGAGGGTGTTGCAGTAAATCCCTGAGACCTAATGTCCAGGTATATTGTTGAGCTTCTAATGAAAATGTAAATAGGTATCTAGGGACAGTTAAGAATGCAAAACAGAAATCTACAACTGGAAAATATAGAGCCTCAAGTGGGACCAAAAAATAAGTTTAATTCTATAGGTGTATGCGAGATAACCATATACATAAAAATTGTACATCCTCTCATATACAGTGTAATGATTAGGAGATGACGAGTATTATAAGGATGGGTACAGAGTATGATATCCCTTCTGCTGCTGCTTTTGATTTTTGTTTTTAGACTTTCCTTAGCTTCTGGTATTAAAGGATATTGTAAAGGCTTGGTTATTAGAGGTTTGGATGGAATAATATGAGTTTGATGGATCTACTGTGTATATATTTGTACACAAGGAGTACTGCACCTCAGCGAAATCTTCAATTTGAATTTGGTATAGATACAAGGATACTGGTAAGTCAACATGCAAATTTACTGTGACCTACTTAAGGGAAGAGACCTCAGGGACTAGGAGGAAGGGCCTAAAAGGAGAAATTTTAATGGAGCAATGTCATTTGCACGTAGATCACTTCCTATTAATTTAGCAGGAGGAGAAACGAATATCTCTCAGCTAAATGTCCAAGGATGGTGGTTGCTGATTGTGACATGAAGATAGTTAAAGGTTGTTAGGAATTGGGCCCTGAATTGCTCATTGTCACCAGGACATAGCTTGTGTAATAGTGGCGAGGTTTAAGGTTAATTTAGAGAAACTTCCCTTTTGAGTGAGGATAAAGTGAGATTCTGTGCATTTGATTTCTCACCAGATTATTGGCTCCTGACTCTGCAAAAAGACCACCAGCATAGTCTGTTGATTAAGCAATATTGAATTCATTAGACTTACTGCAATAGGGACTATAGGGGTAAGACATCAGGAAAGAAATTTATGAAATCTTGGCAAGTGGATTCAAATAGATTAAGGTAGATATTTCCAGGTGGGTGTCTTAATCCACTTGGGCTACTCTAACAAATTACCACAGACTAAGTGGCTGAAACAACAATTTATCTCTCATAGTTCTGGAGGCTGGATGTCCAGGATCAGTGTATCTGCATTGTGCAGGTCTGGACAGAGCCCTCTTTTGGCTTGCAGACTGCTGACTTCTTGCATCTCCCCATGTGGCAGAGAGCAAGGAAGGGAAGGTAGCACTCTCCTGGCTTCTAAGGGCTTTAATCCCAACATAAGGCCTCCACTCTCCTGGTCTAGTCACCTCCCAAAGGCTCTACCTCCTAACACCATCTCACTGGAGGTTAGATTTTCAACATATGAATTGGGAACGGAATCCATTATAGTAGGGAACTGATTAGGATTTGTAACAACATAGTTTGTCTCTATGCATACAACAAGGGATTGAGCTGTGCCTTCATAATTGAATTGGCCAGCGCTTTGCCCCGCTGAGCAAATTTGTGTTGGTAAGGAAGTTATTTGCCCATAGATTTACATGCTTATTTAGGTAAATCAGTTTTCAGAAATTTCTTGAAGTGAACAGTATAGTTTTTTATTAGTCTTATCTTCTTGGGTAAGAATTTCATGAAACAAAGAATTCTCAGTCTTGATAGTTAATAGATATGGACTCAAGTGTATTCAGTTCTCGTTTGCATTCTTCTCTATTTAATAATAATTACATGAAAGTTGAAATAGAAATTGATTGCCATACTTAAACATTATATTCTGCTGACAGTGATGGAGGCATTAATATCTGGTATGTGATCTCTACAAGGAAAAATTCACCAAGAGTGCTTTAAATTTAGTATATTTCAATAAACTGTGCAAGGTTTAACCACCATGACCTACTAGTATTTATCTACAATAGTTTCAGAACCATTTGTAAACTCCTTATGGAATTTAGGATACAGCTTTGACACTTAGTGTGGTTTTATTATAGTTAGATATAAGCAAATAATATACTTTGATTAGAGAAGTTGCACAGCTTCTTTGAATTGGTTTAGTACACAAATGTACCTTACGCTAAGATTTTTTCGTTTTTAAATGCATATATGGTTACATATACATGTAATGTTGAAAAGATTTATGGTTAAGGTAGAAGACACTAATCAGAACATATTTTATCAGTAAAGTTAGTTCTTAACAAACTCTATCCACTCTCCAAATCCTATTTCAAATGCTACTCAAGACTACGGCATTCCCACAATGTAGTTAATACCTCCAACCTTCATGAAAGTTTCTTCTCCTAGCATGTGAGACCTCACACTTATTGTGTTTATTCTCTCACTGACTTTCCTTCTAAGTCTCTCTGACTCCATCTCTTCTAAACTATCTTAAGTAGAGATTGGAGTATACTCTCAGGCTTTTTACATACAATGCTTCCTTCTCTTTCAGAGATGGATTTACTTTATATGGGAGTCTCTTCCCAGTGACAGAGACCCAGTAATATGTTCACAGGGTTATACAGTTTTTGTCAAATTTGCAAAAGTAAGATGTTTAAAACATTACCAGATAATTGTTTCTCTTCCCAGTATGATTTCCCCTATAATTTTTGTTCTATTTGAGGTTCCTGGAGTAGCCAAGCACATTTTAGTGGTATAGCTAAGGGAAAGAAGGCTGAAATTACAAAGCAAATTACGTAAGAGTAATCACCCCCTTTCCTACAGTTTTGTTTTCTCTGGTTTCAGTTATCTGGGGTTAATTGTGGCCTGGAAGCAGATCTTCCTCCTTCTGACATTAATAGAAGGTCAAAAGTAGCCTAGAACTATATCACAATGCCTGTGTCATTCAGCTCACTTCATCTCATTACACAGGCATTTTGCCATCTCACATCATCACAAAAAGGATGAGAAAGGTACTATAAGATATTTTGGGAGAGAGAGAGAGAAATCATATTCACATAGCTTTCATTACAGCACATGGTTATAATTGTTCTACTTTATTATAGTTAATGTTGATATGCTAATATCTTACTGTGCCTAACTTATAAATTAAATTGTATCATAGGTGTGTATGTATAGGGAAAAATATGGCATAAACAGATTTTGGTACTGTTCATGGTTTCCAGCATCCACTGGGAGTCTTGGAACATATCCCCCACTGATAGTGGGGGACTATCATAATTTTATTTTAAATTTTAAATTTATGTTTTGTTGATTGTGGTTGAGGGACTAAAATCTAGCTAAGATTTGGGAACACTTAGTTGGGAAAATACCATTTACCTGCAATTTGGACACATTTTGGACACATTTTATTTTTGAAATAAAAATACAAGTACAGATTCCTGATTTGAACTTATCTAAAAGACATCTCTTTTGTCATATTTAAATTTACTTATTGAAGAAGTGACAAAATTCAGATAAAATTAAAAGAATAGGGATCCCTGGGTGGCGCAGCGGTTTGGCGCCTGCCTTTGTCCCAGGGCGCGATCCTGGAGACCCGGGATCGAATCCCACGTCGGGCTCCCGGGGCATGGAGCCTGCTTCTCCCTCTGCCTGTGTCTCTGCCTCTCTCTCTCTCTCTCACTGTGTGCCTATCATAAATAAATAAAAATTAAAAAAAAAATAAAAAATAAAATAAAATTAAAAGAATAGGAAAATCTATAAAGATGGTTAATGAAATCAATAGATTATTCTGACTTCAACAAGTGAATTGCAACAAGAAATGTTTCATATTCTTCATTCAAGAAATGTTTGCATTCTAAAAGCAAACATAAATTTCAAGTTGAAATAAAAATTTGGATTTTGTTTAATAATCTACTAAATGAAAAGCAATGAATCATACAAACACATAACACCTCCATTGACAAAGATAACATAAAATATATGACCTATTGCTTATAATAAGACATCGACAACCAATTGATTACTGAAATATTAATTCAGAGTAGGCTAGCCACTGCAGAAGAGTAGTGAATGTTGTTCTAAGGATCTCAAGATCTATGTTCCACCCAGAGCAATATCCCTTCACCTGCTGGCCAACTTATTGTCTGTCCCTATTTATAATGCTGAAATACAAACAAAATAGACTTCTTAGGATATTGAGAATTTATGGAAAATAGATGAAGTATTTTGAACTCTTTAAAAATGACTGAACTTGATATTGTGGCAGGGATTTGATCATTATCAGTTTAATTGGTTGTTTGTATATGGATATATCCTAGACAATGGGTCAGCTAAATTTTCTGTAAACTGTGAAAGTCAATATTTTATGCTTTATGAGCTATATGGCCACTGTAATGTGAAAACATCTATAGCCAATATGCAAATAAACAAGCTTGACTGTGTTCCAAAAATACTTCACTTATAGACACTGAAATTTGAATATCATACAAATTTTATGTGTCATAGAATTTTAATCTTTTTAAAAAATTTTGTCATTTAAAAGTATGAAAACCATTCTTAGTGTGTAATTCATTCAAAATCAGGCAACAGATTTGATTTGAGAGCCATGGTGTGCCAACCCCTATTATAGGGAAAAAAAATAACTAAATAAATAAATATTGTGGAAAAATAATTAGTGCAAATGAAAATATGAAATGCTCTGATGTCTTATAGCTCATATATAAAAAGCATTTGAGATTTATTTTTTTCACATATAAATACAATTCTGAAAATTACAAGTAAAAGCTGGTGAAGCTTGGGGCACCTGGGTAGCTCAGTTAGTTAAGTGTCTGAATCTTGGCTTGGGCTTAGGTTATGATCTCATGGTCAGTTGTGAGATCCAGCTGCAAAGGTCTCCTTGCTCAGAGCAAAGTCTACTTCAAATTCTCTCTCCCTCACCCTCCCTCTCTTCCTCTGCTACCCCTTCCCCACCCTCCAAACTCACACATACTCTATCTTGGATACACAGATAAAACCGTAAAAAAAAAGTGGGGGAGGGAATGAAGCTAAAAGAAACTTAAATTTTTTTTAATTATTGTTTAAGTTCCTTAATCATGTTAGAGGAAAATTACATTTCCTATTCCCATATAAAAAATAGTTCAAAATTGTTGTCATATGAATATGTGATTAAAAAGTATATAGCTAAAATATGGGGGGAGGGTGGTATAATAGAGGTGGTTATTAATAAAAATCTTATTTTTGTGGATTTTATGATGTTTGAGGTATTTTATTTAACACCTAAAATTATAATTAGGGTGGATTCTAAATAATTTCTAAGTAACTATGCATTCTAATATTCTAAATTCATTCTAAACATTCACATTAACTTAAATTTTAATTTATGATTATATAGTCCCTTCTTAAGAAAGTTTCTATATGTATAAAAGATTTAGGCATCATAAAACTTATACCTATTTGTACATGATCTTATTTAAGCTATATATGTATTTTTTCATGCCTTTGAAATTTGTATTTCTAGCCCTGACATTACCCTAAACTCCATATGTATGGAAATATATATATATATTTCTTTTCATAGTATTTGTGACTAGTTGGAGAGAATTAGTGCAGACTGATAAGGGATCATTTATGGAATCAATATAAGTACTAACAAGACGACTAGAGAGGGGTGACTGGGTGGCTCGGTGGTTGAGCATCTGCCTTCAACTCAGGGCGTGATCCCAGGGTCCTGGGATCCAGCTCCACACTGGGCTCCCAGCAGGGGACTCCAGCTCCACACTGCTTCTCCCTCTGCCTATGTCTCTGACTCTCTGTGTGTCTCATGAATAAATAAATAAAATCTTAAAAAAAAAAAGATGACTAAAGAGAGGAGGATACAAAAAAATTTATACTAATTTATAGTATAAATTAGTAGTAGAGATTAAAGCCAAATTCTGTGCAAGGTCCATGTGACCTCATTATTATCTGTGACATTTGAATCTGGATCAGAAATAAAACACTTAGAATGGAAAGTGGGTTTGACAACCCTTCTTCTAGAAGTTCTCTGAGCCCTGGGAAGACTGCCTCTGGATGTCATTATCCATCACAAGTAATTATTAACTGTCATAGAATATTCAGGAACCCAGACACATCCCTGATTTGCAGATTCTATAGGACAAATCTTGAATCTGGTCCAATATTGGGCTTTGTATTAAACCAAGTTCTCTGATAAACTCCAGAATTCTGTGATGGTGTTAAATAAGACAGACAAGAGAGTAGTATACTGAACTAAGTCCAGTAGAATGAGCCTATCAAGACAGTAGGGCCAGGACCTTGACAGGAGCAGAGGATCTGAGTACTGTATGAGGCCAAACCTGAACATTTCTTTTCTTTCTTTTCTTTTTTTTCTGAACATTTTTAAAAAATATTTTATTTATTTATTTCAGAGAGAGAGAAAGAGCACAAACAGGGGAAGTGAGAGAGAGAAGGGAGAAGCAGGCTCTCCACTGAGCACGGAGCCTAATGTGGGGCTCCATCCCAGGACCCCGAGATCATGACCTGAATCGAAGGCAGATGCTTAACCAACTGAGCCACCCAGGCACCCCTTTTTTGAACATTTTCAAATCTAGGCCTTCCCACCCCATTTGCCCATCTCTTAGAATGCTTGAGTATTCTGAAGACAAGAAAGTCAAGGTAAAAAGAAAGGACTATGTCACTAAGGTCTCCCAAATGCTGAGAAGCCCTGTATTAGGGCTGCTGTAATAAAATATCACAGACTGGGTGATGTAAACTTATTTTATCTCCACTGTGGAAATAGAAGTCCAAGATCAAAGTGTTTGCAGGTTTGGTTTCTTCTGAGGTCTCTCTCCTTGGCTTGTAGACAGCTGCCTTTATCCTGTGTCCCCACACGGTCATCCCTCTGTGTGTGTCTATGTCCAAATCTCTTCTTATAAATCCATAAGTCATACTGTATTTAGATCCACCATAACAATATTAGTTTAGCTTAATTACCTCTTTAAGTTACCTATCTTCAAACACAATCACATTCTCAGATACTGGGAGTATAGGCTTCAAAATATGAATTTGTTGGAGGGAACACAATTCAGCCTGTAACCAGATCCTGTAAGTGGGTAAGGAGGATCAGGTGAAGCCCTCTTGCTATGGCAGTGGAGGAAGAGCAGCAGAAACCACTGACAGCACAGAAGTCTGCAGAGTACGGGCAGTGAACTGTGGACAGTTTAAGATCAGCTATTCATGGAAAGCAAGCACATGTCAAACTCACAGGCAACACAGAAATAGTAACTGGTGGAGCAAAAGAAAAGCCAAAGATGTAAAAACGAAAGCATCAGCACCAACTCAGGAACAGCTCTGATCACATGGTAGGATCTACATCCAGCTTCTCCTAGAGGGAATTATAAAGTAGAAATGCTAGAGGAGGCCAAGCTTCCATGCAATCAAGCAAGCACGATGCTCAAAGCACTGAGATTTGGAGTATGACTATAACTGCAACACGTTTCTATTCAAGGGTGGGTGAGGCTGGGGAATCTGAGTTACCTACACTTTTGCATATAGTCATTCTTAACAGATGGGCTTCTTTTGTGCTCTCGTGATTCTAGCAGCATATTTCCCAAGTTCTGTAAATTGACTCAGGTTCTGCAAGTCCAAATTTTGTTTTCTTTGCTAATAAGTTCCCACAGAATTTGTCAAAATGAGATAACCAAAAATAAATTTCTTATGTTGGAATTACAAAAATTATCAAAGTACTTTATATTTCATGGCTCATATGTAATTAAATAGGAAGTCTGGTCCTAGTTGGGTTTTTCTTTTCCAGAGTAGTGAGTAAGCATCAGCATTAAAATGATCACCTTAAGATTTTCATTGGGGTTATAACGTCTTTTAAAAGGGCTAATTATATATGTGCATACTTGATTTCAATAAACTTTTCAATAATTGAAAACTACATTTAATTTTTAAAAATTTTTTAAAATTTATTTGCTTGATAGAGTGAGAGAAAGAGCACAGAGGGAGAAGGGGAAGTGGACTGCTCACTGAGAGAGAGTTAGATGTGGGGCTCAATCCCAGGACCCTGAGATCATGATTGAGCCAAAGGCAAATGCTTAATCGATTGAGCCACCCAGGTGCCTCAACCTACATTCAAAAAACTGGTATATTAACCTGAAAGACATGGACATACTTTCAATTCTGTGTAAAGCCAGTTTGGCATCCCTAGCATGATTTAATGTTAATCATGTCACTTTAATATTGAATTTTCCAAGATTATTCACTACTTTCTTGTGCCCAAAGATTGTCCTGAAGAGTCGGAATAATGTAATAATCAAAGACAATGGCTCCAGACACAGAATGTCTGTATGAATCCCAGCCCTGCTTAACCTCATGGAATTTCTGTGAAGATTAGGTGAGATAATATTATAAACTACCTGACATGTAGTGAATGTGCAATAAATTTTAGCTGCTAATATAATGAAGAAGGAGAAGGAGAAGGATGAAAAATGAGGATGAAAAAGTCACTGGTTTATCATGAGTTTCTTTTAAGTGACTCTTACAGTCAGAGGTTGAAGGAGGTAGGAAGCCAGGATGCTGATTCCCAAACTTGGTCCTTGCTCTTTGCTAACAAGCATATACACCTGCAGAGGTGTCATCAGGTATGAGATATCTCGCTCTTATAGGCAATTGCCATTCTATTCTCTGGAATATCTTCAAGTGATCAAGCAAGTGTCCAAATGCCCTCTGGAACAATCCATCTGAGGAACTTGTAATTACTGACAGATGGTATTCTTGCAGTGTCTATAACACCACATATTTAATGCACTACATTTCAATTCATTTCTTTGTACAATGTTTGAGGTGTGGGAATATGGGTAGGAATAGCTCAGAAATATGTGGATAGATTTAAATATGTCTGTATCAGTCTCTGAATTTCTTAAACAACGATCTATCATCCATATTCAATCAGAAAACCATAATTAAGGCATTAACTTTGAGCTGTTTCAGTAAATCACAGTCTGTATGCCAACTTCATCCCCACTTCTAACCAGGCACTCACAAATTCTGGCACTCCCTGATTTAGTGGGATACATCCATAATGTCAGTGGCTCAAGTTGTAACAATTTGTGGTAGTAAAACACGTATAAAGGTAAGCATCTCCCCCAGAAATTGAAGCTGTCTCCCTGACCTTATTATCTCTGTAATCCAGTGAGAAAACCAGACTGCATGACAAGCTGCATTTTGTGTTATTTTACATTTATTACCTGTATAAATAGATTCATCTGCATGGATTGTGTCTGTGAACTATTTTTTAGTAGCATTATACAATACACTATATTTAGGTATATTATACAACATGTAACTAAAGTGACACTCAGGATTGCTTTCTATGATATAGTTATGGAAAAGGTGTATATGGTTGCCATCTGCGTTCAGAGATAACATAACTCATTCCTGGCAATTCTGTAAAACAACTAAAATGAAACCCAAGGACAGTCACTCCTCTCTTTGTGTGCCATCGAGCACCTGCAAAATCAGTAATGACAACATGCACCAGGAGCAACCAAAGCTACTGAAGCAGAAAAGAACTTAATTAGCCCATCCTATTATCTCAAAACCTCTGAAAAAGAGCTTTTATGTGATCTCTCCTGATTTGCAAATCATCTTTTTCTTTTTAATTAAAACATTACTTAAAGAAAAA
Organism: Vulpes lagopus; assembly: GCF_018345385.1. Lineage (NCBI taxonomy): Eukaryota > Metazoa > Chordata > Mammalia > Carnivora > Canidae > Vulpes > Vulpes lagopus. The sequence continues at coordinate 35,633,604 of NC_054831.1, forward strand.
CACTGCGTGCGCACGGGCACACACACACACACACACACACACAATTTTACTACCAAGTGCAAATCCGGAAGAAGTAGCCAGTGCTGCTTCCAGCAGGCCGCCATATTGCAGGGGCAGCAGGCCCAGCAGGCGTTACTCTCTAGCAGTAAATACCACCCTCCTCCCCACTGGGAAAATGACCCAAACAGCAGGAACAGAATCATGCTCTCTCAGCATCACTTCATCCAATTCTATCATCTCTCTCCGCATTTTTACCACTGCCTAACCCTAGGTTGTCTTTTGAAAATTCCTTTCTTTACATTTACCTCTAACAAAGATGTCCTTCAGATCTTATCAAACTTAGCTGCCAAATATAAATTTGGGTGCATCCAAGGCAAATATTTGTTGGAATATAAGCATATGACTGATTATTTAAACACAACAATTCTGTATGGCATGATCCAGTTTTTCTGTCCTTCTACTGCTTTACTGATATGATTTATTAAATATTGTACAAGCCCAGATGTCCCACCAAGATAAAACTCATCTGACTGAGAAGAAAACACTGACTTGTAGAAAAGGTACTTTAGGAAATGGTTAACTACCTTTAAAAAATATTTTGCTTTAGAAAAGGATCTGGCATGCTGAAGTTTAAGTATATAGAACAAAGAAAAGCAGAGGTCCTCCTGATTAGAAATAAAGTCTATGTAGACATGTGTGCGTTGCCCCTGGAAATAATTGGCCCAGCAAAACTGGGAGAGGAGTTTCTTACTCTTCCCTGGAGAATTTGTTTCTATTCTTTTCTTCACAGTTTCAGCTTTTATATTTTTTTTATAGATAGATACATCTGCATAGATTGTGTCTGTGAACTAATTTTAGTAGCATTATAGAGTTCTAATTTTTGTATTTTGGGGGGACCCGCATTACCTTTTTCATATTTTCTTCCTACTTTGATTTTCCTGAAGCCAATGTAGGCAATTTCTTTTTCTTTTTCATCATCAATCTGCCCTATCACCTCTAGTAACCATGTAACCATGTTTGTTCTTTATTGTTGGAGTCTGTTTCTTGGTTTGTCTCTCTTTCTCCTTTGTTTTTTGTTCTGTTTCTTAAATTCTACCTATGAGTGAGATCATATGGTATTTGTCTTTCTCTGACTGACTTATTTAGCTTAGCATTGTACTCTCTAGATGCACCCATGTTGTTTCAAGTGGCAAGACTTCATTGTTTTTTTATGACTGAATAATGTCCCATTGTGTATATAAACCATGTCTTCTTTATCCACTCATCTATCTATGGATACCTGGTTTGCTTCCATAGTTTGGCTATTGTAATAGAGGAGATTTCAGTGATAGCAATGGTGGCGATCATGCTGGAAGAGGGGTGGAAAGAACAGGCAAAGTCCTCCACTCCTCCCTCTGCTCCAGCTCTTGCCTTCCCAGCCCAGCACTGATCCTCCTAGGGACACTTCCTCTCACTGCCTTGATGCATCCTGATCCTGATTCCATCTTCTATACCCCATTCCCTATACCAAAATGACATTCGAATATGTGTGCCCTTATTTTTCCCACAAGGTTGAAAGGGGAAAAAAGGGAAAAGAGAGGAAGAAGGAAGACAGAACTGATTCTGTCACCTATTACAACTATTTAATAAACATAAATCTTAACACCCCCCCCCTCCCCCGCAAAATCAAAAGACCCCTGTACATGCTCAGGACAAAACCATGAAAGAGTGACAAACTCTGTGTCCTCAGAAAACAATAATGAGTTCTGGCTCTGAAGAGACCATGGGCACAGGCTTTAACACTGATCAGACGCTTTTGTCTATACCAACTCACTGTCCTACCAAGATGTCTTTATGTTGCATACTGTAAGAAAAATGTGAAGGAGAAAGAGGATATTTGAAAAAAAAATTGACCCGCAGGGAAACCTGAGTGGAGCATCAGCGGTTGAGCATCTGCCTTCTGCTCAGGTGTGATCCCGAGTCTAGGGATCTAGTCCCACATTGGGCTTCTCTGCAGGGAGCCTGCTTCTCCCTCTGCCTGTGTCTCTGCCTCTCTCTCTCTCTCTCTCTCTCTCTCTGTATGACTATCATAAAAAAAAAAAAAAAGGCCACATGGGGGTGTTGAGGAAGAGTGCAGACCAAGAGAGAGGCAGGACCTGGGGACATGTGTTTTTTAGGGTGGCGTGCTTTGGGGTTGCTGGATTAGGGCCAGATCGGTCAATTTAAATAAACCAAGAGAGTGCTGCATGGGAGGCTCCCAGGGTTTATAAGTGACCCATAGAGCATATAACACTGGAAGATGGTGAGACTGTTTATCACAAGGCTGCTGGGGAAGTCATGTCAGGAACTTACATTTACTGGTGACTCTGTGGGCTGCTGTGCATGCACTTGCATGAAGGGCTTGGGGTCAATTTAAAGTGCCCCCGAGCCATTTGGCCAAAGTAAATGGATGAGGAGACAACAATACCAAGGAGTATTTTAGCTAAATTCTCTATACATATGGGAGCATTTGACAGGTTTTCTTTCATTTTGAAGGCTAATATTCTGTTGTATGTATATGCACACCATATGGATAAGATAAAGATAATTTTCTTTATCCTCTTATCCATTGGTGGACATTTGGGCTGCTTCCATCTCATGGCTGTTCTGAATAATGCTGTAGTAAAAATGTGCTCGATGAATTCTTTTGACTACTACCCAGAAATGTAATTGCTAGATTATATGGTAATTCTATTTTATTTTTTTGTGGAATCACCATATGGTTTTCCATAATGGCTACACCATTTTATTTTTATTTTATTTTATTATTTATTTTATTTTTTTATGGTTGCACCATTTCATAGTCCCACCACCAGGGCACAAGGGTTCTAATTTTTTTACCCATTCATCAGTTGATGTACACTTAAGTTGTTTCCATACTTTGGCTATTGTAAATAATGCTGCAATGAACATGGAGGTCCAGGTATTTCTTTAAGATAGTGGTTTCTTTATTATAAATGTATACACAGAAATGGAATTGCTGGATTGTATGTATTTCATTTTTTAACTTTTTTGAAAAATTTCCATACTATTTTCCATAGTGACTATACCAATCTATATCCTCTCCCACAGTGTACAAGGATCCCTTTACTTCATATCTATGGCAGTATTTGTTATCTCTTATCTTTCTTATAAACCCATTCTAACAGGTGTCAGGTGAGATCTCATAGTGGTTTTGATTTGCGTTTCCCTGATGATTAGTGATGATGAGCATCTTTACATGTACCTGTTGCTCATTTGTATATCTTTGAAGAAATGTCTATTTAGGTCTTTTGCCCATTTTCTTCATTCTGTTTTCCTATTAAGTTGCATGAGTTCTTTATATATTTTGGATATTAACCCCTTATCAGATATATGACTTGCAAATACTATCTCCCATTTGTAGGTTGCCTTTTCATTTGGTTGGTTTTCTTTGCTGTGCAGAAGCTTTTTATTTTGATACAGTCTCACTTGTTTAGCTTTGTTTTGTTGGTTTTGCCTTTGGTATCAAATCTAAAAAATCATTACCAAGAACAATATCAAAATGATTATCCCCTGTGTTCTCTTCTATGAGATTTACAGTTTTGGGTCTTATGTTTAAGTCTTTAATCCATTTTGAGTTGATTTTTGAGTATGGTATGAGATAGGGAACCAGTTTCATTCTTTTGTATGTGACTGTCCAGTTTTCCCAGCACCACTTATTTATGGAACTATCCTTTCCCCATTGTATATTCTTAGCTTTTTGACATGATTCAATTGACCATATATGTATGGGTTTATTTCTGGACACTATATTTTGTTTCATTATTTTATGTGTCTGTTTTTATGCCATTACTATATAACTTTGGAGTGTAGTTTGAATTCAAGAACTGTGATATTTCCAGTTTTGTTTTGTTTTTTTATTTCAAGATTGTGCTGGCTACCTGGGGTCTTATCATTTCATACAAATTTTATGATTGTTTTATTTCTATGACAAATGCCAGTGGAATTTTAATAGATATTACATTGAATCTGTATACTCCTTTATGTAATATGGACATTTTACAATATTAATTACTCCAATTCATAAGGATGGAATACCTTTCCATTTCGTTGTGTCTTGTTCAATCTCTTTCATCAATGTCTTATAGTTTTCTGAGTATAGATATTTCATCTTTTAGTTAACTTTACTCCTAAGTATTTTTTTCCACATAATTATAAATGGGATTGTTTTCTTAATTTTTCTTTCTAATGTTTTATTGTCAGGGTTTGGAAATGCAACTGATTTTTATATATTAATTTTGTATTCTGCAACTTTACAGAATCTTTCTTTCTTTTTTTTTTCTTGGAGTCTTTAGGGTTTTCTTTTTTCTTTTTTAAGATTTTATTTATTTATTCATGAGAGACACAGAGAGAGAGGCAGACAGAGACATAGGCAAAGGGAGAAGCAGGCTCCATGCAGGTAGTCCGATGCGGGACTCCATCCCTGGACCGTGGGATCACGCCCTGAGCTGAAGGCAGATGCTCAACCGCTGAGCCACCCAGGCATCCCTCTTTAGGGTTTTCTATATCATATCACCAGTAAGTAGAGACAGTTTTATATCTTCCTTTCTTATTTGGATGACTTTAATTTCTTTCTCTTACCTAATTTCTCTGGTTAGGACTTTCAGCGCTGTTAAACAAAAGTAGTGAGAGTAGCATCATTGTCTGGTTCCTGATCTTACAAGAATGCTTTCAGCTTTTCAGCATTGAGTATGATATAATCTGTTGACTCATCATATAGGGCATTTATTGTTTTGAAGTATATTTTCTCTATACCCAGATACCACTACATACCTATTTTGGCTTAAGTCTGGAACACTGACAATGCCAAATTCTTGGGAGGGTGTAGGGCAAAAATGCTCCTACATTGCTAGCAGGTATGCAAAATGGTGCAGACACTTAGGTTGCAGTGTCTTGAAAAGCTAAACATGTTCTTATCATATAACATAGAAGTCATTGCTTAAAATTTGCCCAAAGGAATTGAAAACTATGTCCACACAACAAATCTGCATACACAATGTTTGTAGAAGATTTATTCATGATGGCCAAAACTTGGAAGCAGCCAAGATATCCTTCAATAGATGAATGGATAAGTAAATGGCACATCTAGATAATGGAATATTATTTAACTCTAAAGAGAAATGACCTATCAAACCATAAATAACATGTAGGGAATATAAATGTATATTACTAAGTGAAAGAAGCCAATATTAAAAAGATGGCATACTATATAATTCCACTTATATGACATTCCAAAAAAGGTGAAACTATGGAGACAGTAAAAAGATCAATGGTTCTCAGGGGTTGAGAAAGAGGGGGAATGAATAGATGGAGCACAGTAGATTTTGGAGGGCAGTGAAAATATCCTGTATGATGCCCTAACAGTGGATACACATGATTATACATCTGTCCAAACCCATGGAAAATACACCACCAAGAGGAAACCCTAAACAAACTCTGGACTTTTGGTGATGATAATATATCATTCTAGGTTCATCAATTGTAACAAATTAAACCACTTTTGTGGGGGATGTTGATAGTAGAAGAGGTATGTATATGTCTAGGTAGGGAACATATGGAAAATCTCCATACCTTCCCCTCAGTTTTGCTGTGACCCTAGAATTTCTCTAAAAAATAGTCTTTACAAGAATTGAATGTTACCATACATTCATGGTGTTCTACTTGAGTTTGATCATTCATGATGATCTACTTGAGTTTTCAGTGCATTTCAATAAAATGTACACAAAGTGATCTCTCACATTCCATCATTGTGATAAAATTCCTCACATGTATGATAAATGGATTTTTAAATATAATGTCCCCCAACAAAATATAAATTAAGGACATAAAATAAAGGGAAGAACAAAAGAATAAAAAGTTGGATATTGGAGGCATCTGGAATATTAGCTAAGCATCAAAAGATTCCTTAAATCCTTAGCTTTCTAGGGTGTGAATGTTCCCTATGGATATTTATTTTCTGCTTTCTCTTTTTCAGCTTTTAGGCCACCAATGAGACATTTACCAAAGGCAAGAGTGATTCTGAAGACAATTTGCATATAACTTTCTTTAAGTAGTAAAAAAATCAAATTGTACGTGGAGGATCATAAAGAGATTCTATTATTCTATGAGTCACAGTTGTAGTAACAAACCAAAAACACCCTGACCAGGGCTGCTCTCTCTTTTTAAAAGTTTTTTTTAAATTTATTTTTGTTCTAAGTTTTTATTTAAATTCTAGCCAGTTAACATACAGTACAAATTAGTTTCAGTTGTAGAATTTAGTAATTTGTCACTTATACACAATACCTGGTACTCATCACAAGTGCCCTCCTTAATCTCCATCACCTGTTTAATCCATCTGCCTCACCCCCCTGCCACCCACTGCCTGTCCAGTAACCATAGGTTTGTTTTCTGTAGTTAAGAATCTATGTCTTGGTTTGCCTATCTTTTTTCCCCCACCATGTTCATTTGTTTTATTTCTTAAATTCCACATATGAGTGAAACCATATGGTATTTGTCTTTCTCTGACTGATGTATTTTGGTTAAGATGATACTCTTTAGCTCTATCCATGTACTTGCAAATAGCAATATTTCATTCTTTTTTTATGACTGAGTAATATATATATATATATATTTTATGACTGAGTTTTATATATATATATATGTTCATCATATATATATATATATCCATGTTCATCAGGGATATTGGACTGTAGTCCTCTTTTTTAGTGGAATCTTTGTCTGGTTTTGATATCAGAATAATGCTGACCTCAAAAATACAAATATATATATATATATATATCATATATATATATATATATCCATTCATTGGTCAATGGACATTTGGGCTCTTTCCATGATTTGACTATTGTAAATAATGTTGCTACCAACATCAGGGTGCATATGCCCCTTTGAATGAGTATTTTTGTATCCTTTGAGTAAATACCTAGTAGTGTAGTTGCTGGATGGTAGGGAAGTTCCATTTTTAAGTTTCTGAGAGATCTTTATACTGTTTTCCAAAGTGGCTACATCAGTCTGCATTCCCACCAACAGTGTAAGAGGGTTCTCCTTTCTCCACATCCTGGCCAATACCTGTTGTTTCCTGTGTTGTTGATTTTAGCCATACGTATTGATTTGAAGTGATATATCATTGTAGCTTTCATATGTATTTCCCTAATGGGGGAGTGATGTTAAGCATCTTTTCATGTGGTTATTAGCCATCTGTATGTTTTCTTTGGAAAAATGTCTATTCACATCTTCGGTCCATTTTTTAATGAGATTATTTGTTTTTGAGTATTGAGTTTTATAAGTTCCTTATAGATTTTGGATACTAATCCTTTACCAGATATGTAATTTGCAAATATCTTCTCCCCATTCTGTATGTTACCTTATAGTTTTGTGGATTGTTTCCTTTGCTGTGCAGAAGCTTTTCATTTTGATATAGTCTCAACAGTTTATTTTTGCTTTTGTTTCCTTTGCCTCAGGAGATGTATCTAGAAAGAAGTTGCTGCAGCCAGTGTCAAAGATGTTACTGCCTATTCTTCTCTAGGACTTTGATGGTTTCAAGCCTTACATTTTAGGCTTTAATCCATTTGAGTTTATATATGGGGTAAGAAAGTGATTCAGTTTCATTTTTTGGCATGTTTCTGTCCAGTTTTCTGAACAGCATTTGTTAAAAAGACTCTTTTTTTCCACTAGATATTCTTTCCTGCTTTGTTGAAGATTAGTTGAGAATAGTTTTGGATTCATTTCTGGGTTTTCTTTTTTTTTCTTTTTTTTCATTTCTGGGTTTTCTATTCTCCATTGATCTTTGTATCTGTTTCTGTGTCAGTACCGTTCTATCCTGATGACTACAGCTTTGTAATATAACTTGAAGTCTGGAATTGTGATGCCTCAGGCTTTGCTTTTCTTTTTCAAGGTTGTTTTGGTTATTCAGGGTCTTTTATGATCCCAAACAAATTTTTGGATTGTTTGTTCTAGCTCTGTGAAAAATGCTGGTAGTATTTTGATAAGTATTGCATTAAATGTTTATATTGCTGTGGGTAGTATAAAATTTTAACAATACTTGTTCTTCCAATCCATGAGTGTGGAATATTTTCCCATTTCTTTGTGTCCTCTTCATTTTCTTTCATTAGTATTCTATAGTTTTCAGAATACAGATCTTTTATCTCTTTGGTTAGGTTTATTCCTAGGTATCTTATGGGTTTTGGTGCAATTATAGATGGGATTGATTCCTTGATTTCTCTTTCTGCTGCTTCATTATTTGTGTATAGAAATACAATAATTTCTGTATGTTGATTTTTGTGTTCTGGATTTTGCTGAATTCATGTATGGGTTCTAGCAATTTTTTGGTGGAGCCTTTTGGGTTTTCTATGTAGAGTATCATGTCATCTGCAAATAGTGAAAGTCTGATTTCTTCCCTGAGAACTTGGATTTCTTTTATTTCTCTTTGTTGTCTGATTGCTGAGGCTAGGACTTCCAGTACGATGGTAAATAACAGGGGTGAGAGTGGACATCCCTGTCTTGTTTCTAACTGTAGAAGAAAAGGTCTCAATTTTTCTCCATTGAGGGTATTATCTATGGGTTTTTATTTATTATGTTGAGATATGCTCCCTCTAGTCACACAGAGAGACAGAGAGAGAGGCAGAGACATAGGCAGAGGGAGAAGCAGGCTCCATGCACCAGGAGCCCGACGTGGGATTCGATTCTGGGTCTCCAGGATCGCACCCTAGGCCAAAGGCAGGCGTCAAACCGCTGCGCCACCCAGGGATCCCTGTTGAGGGTTTTTATCATGAGTTGGTGTTATACTTTGTCAAATGCTTTTTTTGCATCTACTGGAAGGATCATATGGTTCTTATCCTTTCTTTTATTAATGTGGTATATCGCTTAGATTGATTCATAAATATTGAACCATTCCTGCAGCCCAGGAATAAATCCAACTTGATCAGTTAAATGATTCTTTTAATATACTGTTGGATTCAATGTGCTAGTATTTTATTGAGAATTTTTGCATCCATGTTCATCAGGGATATTGGACTGTAGTCCTCTTTTTTAGTGGAATCTTTGTCTGGTTTTGATATCAGGATAATGCTGACCTCAAAAATACAAATGGAAATTTTGTACCTATTCATTGTTATTTTCCTCTCCTGCTGGCTTTAGGTTTCATTTGTTGTTCTTTTTCTAGCTCCTTTGGGATTAAGATTAGATTGCTTATTTGAGATTTTTTTTTCTTGCTTGTTGAGATAAGTCTGTATTGCTTACTATTGCCCTCTTAGGACCACTTTTGCCAGATCACAAAGGTTTTAGACATGGTGTTTTCATTTTCATTTGTTTCTATGTATTTTTTTAAATGTCTTCTTTGATTTCCTGGTTATCCATTCATTCTTTAGCAGTATGTTACTTAATCTCCATGTATTTGTGGTCTTTCCAAATTTTTTCTTGTGGTTGACTTCAAGTTTCAACCACAAGTTGTGATCAGAAAATATGCATGATATGATATCAATCTTTTTGTACTTGTTGAGGACTAATTTGCGACCTAGTATGTGATCTATCATTCTAAAGAATGTCCCATGTGCACTTGAAAAAAATGTGTATTCTTCTGCGTTAGGATGAAATGTTCTGAATATATCTGTTAAGTCCATCTGGTCCAATGTGTCATTCAAAGCCATTGTTTCCTCATTGATTTTCTGCTTAGATGATCTGTTCATTGCTTCAAATGGGGTATTAAAGTCCCTTAGTATTATTATCAGTGAGTTCCTTTATGTTTGTTATTAATTGTTTTATATATTTGGGTGCTCTCGTGTTGGGGCCATAAGTATTTATAATTGTTACATCTTGTTGGTTGATCCCCTTTATTGTGATATAGTGGCCTTCTTCATCTCTTGTTAGTTTTTTGTTTACAATCTAGTTTATCTGATATTGCTACCCTGGCTTTCTTTTGATGTCCATTTGCATGATAAATATTTCTCCATCTTATCACTTTCAATCTGTAGGTGTTTTTAGGTCTAAAATGTAGGTGTCTTTAGGAATAAAATCTCTTATAGGCAGCATATAGATGAGTCTTGCTTTTTTTTTTTTCTTATTAAAGATTTATTTACGAGAGAGAGAGAGAGAGAGAGAGAGAGAGACAGTAAGAGAGAGTATGCCGGGGAGGAGGGACAAATGGAGGGGAACTTCAAGCAGACTTGACACTGAGTGCAGAGCCCAATGCTGGGCTTGACCTCACAACCCATGAGATCATGACCTGATCCAAAACCAAGAGTTGGAGGCTTAACCGACTGAGCCACTTATGTGCCCAGGGTCTTGTTTTTGTTTTTGTTTGTTTGTTTTTTGTTTTTGTTTTGTTTTGTTTTGTTTTGTTTTAATCCATCTGATACCCTATGTCTTTTTATTGGAGCATTCAATCCATTTACATTCAGAGTAATTATTGATAGATATGTATTTATTGCCATTGTATTACTTGTTTTGTCATTGTTTCTGGTGATGTTCTGTTCCTTTCTAGTCTTTGTTGTTTTTGGCCTTTCCTCCCCCCAACCCCCACCCCCCACCCCCGCCCCACTCAAAGAATCTCCTTCAATATTTCTCGCAGAGCCAGTTTAGTGGTCACAAGATACTTTAGTTTTTGTTTGTCTGGAAAACTTTTTATCTCTTTTTCTACTCTAAATGAATAGCTTTGCTGGATAGAGTATTCTTGTCTGCACATTTTCCCCATTCAGTTCTTTAAATATATCATGATACTCCCTTTTGGCTTGTCAATTTGAGACATCTGCAGCTAGCCTTATAGTCCCTTGTAAGTTAGAGACTTATTTTGTCTTGGTGCTTTTAGGATTATTTCTTTATTGCTATAAATTACAATTTTAATTACAATGTATCTTGGTGTTGGCCTGCTTTTATTGGTTTTGATGGGAGCTCTCTATGCCTCCTGGATTTGGATGTCTTTCCTTCCTCAGAATCAGGGAAGTTTTCTGCTATTATTTCCTCAAATAAATTTTCTGCCCCTTTTTCTCCCTCTTGTTTTTCTGGGACTCCTATGATATGAATGTTAGTATGTTTGATGGAATCACTGAGTTCCCTAAGTCTATTCTTGTGTTCCATAATTTGTCTTTCTCTCTTTTGTCCCGCTCCATTATTTTTCATAATTTTATCTTCTATATCACTTATTCATTCCTCTGCTTCTTTACTCCGTGTGGTCATTACATCCAGATTGTTTGGAATCTCAGTTATTGTATGTTTCATTTCTGACCATTGGTTTTTAACTCTTTTATCTCTATGGTAAGGGCCTCCCTGAAGTTTCCCATTCTTTTCTCAAGCCTGGTGAGTATCCTTATGGCTGTTGCTCTAAATTCTGGATCAGACATATTATTTCTATGTGTTTTGATTAGATCTCTGGTCATGGCCTTATCTTGTTCTTTTTTTGGGGGGGGGGGATGAATTTCTCTGTCTTGGCATTTTGTCTAGGGTATCTGTCTCCTGTGTGTTAGAAAAGCCTGGTACATTTCCTTCTCCTGAGAGTAATGGCTTTATTAAAAAGAGGTCATCCAGGGTCCAGGGCCTGGCACTTTAATGAATGTCTCTGAAGTGTGCTACATGTGCTGTGGCTGCTCTATCCTTCAGGAAAGTTATCTGCAGAGCCTCTCCTTGCCTGCAGTGGAAAATGTTTGAACCCTGGCTAGAGTGTGGCCACAGGTGTGATTTGGTCTGCTTGTTAAATGAAACCTGATGCTACTTCCACTAGAACTGAAGCCTTGCAAAACTCTATTCAATAAAGGATATATGTGCAGGGGCTTGTGCTGGTCTTCAGGGAGAGGGACCCAATGAGCTGGTCCTTAGCATATTTGCTCTATAAAGAAGCAGCTGCAGAGCTCAAGGGGGTGGGACTTGGTTAGGCAACCTGTGTTGGCATTGTGTTGTTTACTGAAGTGATTTAGGCTGAGGGACAGGCAAGGAAAATTGTGCCAGCCATCTCCTTTGACCCTAGAGAGGGAAGTCCGTTCTTGCTGCACTCAGGGGAGCACTTTCAGAAGAGTGAAAAATTTCCCCTGGTGGGTCACAGGTGTTTTTCAGATAGCTGATTTCACACTGTCTGTGTCTGGGTCACTTGCCTGGAGTATTGCAGTGCACTTGGGGCTCTATCTTAGCCAAGCCTGCTGACTGTTCAATTCCAAACTTTAAGGACCTCGTGTGGCAGGAACCTGTGCTGGCCCTCTGGGGGAGGGTCTCACCATGCTGGCATTGATGCAGGTTTGACTGAGAGGGGCAGTTACACCAGAGTGCAGGGGCATGGATTTGGAACAAGAAGGCTAAAGAGTGGTGTCCAGGTTAGCTGCCCTCAGCCAGTATCTCTGCACCTATGCCAAGGGGTAGGGGAGTATAATGGCACCCGCCAGTTCTTTTGCCCCCTGAGAGGCAATGCCACCTCTTACAGATGCACTCCAAAAATAACAGTCTCTCCCTGTGTACCATAGGCAATCCCCAGATGATGCTATCTGCCCCAGTGGTTGTTTGCCTGCCTTCTCTTCAGGAGTAGGGCAGTGTCCTCAGGTCTCTACCCCAGCCAAGCCTGCCAACCTTTAAACCTCCAGGCTTTGAGCTCCATTGGTTGCAAAAGCTCATGAAAAATGTCCCTTCTCATTTTCCCAGTCAATGGCTTTGGGGAAGTGTTCTTGTACAATCGCCTGAGTGTTTCTCTTTCTTTCACTCTCTCTCTCCTCTCTCTGTGACCAGGGATCCTTCCCCTCCACAGCATTTGCAAAACTTTTCTCCCCCAAACCACATCTGGGCACCTCCTCCCTTCCTCTGTGCAGCCTCTTTCCCCTCCCTGTAGCTGTGCAGTTTGTTCTGTAAGTTCTCAGGTAGGTTGCATGGGTACGCACAATGATCTGAGAGTTACCTCGCTGTGCTCTAGGGATGAGATGAGCATAGGGTCCTCCTATTATGCTGCCAACTTTATCCAGCAGCTGCTTTCTGACTTTCAGAGACTTCAGCCTTTCAAGACATTCAGGCATTGTTTTGTTTGTTTGTTTTTATGACTCACTCCAAAGGGCAAAAGGAAAGAAATTTCTTCTTCTAAGACAGATAAGGCAAAATTCACAGATAAGAAATTTTGACAGTGTTGCCTGTGGCACAGGCAGCTCAACCCAGGCAAAGACCCCTCTATGTGGGTTTTATGAGAAGATCACACTGCTAAGCAACAGAAAGTCTCAGATTGAATGAGCAATGGCACATAGGTTGTGGATTGAAAGTGGGCACAAAATCACCAAGTGTTCTGAGTTTGACTTCTGTACAATGCCTTGTACACAGACGTTAATGTTGCTCACCGCTGGCAAATACATCCTCCAAAGTTGGATGTTTCAGTTAAGCCAAATTTCCTCATAGAAAAGAAACCATGTGAAGTCAAGGAGGAGAAAACAAAATACCCCACTCTTCTTGTATCATGAGGCTAATAAATTGATAGTATCTGTATTTACTTTTTAAAAAAAGTTTAAAATTGAGTGTCAGAAAGCTCTTAACTGACCTTGTGCTCTGAGAGGATCTTCAGGCCCCTTGAACACCAGGTGATTATAATCCATTAGTCTAAGAGCAATAGATTAAAAGGCATAAACAAGGAAAGTATTAACCATAGAGATATGAACATCTGTTTATCTCCAGGTATATCCTTAGCAAACATTTCATAGACACAATCTGTAAGTCTTCACACACAGAAAAAAAAAGTACTTTCCCATATAATAAGCTAAAGACACATCCACTCAGTTCTACTTTTCCAATAGATAATCTGTTGGGGGAATCCCTGGGTGGCTCAGTGGTTTAGCACCTGTCTTCGGCCCAGGGCATGATCCTGGAGTTCTGGGATGGAGTCCCACATAGGGCTCCCTGCATGGAGCCTGCTTCTCTCTCTGACTCTCTGTCTGTCTGTCTGTCTGTCTCTCTCTCTCTGTCTCTCATGAATAAATAAATAAAATCTTTTAAAAAATAATCTTTGTTGAAATTAATGTATAATAATAGTGTCAGATTCTTATGCCTACATTTATGTTCCACGGGAAAGTCATGGTTAGCTGAAATTTTGAAATGGATTCAGAGGACACCAAGTGTGAAGTATCTGTGGAGGTTTTGTATAAAAGGAATAACAAAATAAAAAAAAGAGAATTCACTTTCATGAATGGTTTCATAGGTTCCTAAAAATAATTTTATTAAGTGAGCAAAAATAAAGCTGCCAGATACTTCTTATCAGTCTTAGAAAAATGCCATTTGTAAAAGAGAACTGATAATATTCAGTCTTGAAAAAGGAAAATATCAAACAGGGTTTCATGCATGAAAGATAACCCTGCATCAGTGAATCAATTTCAAGCCAAAAAACTGGATTTTTAGACAGAACTGCTACTCATGTGTAATGTTTGAGAAAATTTCTGGGTGTCAAACTATGATCATTGTTAATCATTAACCAGAGAAAATAATTAAATCATCCCTGGGGATACATTTTCTGAGGTGCAGCTACATTTTTCTTCATGATTTTATGTAAGATATATTACTCCTTGTAAGTTCCATTTACCCAAGTATGAAGGGGTACCTACTGGAAAGCTGTTAAAAGGAATGAGGAAAAACACAGAGAGTTCTTAACAAGGTCCATGGTAGATGGCAAATAATCACTAACCTTAGATATTGTTTCTTCAAGTCAATCACTAGATAGAAATTTCTCTAAGGCAAGCGTGGGCCAGCATTTTCCATTTTCAATAAGGATAGAACCTTGACAAATGTGTTAACAACAGAAAGAGGAAGATGTAAGGATTTAATCCTTGCAAATAAAAATTGTGTCAGATTCTTATTATAATTTTGCAGATTTCCAAATATATTGACTAGAATTTCAGTTTAAATTTGTGTGTGCTTAGTTCAACAAAACCTGGGTTGGACAAATAGATACAATTCAAAGGAATGATTGACTTCTTATTAATTGATGATGTTTCTGAAATGCTCAACCATGTAAGCAGGTAGGGATTTAACTAGAACACCCATTCAAGGAGCATACACACACAGGACCAAAAAAAAAAAAAAAAACAGAATTTTTTTGCCTTACGTGTTTTTATTACTATCTTTATAGACAATCTTTGAAGAGGAGCAATTGAGTATTGTGGTATAGGAGCACCTGGGTGACTCAGTCGGTTAAGCATCTGCCTTTGGCTCAGGTCAGGTTGTGCAGTTGAGCCCCAGGTCGGGTTCCTGCTCAGCAGGAATCTGCTTCTCCCTTTGCCCTGCTTGTGCTCTCTCTTTCTCTTAGATAAATGAATAAAATATTTAAAAAATAAAAATAAATTAAAAAAATAAAGATTGCAGTTTATCTCAGAACTATAAAATTATTGATTTTTCAGCTCTGCTTCCTATCTTTTTCCACTTCAGGCATGCATAAGTTTGGTTGAGCTACAAAAGCTATTTTTTTTCCTCTTGTTAAAAAGTGAAAACTCTATGACCTGAGACCCCTTAATTATTAGAAAGTATAAAATGGCTTCATTTTATTTATAACAAAAACACAGTCCAGGCTTTATGCTCTGAACAAAATATAAGAGTCAGAAGGGTTTTGAGTACCAGTTGATACGGTCTATCCCAGAGCATGCAGCTTGGCTAGAATAAGGGTTCAGCTAAGACACTATCCAAGCCACTGGCTTCCAGCAGGTTTGCTAGTCCATTTGATACCCTCCTTGCTATCACTGGCTCTCCAAGTACCTAGGAATTTCAACTCTAAGAACTGTGGCCTTTACCTGCCTGACTATAGAAAAATACCAGGATCAAATGAGAAACCTTGGAAAAGCAGCTGAAGGAATGTAACTGGCCATTAGAAAGGAACAGAAAAGAGAACTCCTGAGCCTAGACCAGCTGAACTATGGTCATTTGCTAGTAACAGTGTAAGGGAGTGAAACAGGTGGGGAGGGAGGAAAAGGAGATTTGGGGGCAAATTCTAAGAGTCTAGAAAATCCAATACAATTGAATGAGAAATGTAATCAATCCCATTTACTGTGTGGGAGTTAATGCTCATGGGAGTGTATATACACCCCAAGGTTACTAAATGTTTAAGGAAAGTTAGTGGAAGCCCTAAGCCATTTTTGTTTCTTCTGCTTTCTTGTTCCCTTTGACACTTGACATGCCAGAGCCCTTTCTGCCAACTGTACCCAGAACCAGAGATTGGAATTTGGACACATCCTGATATTCATTCTCCTCAAAAAAAATTTATATTAAACACTTTGGACCGAATGGAGTACACAACTCTTGATCTTAGGGTCATGAATTCAAGCCCTACAATGGGTGTGACGATTCTTTAAATAAGTAAATATTTTTAAAAAACACTTTTGGACAGAGATTTAATATATTATTTTTAAAAGATCTATTCTTGGGATCCCTGGGTGGCGCAGCGGTTTGGCGCCTGCCTTTGGCCCGGGGCGCGATCCTGGAGACCCGGGATCGAATCCCACGTCGGGCTCCCGGTGGCCTGTTTCTCCCTCTGCCTGTCTCTGCCTCTCTCTCTCTCTCTCTCTCTCTGTGACTATCATGAATAAATAAATAAAATCTTAAAAAAAAATTATAAAAAAAAAAAAAAAGATCTATTCTTTCCCCAGCACTATAGATGACATGGAAAAACAACTTAAGCTTTTTTTTTTTTTTTCTTTTTCAGAGGTGTGATTGATGTGGTAAATGTCAAGTGGAGTTGAAATGATGGGGCTCATGGAGTTAAAATGATGGGGCTCAAATATACACGTTAGGTCCAGCATTCAAGTGACAGTAATCAGGAACCAAACCAGGCCTGCACCATGATATATTTGAAGAAAGGAAATATAGAAATATCTTGTAAATGCTTTCATTTTCATTTATCTCTTTAAAATTCTAAAGAAGAGATTTAATGAGACAATGTACACTTTCAACAGCCATTCTTATGTATTGTCCTAGTAAACAATGTAATCACATTACATCCATTAGAGTCTTGCAGCAATGATGAATATTTACACATTTAAAGCAATTTGAAACAATAGAGTGGAATGTCACATCTTGTTTACACTGTAATGTTTCTCCTTGATGCTCTGTTGATGAGATGAAGATGTTATTTTTGAAAATAATTTTGGACTTGTTTTTGCTCGCATGAAGATACCAGAGTGTTTCATATCTTACATGCTTCTTTCATTTCACTAACCTGGTTCTCACATCAGTCACAAACCTGGATTATTGCAACCCTTCTGCAGATGGCTTCCAGGAAAGTGATAAAGCCATCCATCTTGCATATTGCTAGTTGGGGGATGTCACTATTGTTTGGATTTTGGCTGCCTGAAGGGATCCAGAATACACCACTGGGGCATAAGGATCATTTTTGAGAGGAAGACATTTGAGAATCAACAGACACAGAAGAGTTGTGTGTGTGGGTTTCTGAACCTCACTTACCTGTCTAAAGGCACAATCTTCCAAAAGAACTCAACTGTCATAAATGTCCTCTCCGGGGGTTTCCCAATGAGGGAAGATGTACTTCTATCACCAGAGAAGTCAGCACTGGAATTTAATAAATCACTTAAACAGACATTGCCATAAAACTATCATATCTTCCAACCATTCTCCTTAGAGCCCGTTTCTCTCACCTGAAAGTCATTTTCTTTCCCATAAGTGTCCTTTCTCCCTCCTCCCTTCCCCTAAGGTCTAGAAGGACCCTAGCTGCCTCTTAGAGCCACATTTTCTGTGAGAGCCCACGTATTTATGTGAATGAACTTTGTCTTTTCTCTCGCTAATCTGTCTTTTATCATTTTAACTTGAGGTTCACCAATTCTGAATCTGAGAAGGTAAAGGAAAAGTCTTTTCCTCCCTAAGAACCAGCTCCACAGACTTTGTTTATCACACCCAAATTTCTCCATGATATTAAAGACTGTTTATGATCTGCACCTGCCCTACTCAACCAACCAAATTCATCGCTTCGTCCCACGCATAGACTCTTGATTTAATGGAGCCACTCATGTTTTTGTATATCAACCTACAGAATTGTAATTTCTGAACATTTGTTAGTGGTAATAGAGTTTACATTCTTCCTCTTCTACTCATCCATTAAAATTATGTGGGACAAGGCACTTTGGTGCCTTAAATAACACAAGTTTGAACCAGGAAATAGCACTGAACTGTGAATTTCAGCTGCCACTTCATTACTGCAATACCTCAATGGCTGCATTAGCTCCGATTCCATCAGTGTGCCTTACTTGATACTTCTTTTAGGGGAGCTAGTTGATTAAGTGCCACAGAACTCACATATGATAATTTATTAATTATTTTACAAGTGCTAGCTCTGTCTTCCTACATAGACCATATGTGGACGTGAAAAAACTTGCAAAGAGAGGGAAACATTTATTTGGGATTAAAGAATTGCAATTCGGCCAGCATAGATTCTGGTAGATATTCAAATTCTGTAGGGTGAAAGCAATGGGTTTTTAAGGGTAAAAGAAAAGGGGCAGATTACAGGAGTTGAAGAGAAGGGGAAAAAAAAAGTGTTTCTGTGAGTGTTAACGAGCTAAGCCACTCTGAGTTAGGTGTTGATTGTCTGCTGACTTTATCTTCAGAAAGTCCACAACTGTGAGTCTTGTGATCAGGTTGTCTGTTCTCCTGCTAACTTCTCAAATAGCTGCTTAAAACAGTTGCTGTTTTGTCCAGCCCAAAGGGTACGGGCCCAGTTCAAATAAAGCCTGGTAGGGCAGTTTCTCTGCAGTTGGTTGCTCCAACTTTGTTTTAAAAAGGCTCCAGCCATGTCACTATTTCACAATGGAATACAAAGTAATAATATCTACACTTTTATGAGTCTGTCATGGCACACATCATGAGGTTGAACAAAGACTAGGTGCTTATTACATACTTTCACTTATGAAATAATCATAAGTGATTATTGGTTGATTGTCGGTTGATGTTAGTAAAATAAACAGAAGAATCTAGATGACTAGGGTCCAGAGATAAAGATGGCTTCGGCTGCTAATCAGTGATATCCTGCTTATCTATCCTTTCTCTTTGGGAGAATTAGATCATGGCTTTTTAAACTTTCAACTGCAATCTTGAAAAGATTGTTGAACAGCTCTGGTTCATTCATGTGCAGATTTCTATAATACAATATTCAATGTACTTACTTTTCCTCATGATTTTCTTAATAACATTTTCTTTTCTAGCTTACTTTATTGTAAGAATACAGTATATAGTACATGTAAGATACAAAATATATGTTGATCAACTATTTATGTTATAGGTGAAGCTTCTAGGCAACAGTAGGCTATTCGTAAATAAGTTTAGAGGGAGCCAAAAGTTATACACAGATTTTTGACTGTGTAGGTGTTGTTACCTCAAACTACCACAGTGCTCAAGCATCAACTGTATTTTTTCCACCTACATGTATTTTTTTTTTAATTATAGGCTCCATAAAAATGACCCAAATTCCTTTAACATGTCCTTAGTCCTCTTTCTGTCCTTTTCAAAAGAGGTATTGTTTCTAGAGAAGATGTACTTCCAAAAAAAGATCGCTATCTTTACCTATTCATGGACACATTGCAAATCCAGTGTCCGGATTTGACCTCAAAGGCATTGTATTCCATTGAAAATCATTGATTTTTATCAATCAGATTTAATGTAAATGTTTCTCAGAATGAAATATAGTAGATAATTTAAATGCAATATGCTTAAACAGGATGTAATGCTCACCTCCAAACAAAGATTACATAGTAATAATAAGGTCAATAAATTATAATTACTAACTAAAGCTTTACAGTCTAAGTACCGGAAAACAAATGAGACTATAATTGTCTAAGACTGACAGAATAAGCTTTAATTTTTTAATGTCTTCAGAAAATTTAAATCTAAAAATCAATTATACATTCTATTTTAAAACAAGCAAATAAGTAGACAGATGGTAATGTCAAATTTACTCTAAGAAATTCAGTCAAGTACATTTGGGAGGCTCTTAGGTAATTGCTCTGAGTTTCTAGAACATAACAGATTCTCTCCATACTTCCCGGGGTGTTTTTGTGTTTTGTTTTTGTTTTTGTTTTTATTGAAATCACTGACAAACAGGACACTGGAGTCATTGTAACCCTTCCTACATTGTTCTAGTAGTTTTTATCTGTTTTGATAAGATCCTTGAGCTCACTACTTTCTGGGCACAAGTGTTTGAATTTAAAAAAAAAAAAAAGTGTGAGAAGAAATACTTCAGGCTAACATAGGTGCAGAGAATACATAGATTTTTTTTTAAATTCTGCTTAATCTCTAAATTGGTTGCAGGACTAGGATGAAGAACAGTTCTTCCCAAGACAAACATGAGAACGTGCTTGAAAATGCTTATGCCAAAAGTCAACTGAGTAGACATTCCTAAGGGATTCCCAAGCTGGAAGCAGTACTGACGATGTTAGTCCACCTTACCACCTTACCTGATAGAGGAGGAAAGAGCTGTGGGTTGCTGGGGCTCACTGATGTCCAAACTGGGATTAACATCCAAATTTCTGGTCCCAGGAGAGTGCTAGTCCCTCTCCCTCTCCATGTGGAGTTAGAAAGGCATTTCTCTTAAAGTATATTATGGAACCCTTTTGTGGGAGTGCTGAATTGGTCATAGAAATTGCTCATTTATTTTCTGAACCACTTCTAAATGGGTGTGAAAAGAATATACAGAAAGAAAAAAACTTAGAAAGCTAGAACTAAAAGGATATTCTTACTATAATTGCATGTTTAAACAAGTAATGCATTTGCATGATTTAAAAGCTCAAAACAAAATAAATAAATATAGATTATTAGATCTCTATCTTTTATAGCTTCTGGACTTTATTTTCTTTTAAAGATGTATTTATTTATTTTAGAGAGAGAGTATATGTGCAAGCATGCAGTAGGGGGGGGCAGAGGGAGAGACTCTCAAGCATACTCCCCACTGAGTGCAGAGCCTCATGCTGGGCTCTATCTCAGACCCTGAGATCATGCCCTGAGCCAGAGCCAAGAGTCAGATGCTTTTTTTTTTTTTTAAGACTTATTTATTTATTCATAAGAGACACACAAAGAGAGAGAGAGAGAAGCAGAGACACAGGTAGAGGGAGAAGCAGGCTCCATGCAAGGAGCCTGACATGGGACTTGATCCTGGGACCCCAGCATCACATCCTGGGCTGAAGGCAGGTGCTAAACCTCTGAGCCACCCAGGGATCCCCCAAGAGTCAGGTGCTTAACCAAATGAGTCACCCTGGTGCCCCTATAGCTTCTGGACTTTAAATCATAGTAGAAAGGCCTTTCCAGCCCAAGGCATAAATGATTTACTCATGTTTTTTTCTAGTGTTTCAATAATTTCATGTTTTGACATACCCAGCTTGGGATGCCGCTGTCACCACATCTGAAGTTTCTGGTGTCACAGTTCTGTTTCTGGTCTTTCTCTAGTGCTCCAATGATATCTGTTTATACTTATGGTAGGGCCATTTGGCTTTAATCTTTGAGGCTCAGTATATGTAAATATGTGAGAGATATGGTCCCTCGCAGTTGCTCCCCATTTAGATTTTCTCTAATTTTTGTCACTTTATTTTGTACATGAAACTGAGACATTGATTGTCTAGTTCCAAATAAAAACTTGGTATTTTTATTGAAATAATAAATTTCTATACATTTATAAACAACTGACCTTCAGCTTTGGAGAGCTGCTTTCCATGAACATATGTGTGTTTCCATTTGTTCAAATCTAGTTAGGGTTTATCAAAAAAGATTTCAAGTTTATCTTTTAGTTATCACACATTTCTCATTCATCTCTGTTGCTCTTCAAAATGTAGTTTTCTCTTTAACTATATGGTCTAGTTTGTTATTATTTGTGTATTTGAAGGCTATTGATTTTAATATAGATAATTTATGTACTACCTTAATTGCTACTTAATTTATTGTTTGTAATAATTTTTTAGTTGATGGATTTGGAATTTAAATAATCATATGATCTTCAAATAGAGGTAGTTTTACCTCTTCATTCTTATTGTTATATCTCCATAATTCTGTACTTCTAATTTCACTGATGAATACCACCAATATAATGTTAAAATTATATTGGAATTTTATATAATTCCATTTTATATAAAGTTATATTGGAATTATACTGGAATAAAATCTACTTGGTTTTTATATATTATTTCTTATGCTATGGAATTCTTTTTTGCACTGCTATTCTTAAATAATACCAATATATAAATTTCCTTATTATATAATCATTATTAGAATTTGGTATCTATATTATGTCCACTTTAAAAAAATAGCAAGTTTTCCTTTTGTAAAGCTTTAGGACAGTTTTAGAAATTGTGAAATTATCTGCCTTTCAAAGATTTGGTAAAATTATCCTGTGAAAATCTCTTGGCCTTCCTGTAATTTCAAAGTCCAAGGAGTAGTTCCTTGAAAATTTTAATTTAACCTTCTTTGGAAATAAATATATTTCAGTTTTTCATCCTTTATGGAGGCAGGTTTATTATATTTTCCTAGGAAAAGGTTGTATGCAGAGTTTCATATTTATTTTCATTGAGTTATGAAAACAGTTTCCTGATTTTTAAAAAATTTCCTGTCTCTATGATTATTTATCCTGTGAATTTAATATTTTGTGAGTCTGAGCTTTCCCCCTTTGTAATGATTTGGTTTGTGAATGGTGTATCAATCTTTATTATTTTTGTGCATCAAAACTCCCAGATTTTCTGCTTATTCATATTTTACTCATGTTTTTGTTCTATATTGATTACTTTGTTTTATTTTTCAACAATTCCTTTCTTCTGCTTTTATTTACTTAATTATACTTTTAACGATAGATTTATCCAAGTGCTTAGTTTATTTTCCTTTGTTTTCTTAAATTTATATGAATGTTAAAGGCTATGGATTTTCTGTTAGTATTACTTGAATGTTTTTCATAGCTTTGGTTACATGTTGCTTTCACTATTGTCCTTTTCTAAAATTTCATTGCTTCTTTTGTATTTTCAATCTTATCCAAGTACAAGTTATTAGAATATTTTCAAATTTTAGGTGAAAGGCCATTTTTGTTTTGAATTGTGAAATAAAATTCTGTGTTTTTTTTTTTTTTACATTGACATGAACGAATGCTGTCTGCACTAATTCCACTCTTTAGAATGTATTAGTATATTTTTCTGTCCTAATGTAAGTTCAGTTTTCATGAGTATTAAATATATACTTGAAAATAAATTTTCTTATCAATTTTGGTAGAAAGTAAAATATATTTAACTGCCGATCTAATTACTTGCTTATCTCTTCTATGTCATTACTTTTTCTTAGCTGTTTGATCTTGGATTAAGAATAAGAGTTTATGGGATCCCTGGGTGGCGCTGCAGTTTGGCGCCTGCCTTTGGCCCAGGGCG
Organism: Vulpes lagopus; assembly: GCF_018345385.1. NCBI lineage: Eukaryota > Metazoa > Chordata > Mammalia > Carnivora > Canidae > Vulpes > Vulpes lagopus. Next base: position 35,656,964 of record NC_054831.1, read on the forward strand.
CGATCCTGGAGACCCGGGATCGAATCCCACTTCGGGCTCCCGGTGCATGGAGCCTGTTTCTCCCTCTGCCTGTGTCTCTGCCTCTCTCTCTATCTCTCTGTGACTATCATAAATAAATAAAAATTAAAAAATAAAAAAATAAAAAAAAATTAAAGATTAAAGAAAAGACTGAGTTTATAATTGTTTTGAAAATTAATTATTATTTCATAAACTTCATTATTTTATTTGATGCACTGATATTCAAAACTGTCACATCTTCATTATATGACTTACACATTTCAGCATAATACCTCTTTGTTTCAATTAATACTTTTTACTTGACTTATAAAATAACATATACTCACATTTATCTGCTCTCATTTATCTGGGATGCTTATGTACATTCTTTTATGTTTAACCTTTCTGAAGATGTGGTTTTATTTTATTTTTTAAAAAATATTTATTTATTTATTCATGAAAGACACAGAGAGAGAGAGGCAGAGACAGGCAGAGAGAGAAGCAGGCTCCTCGCAGGGAGCCTGATGCGGGACTCCATCCGGAGACTCCAGGATCACGGCCTGGGCCGAAGGCAGACACTCAATAGCTGAGCCACCCAGGCATCCCTGAAGATGTGGTTTTAGATGTGCCTTTTGAAACAGAAAAGAGTTGAGTCTTGCTTTATGATTCAGTCTGAATATCTCTTTATTTTTATAGATTAGTTAAACCCACTTAAACGTATTGATATGACTGATATGTTTAATCTTGGCTCTGTCATATTATTTTATGTTGCATATATTGGTCATTAGTATGCGTGCTTTTAGGGGTTTTCATTATGTAAGCTGTTTTCTATTATTTAGTTCTTTTTAGTCCTAATTCAATGCAGCTTGTATTTTTTTCGTTCTTTTTTTAATATATTTTTTTAAATTTTTATTTATTTATGATAGTCATCACAGAGAGAGAGAGAGAGAGAGGCAGAGACACAGGCAGAGGGAGAAGCAGGCTCCATGCACCAGGAGCCCGACGTGGGATTCAATCCCGGGTCTCCAGGATCGCGCCCTGGGCCAAAGGCAGGCGCCAAACAGCCCACCACCCAGGGATCCCTATTTTTTTCCTTCTTATAGTAACTTTTGTAGTTATAGTTTATAGTCTTAATTACCCCTTTCATTGGATAGAATGTATTTATTCTCTATAAAGAGCAACTAGAAAATTAGCTGATCATCTTTTTTCCTTCTGCCCAATTAAATAGCTTTAGGTTTCTCAGAATTTACCTTTGTCTTCTTAAACATGCTGAAATTCTACTACCTGACTGGGTAATTATAGAGGACAGTCTTTGGCTCCCAGCTGTTATGTGTGAGGCACTGTGGGCTTATTCTACTTTCCATCATCTGTCCCTTTCCTCTGTGCTTTATTAGTTGTACTATTTCTGCAACAGGCAGAATATAGAGCATCTCTACTCTAGTTTGTAAAGTTCTGTCACAGTGGGAAATTAACTTGAGTATGCGATCAATCGCTTCCAATACACACCAAGCAGCCTAACACATGGCTGCAAACAGAAAGGATTACAGCTAAAATTAAGTCACTTGAATCCCATATTTATTTAATCAATGTAACACATGCAAAGAGAAGCAAAGGGAAAGGACTGGTGGGTTCACACACTTGGGAGAGGGTACAAGAAGAAGACCTCACTCCCTAAATCCTGTGTTGTGCCATGTTGTTGACTGTCACGTTGGCTCTTCCTGGTGATGTTGCCATAAGAGCAGGAGTTGAAGACCAGCCAACAGGGGCAATTATATCTGGCCAGTAATTGTAGCTTGCCCCTAAGCCGCTGAGCAATGGTTCATTTCTTTCAGCCTATCTCCGCAGAGGCTCTGCTGGCGTGCAGTGAGTCTGACCAACAGGTGCCAACCCTAAGGCATGAATATTCGATGCCTCATGAATGCTGAGCCAACACTGGATCCTTTTACGCCTTCTTATCTATGTTCAAGGCACATATGCTCTATTTCCTTTACTGATGTTTAACAGAGGTTCAGAAACTTCTTGCATATGTATTATATATACTTTGTCTTGTTTGTTAATGCTCCTGTCACACATTACATTCTCATCCCACATTTATTTTAGGATTACTACTATCTCTTCATTGGCAATGCCACTGGTCCTCTACTAGATTCCTCAGAAAGTACTGGTGGGCCTCATTGAGATCTCTTTCCAGCCTTTTCCCTTCCTCCAGGGCCCACCTGTTTTTGCTTGTTATTTGGTACAAGGTTCATGGTGGAGCCAGAGACTTCTCAAAATCTCCTGGTACAGCCTTAATGTTAGGTGCAGGTGTCATGGTCCCCCTTCTGGAGAAAAGAGGTGGCATGGCAGTGAACCTTCCTCATGTATTGTGGATAGACCTTCCAGCCCACCCTGCCCTCTAATACTGGTCAGCATCTCAGTTGCTTGTTCTTAACCACCCAGAGCCCAGGTAGTCCACCACCGGCTCCCCTGAAGGGAGAGAATGAACATGCTCTGGAGTTCTCATCACTTGCTTATTTGGTGGCCTGGAAACTTCTGTGCTCTGATGAGCTTAACAGGACAAAGTTATGATTTTGTAGTTCACCCAGCTTTGTTCATTGTTAAAATGGTAGCTATATTTTTACTGGCTTTCTACACTCAAAGTCTAAGAGCTACCTTTAACCATGGAAGTTTTATCTGTTTGCTAAAAAATACAAACATTTCTTTGTTTTCTATTCTTTATTTTCTATCCTCTTCCCAGTCTTCCCCAGCCCCTTCCCTCAAATGCACACTATCAGGAACGAGGCATTCTCATGAGGCATTTTGTCTTGAAACATCTTATGAGGAAAGTCAGATAACCTGTCATAGCTTTCAGCATTCGTACAGAACTATGTGGTGGCAAATGGATATGGCAATAGAAAGTTTTGGACAAAGTAACAGAAATAGAATTGACAATGGCACTGTATCTTAAGATCTGAACTTTGAGAAATTTCAGATGGACACTAATATTTTTTGCACTTTCCCTGATAGCTTCTATGCAAGGAAATCACTGAACAGTCAGAGTTTGAACGGGACACTAAAGAGAATTACATAAACAGGTGATTAAACTATACCACTGAATTCTTCATGTATGTTTCTAAAGTGCAGAGAAATGCTCATATATACTCATCATTAAAAGCTTTGTTCTGTTGCTTCACAATGTATAATTAATATTTATATAGGTTACCTACATTAATAAGATTTGGAAATGGGTAGTTTCTTTATGTTAGGGGAGAAGACTTCCAGAGCATTCATATTTTATGTAAATTTAAATGCTATATAGTTGAGGTTTGATATATAAAAATTATCTTATTCTATGCATAACTTTTGAAATAGTAAAAATATTCTAAGAGATTATTTCAAACCCATGGGATTCAGCAAATTATAAACTGTGTTTTGTTTACTACCAGAGGACAGCAGTGTATTCATTGGTAAAAAGACCTTCAGTATTTTTATTGGGAATTCAACTTGAAGTAGGATATTTTGAGGATTTTTTTTCTTCTATATTCGTAAGTTGTATCAGGCAAAGGTTTTCTTGTGATGTCTTTGTCTGTTTTTGATATCAAGAAAATACTGGTCACAGAATAAATTGAGAAGTCCTCCTTCTATTTTCTTGTTGACCTTCTACATAGTAGTTTTATCCATTATTTAAAGTAAGGTGTTAAAGTCTACAACTATTATTGATGCATTTGTTATTTCTGTCTACAATTCTGACAGCTTTTCTTAATGGAGGGGGCTTTTCAAAAAATATTACATATTAGTAATTCTTATGAATGTATTCCTAATTTCCCTGATATCATTATAAAATGTCTTTCTTTGCTTCTAGTAACAATCTTAGTCTTTTTTTTTTTTTCAATGTTAGTCTTAAAGTCTATTTTGTCACTCCAGCTCTTTTGGGGTTACTGGCTTATCTTTCCATACAGCAAAACTTAGTGACAGGTTGATGTATTTAGCTGTAGATTTCCATGCATTTATCCATTTATAGTTTGTTCAGCATCTTGGTTGTGCTGACTAATGTCTTTCACCAAATTTGGAAATTCTGTGATTATGACTATTTCAAATATTCTTTCTTCCCCTTTGTATCTCTCTTCTTGAATCCTCATTGTGGATATGTCAGAATACTTCCTGGTGTCTCACAGGTCTCTGAAAGTCTGTTCATTTTATTGCAGTCTTGTCTTAAAGTTCCTCACACTGTATAACTCAGTTGACCTAGCATCATGTTCATATATTGTTTCTTCTGCCAGTTCAAATCTTCTACTGGGCCTCACTGGTGCATTTTGTTGTTGTTAATATCCTTTTCAACTGTAGAATTTCTATTTGGTTTGTTTCTTAATCATTTCTATATCTTTATATATATATCTTATGGTGAGCCATAATTCTCATATTTTCCTTTACTTCTTTAGGTATGGTTGTGATTATATTTGAACATATTTACCATAGCAGATATTTTTCTAGTAAGCACATCTTGTCTTTCTATAGACAATTTCTTCTACTAACCGTTTTCTTCCTTGTGTCATATTTTCCCATTTCTTTGCATGTTTTATAATTTTTTTAAGACTGGATATTTCAAATCTTATAAAGTGGAAATTTCAGAAATCATATTCTTTCTAGCATTTAAAATTTTTATTTTCTTGCTGCTTGTATTGTTGTCATTGTTGTTGTTGATGTTACTGTTTTGTGGGTTTCTTGGTGATTTTCCTGGACTAATTCTGTATAATCTGCATTCTTTGCTATGTGCAACTGATGTCTCTGCTTGATTGCATAGAAGCCAACAAAGGACTGACAGATCCCCTGAAATGCGTTAGACCAAAAAAGCCTTCTATCTTTGCCAAAATGTTCAGTATGGGTTTTGCACACCTGCAATGCTCCAGCACATAGTTTGCAAATTCTCCATTAGCCTTCACTTCCTGTTTGTACATAACCTGGAAGTTATCCAGAGGTGGTTGATTAGGGTACCCTCATGTGTTTCTTGGTCATGCAGAGTCTCGTACCTGTACATGGCTTTCTAGATTCTCAGGAATGTGCTAGAGCTTTTTAAGACCCCTTATAATCATCTCATTCTCCAATTATTCATTTTAAGCTTTTCAGTGAACATATTAGCCTCAATTCTGATGGTCACCTCAAGTAGCTGTGAAGTTACATGACTGTCAGATCTTTAGGGTAACATTGCAAACACAATCTGAATCAGGTCAAATAAAGATAAGCCCTGAGAACTGAGCTTTTCAAGGAGTGGCCAGATTGATATGAAAGTGACCATTCTCTGAGGTGAGGCTTTCTAAAGAGCTCAAAACACTTTCTTCCCTTCTAGTGCCTGTTAGGTTGCTCATTTTCATAGCTACCTTAGTTGCAAGGTTGTTTTCAGGGATACTATAGGGCAGGGGGCAAAGGGCAGCAATAAAGCAAGAAGTGAAAAATACCACAAAGCTCACAGTTCTTACAGAGCTTCTATCATTTTTCTTGATTAAATGCTCTTTGAGTTTTTGCCAATCTTTCATTAATTTCCAGCATCCAGTAAAAGTTGATTTTGGCAGTTGTTGCCATTGGTCATATTTCTTCTATGGGGAAGAATCGATTTGGGTAGGTCTTCACCCTGCTATCTTGAAAGTATTTCTCAGTGTAAGACAGTTTTACAAAGCAAATTGCATCCTCAGTCATTTTTGTTGTTGTTGTTGTTAAATATTTACAGAAATCTGATATGTGCTAGACCTTTTGGTAGTGATCAAATAGACTATCTCACGGATCTTATAGTCTAGGGTGGGAGAAAAAAAATTTAACAAATAAACATAAAATACAATGCCATGAATAGTTTATGTTTGCCCATATATCTTGTTTATAGAACTAGCAACAAAAGTATGATGGAGCATAGAATTTAGGGTCACATATACCTACACCAGTGGACATTGATTCAAAACAAAAGCACAAACTGTTCTGAAATCCTGAAGATGAATTACTAGAACCCTAGCCAAGATGGACAGCACATCAAGGATTATCTTGGTAGAAATTTTTCAAAATGAATAACAAGGAATCACTAATTTGAAGAACAGGTTTCTGTGACTAAATAAGAAAATTTGTGATAAAAGGGACAAGACATTACTTTGTACCCTACCTCTCATGTACCATATTCTTAAAAATTCTGAGCATTCTTCCTTGTGGTAATTCACAAATACAATTCTCTCTGCTTTGACTATGTATAATCATAATTCAACTAAATCATAATACTTCCTCTTTAGGAAACTCCTTGAGAATAAGTTTCTTTAAAACGCCTCCCTGGATTAATACTAATTGAACTTGGTCATCATTCCATTTGGGCCTACCAATTTCAAGATATTTTATATGTCATCATTTCTATCTATGATCAATTATATTATTATATTTAAAAGTTTATTTTTAAAGCATATCTTTCAAAATGTTTGTCACTCTGAACAAAAAAAAAAAAAATGAACTTAATGGTTTCACTCCCACATTAAGAAAAATGATTAACATGTTTTTCAGATATTCTGAGTTTCTTGCTTAGGTCAAAAACTGAACTTATGTTTCCACATTCATAATCTCACATAATATTCAGCAAACTTGCAAATTAGATATTATTTCCTAATTTTATAAATGAGGATTTTGAGATTCAAAGGGACTCAGAGAATTTGCACAACTTCCCACAGCTTCAAAGCTTTAAACTCTTAAAGTTTAAGGGACAGCTCTCTACCATGAAAACACAATGGGCTGATCAAACCCTTTATTTTATAGCTCACTCCTAACTCATCATTTGTCTGGCCTATCCCTTATTATCTTCCAGAAGTCTTGACTGCAGTGCCAAGTACAGTGTGTTCCACCATCTAATGCTCCCATCACAATAATTTACTTATACATTTCTAATAGTCCTTATGGTCGTGGTCTTCTCCTATAATACTTGTCTCTGACCTTATTCTTAGTCAAATCCAGAAACTGTTTGGTCATTCATAATGTCATCTATTTTTAAATCCTCTATAATATCCAATACTTCAGAGATATTATATAAATTAAATTTATTATTTCACTACATTATTCAATCTCTAATTCAGAAATAATCTAATATTACTCTCTAAAAATAATTTTATTAAAAAAAGCAATGACTAAAATTTTTCTATGATATAAATAGCGACAAATATTTATTTTCTACCTAGGTTTATATTTTTTAATCCAAGTGTGAATAAAAATTAGACATATGAGTACTTTAAGTGAACTGCCAATTACTTCTTTTTTTTTTCCCCCCAATTCTTTACCTCTATCATGGGGCTCACTAAATGAATGAGGTCTTCTATGGAAATGAAGGCAAATCACAAATATAAACTTAAGGTAACATCATCAGTTAAAGAAGTTGCATTTGTTGTTTCTTGAATCATAGTCAAAATTGTTTTAATTATAAATACCAGCTTTCTTATAATGCTTAAAAGCTTTAATCCGTTACACAAATTATAAGACAATGTCCTTATTAAAAGTAAAATAAAGTCTTCTACTTTTAAAAGCCTCAAGGCAAACTAAGGTAACTAAACAAACAAAAAGATGAAAAAAACAAAAAACAAAAACAAAAACAAAAACAAAAAGACGGGATCCCTGGGTGGCGCAGCGGTTTAGTGCCTGCCTTTGGCCCAGGGCACGATCCTGGAGACCTGGGATCGAATCCCACGTCGGGACCCGGTGCACGGAGCCTGCTTCTCCCTCTGCCTGTGTCTCTGCCTCTCTCTCTCTGTGTGTTACTATCATAAATAAATAAAAATTTAAAAAAAACTTAGAAAACCAAAAAGATGTTCTACAATCCTCAAAAAGTTGAAGTAGCCATCATTTGTTCACGTGAAAAGTAAAAGCATTGCTATTACTAATTGCTATTAGTAATACTAATTGCTATTCATAACAATTAATTTGTATTATTATTGCTATTGAATACTAATTAAATATATTTATTTGAATTCAGCATCATTATTAAACACCTACTTTGTTCTTGCCACTGATTAGAGCTGTAATATACACTGAGATATATGAAGTAAACTTGATAACTCTCTGCTGTAAAACAACTCATTTTCAGTTTTTATTTGTTATTCCATTAGGAATTCATTAACCTTTTCCAACATCTGTTTCCTGGTTAATAAATGATGTTCACATCATGTAGGATTTGTTTACTCACTGACAATAATTCAAACACTAAAGAAAAATGGAACTCTATATTGAATGTTAAAAATAAATCTCATTCATTTTCTGAAGGTATGCTCTATTGTGATTATTTCCACTTCAATAAAATTATTGGTTAATTAACAACTTACAGGGTCAAGTATAATCCTGGACATATAGAAAAAAAAAACAAAAAAATTTTTTGATTTGTTGAGTTTTATGATTTCAGTACCTAAATTCGTAAAGAATTAATTTAGTGGTACACAGAATTTTCCAGGTCAATTGGTATGTTATTCTGCACCAAGACTCTTCTGCTTAATTTAGAGCACTGAAGTCATATATCACTATGCTAATTGAACTACATCTCAATTAGACACCAATGGTTGGGTATACATCAGCCATCCAGAAGATTGGAAATCTGCAATTACTGGAAAATGAAAAATTCAGGGACTGAGGTAAGGTGTCAGGAAAAGAGGGAGATGGCACTGGTTGAGAGGGGATGGGTAAAATGTTGCCTTTTATCCACTAACCAAGTCCCAGGAATGAAAGGCTAAAGTTCAGTGAGATATTAGTATAAAATCTACAGTATTCCTTTTGAGAAGAAATAGATTCATAGAGGCATAAAGGATGGCAATATGAGTGGCCCAATGAACATGTATATTTCTTTGCTTTCTTTTAAATGCACCAAGAATCATCCTATCTCATATTGGAGCAGAGCTGAAAAATCAGCCCTTAGTTGTGCTGGAAACTCAGTATATATTTTGTGAAATCAATGCTTTAGAAACTGTCAATTTGGGGTGTTTATTTCATATATGAGGAAAAAATATCAAAAAGAAGTTTATTTCCTGTGGTTGAAGATACCATAGATTTTTTAAAGTTTTGTAGTAATTATCTAAAGATTATCTCAACATGTGTGTGTTTGTGTGTGTGTGTGTGTGTGCGTGTGTGTACGTAGATCTGTATTTACAAATGTAATTTGGGGCAGCCCGGGTGGCTCAGCGGTTTAATGCCTGCCCTAGGCCCAGGGCATGATCCTGGAGACCCAGGATCGAGTCCCACGTTGGGCTCCCTGTATGGAGCCTGCTTCTCCTGCTGCCTGTGTCTCTGACCCTTTCTCTCTCTCTCTGTGTATCTCTAATGAATAAATAAATAAAATCTTAAAAAACAAACAAACAAATGTAATTTGTGTCCATCTACATGGTTCTATATCTTTTGTATTTTCTATGTAAATGGCTATTAAGTGCTAGGTACTGAAAATACAGAGATGAATAAAATACCATCCTTTTCCTTTTGGAATCTTACTCTCAAACTTCCATGGAAAAGAGCAATCTGGATGAGGAAAAACATTTTTTTCCAAAATTGTTTATTTTGTTCCTTGTTATTAAAGTACCAGTGAAGTTGTTATTAATGCACTAATAATTTTATGCCGAGCTAGGATAAATCCCTGATACCTGATAGTAAACATAGAGGTGTTTTTTGCACTATTTTCCATTGTCTATATTTTTCTCTGTAACATGTAGTGTAGCATATTACATATGTATTTTATACAGTGTAATGACAAATAACATTTAATGTCTGTTTAATGTCTTGTAGATTATAATCTTTGTGAGGACAAAAAGTGTGCTCCTAATTTGTTTTTATTCTGATAACATTTATATAACATAAAATATACCATTTTAACTTATGATTTTTAAGTATTTATTCAGTGGCATTAAGTACATTCACAATATCGTGTAGCCAACACCACCAACCACTTCCACTCTTTGTTCCTCCCCAAAAGAAACTCAATAACTATCAAAAAATAACCTTTATTTTATCCCTTACCCCAGCCAATAGTAACCTCTATGCTACTGTCTCTGTTAATGTGTTCATTCTAGACACCTCCTAAAAATGAAATAATGCAATATTTGCCCATTTGCAACTATGTTTACTTCACTTAAGCATGTTTTGAAGGTTCATTCTTGTTATAGCAGGTATCAAAATTTCATTCGTTTTAAAGACTGATTGGTATTCTATTGTATATGCAAACTGCATTTTGTTTAAACCATTCATCTGTTGATGGACATGTGAATTGTTTCTACCTTTTACTATTATGAATAGTGCTGCTATGGACATGGTATACAAGTATTTGTTCAAGTTTCTGCTTCCAGTTCTTTTGCACATAGACCTAGAAATGGAATGGCTGGATCATATAGTAGTTTCTATGCTAAAATTTTGAGGAACCATCAAATTGTTTTCCATGGTAGCTATACTATTTTACATTCCTAACAGCAGTGCAAAAGAATTCCAATTTCTCCACATCCTTGCAAACTTTTGTCATTTTCTTTCTTTCTTTCTTTCTTTCTTTTTTTTTTTTTTTGTTTAATAGCAGCATTCTGGTGTATGTGAAGTGGTATCTCAATGTGGTTTTGATTTGTTGTCCCTAATTTAATTTGATGCTCCAGACTTTTTAATGTGCTTATTGGACATTTGTATATCTTATTTGGAGAAATAGCTATTTAAGTTCTTTGGCCACTTTAGATTAGATTGTTGGAGGGCTTTTTGTTGAATTGTAGTTCTTTACATTTTCTGTATAATAATCTCTTATTAGATATATGGTTTGAAAATATCTTCTTCCATTCTTCAGTTGTCTTTTCATTCTCTCAATAGTGTCCTTGGATATATAATAGTTTTCAATTTTCATGATGTCCAATTTATCTATTTTTTCTTTTGTTATCTGTGCTTTTATTGTCATATACAACAATGGAAAGCTACATGCACAAGAATGAAACTGGACCACTTTCTTACACCATACAAAAAATAAACTCAAAATGTATTAAAGACATAAATATAAGACTTGAAACTATAAAAATCCTAGAAGAGAGCATAGGCAGTAATTCTTCTGACAATGGTCATAGCAATATTTTTCTATATATGTTCCCTGAGGCAAGGGAAACAAAAAAAAAATAAACTACTGGGACTATATCAAAATAAAAAACTTTTGCACAACAAAAGAAATAATCAACAAAACTAAAAAAAAACCCTACTGAATAGAAGATATTTGCAAATGACATATCTGATGAAGGATTAGTATCTAAAATATAGAAAGAACTTATCAAATGCAACACCCAAAAATCAAACAATCTAATTAAAAAATGGGTAAAGACATGAAAAGACATTTCTCCAAAGAAGATATACAGATGGTCAATAGATATATATATATATTAAGATGCTTAACATCACTCATAATCAGGGAAATGCAAATCAAAACTGCAATGAGATATCACCTCTCATCTGTCAGAATGACTAAAATTAAAACACAAGAAATAACAAGTGTTGGTGAAGATATGGAGAAAAAGGAACCCTCATGTTCTGTTGGTGGGAATGCAACCACTATGGAAAACAGTATGGAGGTTCCTCAAAAAATTAAAAATAGAATTACCATATGATCCAATTACACTACTGAGCATTTAATCAAAGATATGAAAACACCAATTCAAAGAGGTATATGCACTCCTATGCCTATTGAAACATTATTTGCAATAGCCAAATTATGGAAGCAACCCAAGCATCTATCAATAGATGAATGGATAAGGAAGATCATATGTATATATATATATGTATATATATATATAAAATGGAATATTATTCAGCCATAAAAAAGAAAGAAATCTTGCCATTTACAACAACATGGATGGAGATGGAGCTACAGATTATAATGCTGAGTGAAACAAGCCAGTTAAAGAAAGACAAATACCATATTATTTCACTCATATGTGGAGTTTAAGAAACAAAACAAAGAAAGAAAGAAAAAAAGGAGGGAAACCAGAAAAATAGACTTTTAACTTTTTAACTATAGAGAGCAAACTGATGGTTACCAGAGGGGAGATGGATGAGGGGATGGGTGAAATAGGTGCAGGGGATTAAGAGTATACTTTTCATGATGAACACTGAGTAATGTACAGAATTGTTGAATCACTATATTGTACACTTGAAACTAATATAACACTGTATGCTAGTTACACTGGAATTATTTTTTTTAAAAAAAGAAGTCAGTCTTACTTACATTATAAAACAGAAAGTATCAAAATGCCTTCATAAAGTGGAACAATGTATAAACAATTGGATTTAACAACTGAAAGTGAATCTATTTCTTACAAATGAAAAAGAAGAAAGAAGAAAAGAAAGAAAGAAAGAAAGAAAGAAAGAAAGAAAGAAAGAAAGAAGAAAGAAAGAAAGAAAGAAAGAAAGAAAGAAAGAAAGAAAGAAAGAAAGAAAGAAAGAAGGAAGGAAGGAAGGAAGGAAGGAAGGAAGGAAGGAAGGAAGGAAGGAAGGAAGGAGAAAGAAAGAAAGAAAGGAAAGAAAGAAAGAAAGAAAGAAAGAAAGAAGAAAGAAAGAAAGAAAGAAAGAAAGAAAGAAAGAAAGAAAAGAAGAAAGGAAGAAGAAAGAAAAGAAAGACTGAACTTTCTTCACTGAATGATCTTGGCACCCTTATTGAAAATCATTGACCAAATAAGTGAGGTTTTATTTTTGGGCTTTCTATTTTATTCTATTGGTCTATATTTCAGTTCTTGTGACAGTACCCTACTTTTGATTCCTATAGCTTTTTGGCATGTATGAAATCAGAAAATGTGAGTCCTCCAATTTTGTTCTTTTCAAGATTGTTTTGGCTATTCTGGGTCACTTGAGTCTTATGATTGGTTTTTCTATTTCTGTAAAATAAAAAATCACTATTATTTTGCTAGGGATTGCTTTCAACCTAGAGATCACTTTGCACATTATCAGCTTAACAATCTTAAATCTTCCAAACATGAATTCATGATATATTCCCACTTATTTATGCCTTTTTAAATAGAAACCTTTGAATGCAAATCTTTTGCCTCTTCATTTAAATCTATTTCTAAGCATATTATTATACTGGATGCTATTGTAAATGGAAAATTTTTACATTTCTTTTTCAGATTGTTCATTGTTAGTGTTTAGAAATGTGGCTGATTTTTGTATGTTGATTTTATAGCCTCTAATTTTAATCATTATATTCCAAGAGTATAGAACAATAAGCAGGTATTGTATAGCTATTGAATAAAGTCGTTAAGAACCTAGAACATTTTCTTATTCGTTAAGTAATTTATAAGGATCAGTCTGCGCAGATGCTAAAATATATTACTACACAGCACTATCATATCAATTAAATTTTTTAATAATACATGTAAAAACAGTGAAATGCCATACTTTACACATATTTTCCAGCTTATGGTGCACAGAAATGCTATTGAACTTTACTTAGTTATCTTGCATATCTTTAGCAAGATTGTTTTAGCTTGTTTTGTTCGATTATTCTGCATATATATATAAGTAATAGATATGAAATTATGAAATGTGTTCTCTTATTTTCCTATGTTTATTCTTTTCTATCTTTTCACATTACAATATGTTAACAAAAACAATGAAAGCATGTAAAATAATAATGGTAATAGTACCAATATTATTTTGTTTCAATTTTGAAAAAAAAAGTTTGTCTTTGGATAAAATTGGTTTTTGGAAACCTATTTTGGAATTAGTGAATGTCAGGGCATGACTTTGTTACAAGGAAGAGAGGTGGTATTCTGTTCTTCCATCAGGAGGTACACAGTATCTTTTAGTGCCCTTTTTTTGTGATGGTGGCATATACCAAAGATGAGTGACAATGTTTTACAGCAAATAATACTGCGAAATAGTTTTGACTTTATAAAAATTTGAAATGTATATTTAAATTATTTTGTAAGCAAACAAAAATTCAAAGTAGTAATAAAAATGATTCAAAGTACATGACAGAAAATTTTTTTCTATATGAATGACATCTAGAAAATTAAGATAAAGAGCCCCATAGAAATATGAACAAAGAACAAATGAGTCACAGAATTGAAGAATAAAAGAAAAATTAATACATGAAAGGTATTTATTGTCAATAGAAATCAAAGTAATTAAATTAAAATGTAATGCTTCACATATAAAATTGCCAAAGACATTTCCAGCTCATTTTTTGCTGATAGAGTACTTAAAGATACATATTTTTTATCAGGTCTTTGGCTATATGTATCAAAAGTTTCAAAAAGCATTATTTCCCTTGACCTCTATTTCTCATTTGAAGAACTTTCCTACAATAAAAATATAGAGATACCAAATATAAAGACATAAAAGTAAATAACATTCATACCAGCTTTACTAAAGTGGAGAAAATTAAGAACAATTTGAATTTTCACACTAGAAGATTCTGTTTAAATCCACTACCGTACATTATATGATGAAATATGATTAAAATCATGTTTGAAAGAATATCCAACAAAGTAGGATAAGTATAGGATACAAAGTTAAGCTGTACAAGTCCCAAGTGGGTAACAAATAGTAAATAATTATTCCAATTGTTAATTTAAGTACATGGCCTCTGTAAATTTTCCATGGGTAAGCATGTATACTTATTTCCACCAACAAACATCTGTGATGGTACCTACTAAAGAAGTGACAGTGATAGTGTCTGTGTAGTCAGCTTAAGGAAGATTTTTTTCCCCATTTTACACCATTTTTGTATTTTTAAATTTTCTAAAATGAACACATATTTCTTTCATAATGACACACACACACACAAATGTGATTTTTAAAGAGTAGATGTTTGCAAGGCAGAAACAAAAACAAAAACAAAAACAAAAAACTAAGACCATACTAAACAGAAATCAAAGTGCAGGCCCAAATATAGAAGCCACAAAGGTCATGATGCTTTCTTCAGACTGTTCTCAAGCAGAATGGCAAATTTGAAGCTTTCTACTACTCTTAATGAATTTGGAGACTTTTACTGGGTCTATGATCTATAATGACCCAAACCCTCTAAATAACAGAGAAGATACTAAGCAGTGAGTACTGAGTGTGTTTTGTAGGAGTTCAGAATTAGACTATGTCATAATTTGGTTCTAGCCCATTGTTTTTCTCCTCCCTAAGGAAAATGGCTCTTGAGCAATCAATATCTTTCAAAGTTTTCTCCTATCTCAGAATTTTCAGTTTCCCATTAGAAATGTCCAAAGCATTTCCTTTATAAAAATGTATCTATCACAAGGGAAATTTTAATAGCCTCTGAAGACTTACAAAGGGCCCAATGCCATTTGTTAAGGCCAAAGCAAGAATGGTTTCTGTTAATTTTAGATTGGCAAAAGATAAAAAATATTGTAATTGCTGCTTGTAGGCTCAGTGCACCAGTACACAATGTGCCGCATATGTAACCAGTTGGGAACTATTTGAAATGCAGAAATTGTACAATAATTACAACACTTTGATTTGCAAGATTTCATTGTCCTTGTAGTAGTACAGAAATTACAGTACCATAAGTTGTAGTGATTCCACAGATTGATTTGCCATCACGGAAGTCATAAAAATGTAACTTTTGATTGCTCTGACATACCACTATTCACTGTTCATTAATAAAGAAAGACCTTAAAAATAAATAGCCTTCTTGGCATGAGCATTGGGAGGAGGAAGTAATGAAAAGCATTACACTGTATCCATAATTTTGTAACTCAGAATATTGCAAATAAACAAACTCTCCCTTGTAAAGGTAAAACTCAGTTAAAATTGAAAGCTCTCGGGATCCCTGGGTGGCGCAGCGGTTTGGCGCCTGCCTTTGGCCTAGGGCGTGATCCTGGAGACCTGGGATCGAATCCCACGTCGGGCTCCCGGTGCATGGATGCATGGAGCCTGCTTCTCTCTCTGCCTGTGTCTCTGCCTCTCTCTCTCTCTCTCTCACTATCATAAATAAATAAAAATTAAAAAAGAAAAAAAAATTGACAGCTCTCTACATCTATATATAGAGTTTCAAACAGTAGCTGGTGCATAGTAACTGTTTGCCAACCAGAGAATGAATCTACTTGTATGTCCTACAGCCACTCCTATTTCTGGTTTTCTATCTTCCTGCAGGACCAAGGTGAAATTTTAATTAAATCACCAGATACGGTAATTATGTCACAAAAATAAGCATCTAAGAGTGTTACATAGGGATCTATTGATCTGGACATTGTATCATTTTCCCCAAGTATTAGCTAATTTGGGCAAAAAGCAAAAAAGCAAATAATGCTAATTTTCCAATGTACTTAAAGTATTTTAATGGTTTTATACCTGATTTTTATGAAATTCAATGTTAGAAGTCATACAGGGATTGGGTGAGGGGTGAGGAAAAATAGGCAGGAATAGCCTCAGAGTGAGCCTTTTTAGGCCAAGAATTAATTATTTGAACCCCAGATTGGAGTCAACTCTAGATCTGAGTTATAAGTGGTCAATAACCCTTACCCCTTGAGGATCAAGTCAACTTACACATCTTCTCTCCTTAGTCTGGAGCCAGATTTCCCTCTTCTGTGTTCTTCATTTCCATGTAACTTTGCTGAAAATGTGAGTTGCCTGTCTTCAGGTCACCATAATGAGAGCTTGGATTTAACACCTTAATAATGAAAATTCTCTTAGGTAACACTAAATGTGTCACAATTCTACTAACACTTAAAAATTACTTACATATCTCCATTGAAAGTAAGTTAATATAATTAATTAATTTAATTATTAATTTCAAAATAACATCAACCATGAACAAATGCAAAAAGAATCAAATACCAAATGAAAGATTACTTCCTACTAATTTTCAAGTATTTTCAGCCCTTGCTGAATTTCATCGTAGGCTCTATCTCTCCGGCATAAGGAGAAAAAGATTTGCTATAATACTTTTCTATGAGTCAAAATCGTTCTTAAAAGCATTCATTGCTAAAGTTTAATTCTCCAGAAATGGTTATTGCTGAAAGTTCTTTAAATTGGCTTTGATCCACTAACTGAAGAATAACAAAAGGTCATATTTGACTCCGATTCCATGCAACCTTCTTACCAAGTTGGGGGGAGGAAAGAAAGAAAAGGAAAAGACAACTTGTAGTGACTACCTTCTATATATTGTAGACATTTACTTAGATACTTTATTTGTAGAACAAGCTTATTGAATGTACTAGAGCTGATAAAGTATAAACTAGAAATCACTTTCCTATTTTTTTCCCCATTACTCCTTAATATACTTTATCTTTTTCACCATCACTTTTGGATAGGTCTTATCACCCATCAGTTGTTTCTTACCCACTAGAACAGTGTCATTTTCAGAAATTTTAATAGTCCAATTCAGCCTAAAACTTGACCTTAATCTCATACCAAATTCAACTATCTTCCCTGACCAGAGCTCAGGACCCCAACTGTGGTTAAAGAAATAGATATCTACTTTCACCTTGCTCCTTTTTTCCCTCCCCCCTCCATCTTCTGATCCTTTCAGAGTCAGGGCAGAGAAATGGAGATTAGAAAAAGGATGGCGAGGGAGGGATAAAGATCTTACCTCCTAGCTGGTGCTCCTTGTAGTTCTGACTCAGCAGAGAGTTCTGGCCACTGTCTCTCCTATGGCAGTTGTCCAAGGACTGAATCTCTTAGGGAACGTATCCGTGGGTTCTTTGGAATCTCTGAGGGCAGAGATCTCTGTCCTGTGCTATTTTCTGACATGGATAGTATGCTCTTTGGCTGATGTCTTGCAACCAACTCTCAGAATCTTATTCTTAGAGCAGGTGGCCCTAATAGGTAGGGCCCTTTCAAGATGCCTACCTTCTCATATGGCATCTAATTGACCCATAGAAAATGTAGGTGTCTTTGACAAAACAGAGGAAGTACAACTGACCCCAATGCTGACTCCTCTTCCTTGTTCTGCAATTTGGAACTGTCCTACCCAGAGTGCAGACTTCAAAATGTCCCACATGAAAAATAACACATCAGAATCTATATATACCTATATTCCCAAATTTGAGAGACAAATAGGTTCTCACAAGAATTTTTTGCCTTGTTCTGCCCACATGGCTGTGTCCAAATAGACCTATAGCTTAGCACACATGTAATTAAATATCTTAGCTTCTTTCAAATACTTTCAATCTCTAGTAGAAGGGTTTTCTTGGAACCCTCTTTCTTGGCTGCCACTCTTCTCCCCTAAAGGGATGGGAGGAGAAAAACTTTAGAACACCCTGCAATTTCTCCATTCCTACAAATTCCCCTAAACATTGCCTTTACAATGTCAAATCTTCTCTCTTGGAGGCTGCAGTCAGTTGATGATTGTTGGATCATTTCTGCTGCATTTTAGAAATTCCTGCTTGGACATATTAACAACTCTTGTGGCCATTTATTGAGACAACAGGAAAGGTCCCATCTGACACTTTATCACCAATTCAATATCTCACTTAATCTTGACAATAGTCTTTATTACTATTTTCGTTTTATGGAGGAGATTTCCAAAATCCTTTGAATGTAAATAATTTCTCCAGGGTCACAGTAAGTGCTCCCAGATTTTGGAATTTTGACATACTTACCTATACATTCCATCATTATCTGTGATTCTAGAACTTCAGTGAATATCAGAACAACCGGAAGTACTTCTTAAAAGTAGATTGCTTGACATCTCAGTGGGTGTAAGCGAAAAGCTGGAAATTTGAATTTCTGTCAGGTTTTCAAGGTATGCTGATGCTGCTGAACTGAGGATAGCACTTTGAGAAGGTCTGGTGCATCACTCATGAAAAGATGAAAGAAAAATTACGCAAGACTGTTCCTCACCCACAAAGCCATTCTGCTATACTCCATTTTTCCAGTACTTTGTATTTTTTTGGAATTTAACATAAAATTGATTTCTCTAATAAATTTTTCCAATTTTTAATTTTCCAACTGTTGGCCTCCATTATAGATTGACTAACATAACTGCTTTTCTTTTTTATTTTTTTAAATTTTTAAAAGATTTTATTTATTTATTCATGAGAGACACACAGAGAGAGAGGCAGAGACATTGGCAGAGGGAGAAGCAGGCTTCCTGTGGGAAGCCCAAGGTGGGACTTGATCCTAGGACCCCAGGGGATCACACCCTGAGCTGAAGGCAGACATTCAACCAGTGAGCCACCCAGGTGCCCCATCTTTTTTATATGTATTTTTTTATTTGTTCCTGCTTCCAAAACTTGTATATATAAACACAGAAGTGAAATTGCTAGATCAAATGGTAATGCTATGTTTAATTTAGTGAGGAAGCATCATACTGTTTTCCAAAGCAGCTACACCATTTTACTTTCCCACAAAGTAAAGTAATGTGCAAGTGTCCCAATGTCTCCATATCCACTCCAAAACTTGCTGCTTTCTGTTTTCTCAAGAAACTACTTTCCTATAAACCCTCTAAGCTCCTTTCTCTATCCTTCTTCTCCAGGAAACATTTGAAAACAAAGCAAAGTAAGCATTTCTGCACAAAGATAGGCAGTGGTTTTACTTTCCTCTCATTGGTCATTCACACTTTGGTGAGTGTTGGTTTCAAGACCTTTTCTGAATCAAGTTTGAACACATGAACAAGGTAACAGGGAGAGTAGGAAATCCAATAAATAAAATTGGAACAACCTCTCCATTTTTTTTTTTTGGTAGAATCTGGCCAACTGCCTCCATGGCCAGAATTCTCTTTCATGAAAATGAGACATAGGAGTGCTACAACCATGTTTCCAGTGTTGCAGTGAAGATTGGATTTTATCATCAATAGTGATGGTGAGTATTAGATTCTAGAACATAGGATAAGTCTCTAAACTCACTATTGTTTTTATTTTTCCTTTTACTGTTATATTATTACAACATCAAATGACATTTGATTCCTTTCTTCTCTTGGAAGAAAAAAAGACTAATTAATATATCTAAAGAACTACAAAATATATCTAAAAAACTTCATAATGAGTAGTAAACCTTTGTGTATCTTTTCAGTGAGGAAAAAAGAGAAAATTGTGTCATATTTTATATTATTCTTTTCAAATGCTGAATATGGCCTAGTGTACTTGCCCAATTATATATGATTTATGACTATTTAAGCTTAAGCCACCAGGAGGATACTTGTTCAGAAAGAACATTCAGAGTCTTTTTTAATTGGCAGATACTTCATAAGGCTGTGTCTTACTGCAAAAGGCATAATTATATTGTTTAGAAATGAAATTTAGAAATTTCATGGTTTACAGACCCAGTTAGGTCCAATTTATAAATGTAGATAAGGTGATGGAATTGTGCCTGAACTTCTAGATATAGACACATAAAGATGAGCAATGAAAATTCCAAATGCCTTGGACAATGATTATTCTCTTCGAGATGCTGCTGACTGGGATGATATGGGCATTTCCCAGCTTCCCTTCTTGCCTGGGTAACAAAATCAAAGCTTCGGTTATTCAGTGGCATTAATCAGGTAGAAATTGCATTGTAGATGCTCTTTGACTTCATACTTCTCAGTTATTTTCTTCATGAAGTAAATATTTTTGTTTTAGGAAATACAACTATTTCCAATTATAAGTTCCCAGAGAAATTTTCCTTCAGGAAAAAGGTTGGGTTGTACAACTTAATCATTATTGCCTCTGGACTTCCCATTTTATTCTTCTCAGGCACTTTATTTCTCGCCGGGTCTCACACTTTGTGCTCTCTTGTGTTACAGGTTAATCCCTGTTCTCAGAGGGCTTGCTCAACACAATATAAAACTGGCATCTTAGCCACAGCCTAACGCAAGTTTTATCTGACTGTTAGCATTTTCCATAACAGAAAATCAGAAGTGAAATTACAGGGCAGTGCAAGCCACCAAGTAAGAGTCAAAAGAGAAAAACCAACATGTTAATGGTAGGAAAAACAATTGTGTTGTATATGAGTGCAAGTATGAGAAATTCTTCACCACATTCCAATATTAACCCTAGAATTCCCTCTCAAATGTATTTGCACTGTTCTGAAACTTTTTACTGTCTTCCAAAATGTTAACTTCCAGTTGATAACAAATCTTTGACTGAAAATAACAACACTAAATATTGGGAAATGCCACAACATTCTTGGAATAAAAAACATGGCTTTTTAAATTTTAAGCAAATAGTGTGAAGTATTAGTAAATGTATTTTAGCAGAAATAGTGTGAAGTATTAGTAAATGTATTTTAGCAGATCTAGGAGGTCTTAGATTTTCAAGAGATTTCAATACACCAGCTTGGAAAATAATTTCATACTTGGGATAACGTGTATCTAAAAGGTTCTGACATTCAGGGGGAAAAAAGGCAGTAGAGGAAAATTGAAACAGTTTTAGCCTCCTAGACATACATCTTTTGCACCGAAAGATCTTTATTATCAATTTGTGGGATGTTGCTTAATTACATTTTTTAGAAAAACTTCTGTAGAGGCCTTAAGACATATTTCCAGCTTCAGAGTCTGTTTTAATCCTCCTGAGGTTTAATCTTTTCTACTTGGTTTGATAAGATTTCTCCTTTCCTCCTTGTTAATTATATTCCTCATAATTGTTTACAATAATAGGGAATTAATGCACTTGTTTTTTTCTTCTTTTGGATAAGAGTTACCAATTAAAGACAAAGCACGCATAAAGCGTAACAAAATAATTATGTTTAAATGACAGCATGTGGTTTTTTTTCTTTTTTAAATATTTTTTTTATTTATTTGAGAGAGAGAGAGAGAGAGAAGCAGGGGGGGAGCGGCAGATTGTGAGGGAGAAGCAGACTCCCCACTGAGCAGGGAGCCTGATATAGAACTCCATCCCAAGAACCCTGGTATCAGTACCTGAGCCAAAAGCAGATGTTTAACCTACTGAGCCACCTAGGTGCCCCTACAGCATGTGTTTTTTTGCATTTAAAATATAAATTGGCATTTACTGATTAATTAACTAGAGGGTTCCATAGTTAGTGATGACCCTAACTGAAAATAATGTCACATTACCACTTGTCTTGTTTGACTAGGTCTTATACTCTTAAAGGTCGTCAGCTTGGGGCAGCCCAGGTGGCTCAGCAGTTTAGCACCACCTTTGGGCCAGGGCATGATTCTGGAGTCCTGCTGTGTGGGGACTGCTTCTCCCTCTGCCTGTGCCTCTGCCTCTCTCTCTGCGTGTGTCTCTCGTGAATAAATAAATAAAATCCAAAAAAATGAAAAGGGCCATGAGGTCCAACCAACTTGTTTAACTTACCAAGCACCTTCAACCAAGGATACCAATCTATCTATCTGCCTAACATCACTCTATAAAATCACTTCCACACATTCTTCATCATGGAAGATTTAGGATCTAGTTGGTAAGTGGTAAGCCTGTGTTTGAAATATAACAGGAATACAGGAGCTGGATCTTAACCTGGCAAGGAAAATGTAAGACACAGAGGACCAGAAGAGAAACCATACAAAATATTGACCATTGACTTGAAAGGACAGATAACAGATACTTGATAAATTCTTTCAGGTGCTACAATTATGGAAAGATACTGAAAACACTAGGATGATAAATAATGATTCAGAAATTTCTTTAAAAGTTAGGAAAAATGATCAAATTTTAAAAGGTGGAGGTTAAGAGAAATGCATGTGTTTGGTTTCAAGAAAGTATTGCATAAATACAGGATGGTAAAGCCATGAATTGGAATTGGCAACAATGCTGGCTGGCACAGACATCCAATGGCCTTCAGGAATTATCACAAAAAGAAGTGACATTGTGATATCAGAGAGACAAGTGAGTACCAAGCCAATTAGGGCTTCAGGAAACAGAGGAAAGAAAGCTAGCAGCTATAACAAGGCACTGAATAAAATTTGTTTGCAAACACATGTCGATACCTTCTGGAGAAACATGGAAACACTTGAATAAAGGAAATCTTTAGACAATAGGCTGCTCTAATGGCAGATAGGGAAACAACATATCATAGAAGGCAAAGACCTGATGATGTTTATCCAAGAGATGAGAAGGCATGAAATAGAAGAAAGGGTGGCCCTGGGGGAAATTAGTAAGACTAGATCCCTGATGGAAGTGAAATGGAGGTAGATTCCAAGGTTCACTGAGATTCTCTTTAGGCAAGACATTTCTGCAGTGCCTGGATGGCTGAGTGGTTGAGCGTCTGCCTTTGGCTCAGAGTGTAATCCCGGGGTCCTCGGATTGAGTCCCCATCAGGCTCTCTGTGGGGAGCCTGCCTCTCCCTCTGCCTGTGTCTCTGCCTCTGTGTGTATGTGTCTCAGGAATAAATAAATAAAATCTTAAAAAAAAAAAAAAAAGAATCTGCCTTCGACTCAAGTCATGATCTCCCCTTGGGGTCCTGAGATCCAGCCCCGCCTCGGGTTCTCTGCTCAATAGGGAGTCCGCTTCCACCTCTCCCTCTCTGCTCTCTCTCTCTCTCTACCTCTCTCTCAAATAGATAAATACAATCTTAAAAAAAAAAAAAAAAAAAAAACAAGAAATTTTTGAGCCTTACCTGAGATACTTAAAAAAAGATTTCTGAAGTGTCTGACCTATACCTCCGAATATTATATCACATTTCTTAGGTGACCTCTAGAGTGGCACAAAACTGCATTCTGTAATTTTATTGAGGGAAACGCTCTGAGTCAAAGTATTGACACAATTTCCAGATCATTAGCTACGCTTTGTTGAGTACTTACTGTGTTCCAGGCACTTTGGTAGTTACTATTTATTTTATCTCTACTCTTCATAAAAGTCCTATAAATGAAGGCATTATCACCCTTGTTGAGAGAGGAAGAAAGTGAGGAGAGGAGTAAGCTCAAGACCAAAAGCACACAGATGTTTCTCAAATCAATGCCATTCTTCTTTATTTTACTTTCTAAAGTATTTAACCAGATTACAGGGTTGCTGAAAATAATATATGCCATAACTTTGTGAAAGGAGACAGTGGCAAAGCGATTTCAGTAATTAACCTTAAATCGTCAACTATTGTCATGTGGAGGTTTTACACAATCTATGTGATTCAAAACCATTAACTTCCCCGGATATTCTGTTTAGTTTTTCTGCTGATGATGTTTTACTTTGTGCTTTTATTTTATTACTCTATTTTATTGTCCTTCGTTTCAACATTTACTTATTTCTTTTCATATGGTATTGAGCTGCAAATTTATTCTTCAGAAAAAAATGAACCCAAAATTCGTGCTTCTATAACAAGATTAAAGAGATCTGCTACAGAAAGATGGGAGACTAAAATGGTAGTAATGGAGGGCCAGGACATGTTCAGGACTTTTGACATTTTCAGGACTTTTGAATTAAACTACTCTGAAGTTTGGTATGCTATCTAGAGAAGATATTTTAGAAGTAGAAACCTTCAATTTTTGTTTTCCCTCAAAAATGTTTGAGAACCATAAGACTTCATTCAAAATTCCTCTCCCTTAGCCACTGAATCTGGAGGAATGCATCCCTGTGGGGATGATAAATAACTACTGACTTGGTGGGCAATTTGCAGGCAGCTCTTATCGTATTTCTTATTTATTTCACCTCACTAAAGAAGTAGAGATATTACTCTTATCCACTTTTAGCAAATGAGGTAATTGAAGCTTAGGGATTTGAAGAACTTGCCCAAGGTCAATACTCTCAGATGGTGGAGCCGTCATTCTGATACAGCTGACTGCAAAACCCATACTCTTAACTCCTACAGTTATGATGCAATGGACATTAAATATCACAAACATATATAGTGATTATAGATGAGTTGTGGAACACAGATCAGTGATCAAGGATACAAGACATCCATCAACTTAAGACAGAAGTCGGTAAACTTGTGTATGTGTAAGCACACACACACAAAGAGATTTGTTGTTGATTGTGGTGTTATACAAATGTAGCCAAATACTATACATTTTTCCAAAATTTTTACCCATGCATCAAAGTCCTTTCAAAACCAGCACATGTAAATCACATCATTTTTTGGATTGCTACAATTTTCCAGTGTTTCCTCAGTTAATGAAACTTCAATTATCTGATTAGTTGTTCAATACTGCATTTAATTCATTTCCAATTGATTTTACAAAGCATGTGTATTTATCTACCTTTTGAATCCTGCAAGTACTTCTATAGGATAAATTCTTACAAAAGGTGTTCTTGAAGTATAGGTTTACACATTTAAAATATCAGAAAAAATCATAATAAAATAAAATATCAGTAGATACTGACAAAATTCTGTCTATCCAGAGGTGGATATAAGTACTCATTTTCACATACGCTTGCCAATCATAAGTTTTTTTTTCCAATACCCTATTCCAATTTATTCCAAGGATTATATTTAATTTTAATTTGCATTTTTTTTTTTTTACTAGTGTGGGTAAGTACATTCCATCTGTGAATTTCCTTTACATATTCTTTTTCTCATTTTTCTCTTTGGGTTAATTGGTTTGGCTTTTTTATCTGTAGGGCCCTTTATATATAATTTATATAACTGTGTTATATATGTTGTAAATATTTTTTCAGTCTGTCTTTCATCTTTTTAGCATAGAGCATCTTCTGTTCATCAGAAAACCTTACATTAGTTCATCATTATATTTACTATTTTTATATTGATTTCATACCATGTTCAGAAAAGCCTGCTATCTCAAGATCATAGAATATATTTCCCTAAAGTTTTTAATGTTATTGTTAGCTCTTTAATCTACTTGAAATTTATTCTTGTATATGGTGAGAAGTGTGGATATAATGTATTATCCCTCAAATGTATATTCAGCAGTCCCAATATATGTTATGAAAAGTTCTCATAATCTTAGGTCAGATTTCTCAGAAGTAGATTCTTATGCAAGTGACTTATTAAGAAAATGCTCCTACAAAGAAGCTTTGTGGTTGGTAGGGAGTAGGAAAAGCAAGAAAGGAAGGGATAAGAAGCCCAGGGAAGCCTCAGGAAATAAGTTTCCCATCTAGAGGCACAGGAGCTGGGCTCTCATCCTCATACACCAGTGTCATTAACAGATTGCCTGGAGGGGAAATTAACTGCCAGCCACTTCTGGCTCTTGAAGCATCAAATGAAGCAGATTCAATAGCCTAACAATATCCCTCTAAAGAAGTTTATAGATATGAACTTTTAAAAGTGAAGTACACAGAAACTGGAGAACAGGCACACAGAATCTCTGGAGGGACCCAAGGAATCTGAGTAGAATATGACAGATACTGACCCTTTCTGCTACTGCTTCCTCCTTTCATGCTTCGACCCATTTGCTACTTACATTGAGTACATGCCATCATGTCACAGCTTCTCCAAAATTCTGATTCTTAATAATAATTAGGGGGAAGAAACTTGGCGAGACAATGGATAGGCCATGATTCATATTATGTCTCTTCTCTACCTCCCACTCTAGATGCCCTGTACTCTCATCTAGCATCTCTGCCAGACCAGATGTCTTGACCGGTAGGTGCCTCAGACTTTCATCCATAAGGGATTTGAGCCTCTGTTAACATGCTCTTACCAGAATGTGGTTGATATAATGATCTCTTCACAGTGGAAATTAGACATGGAACACCAAGTGACTTCCCGATGGATTACATGAGTGATCTTCTCACTCATGTAGCTGTGACTCTACTTCATAATGAGGACAAAGGTCAACTACCTCTATTAGTAAAGTAACTCCATTCTTTGCCTGTTTGCCCAATGTTATAAGGAGCCAAAGATGAGCTGGTGGTAAGTAGCTGTATATCTAATTCAACTCTTTCTGGTTTCTGAGATTAAGGTATCCTTCTTCTAGGAACACAGACCTTTGGACCCATACAGCCTAAAGTTCTTAGGAAGAAAGCACAAATACTCCCGTGAGTCAATGAGAATAATGAGTTAGCAGAGTCATCCCAACTTCCATTCCTTGGTTTTGAGATCCAGGTATTCTACTATTGATTATATTATTACATAATGGAAGTTATTTTAAATTCTATAATACACTTAAAGGTCAGCATCCCGACTTTACAGAGGCTTTTTTCGAAGCAATCACATTAGCTGAATCATGAAAAGTTCAGACTGACCATCTTGTAGATGGTGAAATATGTGGTAGGACCAAGATCAGTGCCACAACTCCTATGCAGTGAGTGGGTCCCTTAGCCCTAAACAGTGTTATGAGTCATCTCATGTCTATGAATCAGACTCTCTGAACCTTTGGCAAGTTATATTGTCAAAGACACTGTAGGATGGGAAGGAAAGGCAAATTCATATTTAGAACATGTATTAAGTCCTGGGACTCCTGGATGTCTCAGTCAGTTAAGCGTCCAACACCTGGTTTTTGGCACAGGTCATGATCTCAGGGTTGTGAGATTGAACCCTGGTGTCAGGCTCCACACTGGGTGGGTAGCCTGTTTGGGATTCTCTCTCTCTCTCTCCCTTTACCTGTCTGCCCCTCTGCCTCTCTCCCTCTCTTAAAAAAAAA
Organism: Vulpes lagopus; assembly: GCF_018345385.1. Classification (NCBI taxonomy): domain Eukaryota; kingdom Metazoa; phylum Chordata; class Mammalia; order Carnivora; family Canidae; genus Vulpes; species Vulpes lagopus. The sequence continues at coordinate 35,684,298 of NC_054831.1, forward strand.
AAAAGTATTGGTCCGGACAAACATGTCACTTCTCTTTCTAGAGCAGAAGGCTATGTCAAAGTAAATTTGCCACCAAATGGTCTCTTTACATGTAATACTACATGCAGACTCATGTTTATTCTCTTTCTGATGCATCAAAACTCCATTTGCAGTAATAGCTAGATTAACCCAGGTGAAAGGAAGTCCATGCTGTGAATCCACAGCTTTCATCTCTGCCACCATTCCAGCTGTGGGCTCATTGTATAAGCGAGAGAAAGCTGAGGAGAGACCTGCTGACAATCACTACGTAAGTAAGTCATCTTGTCCAACTGGTTTTTCTTATCTCCCCTGAAACATGATCTCTGATGGATATGAATGTGAAATAGAAATCATCTCACTTTGATCTACTCCACACATCAAGCTGTGTGTCTCTACAAATGTCCAGGGTATTTTAGGACTCTTGCCTGAATTGCTTTATTTTTTTTAAACTGAATTTTTTTACTTACTTACATACATTTAAAGTTCTTCTGCCTTTTCATGGCTTGATTGCTCATTTATTTTTATCAGTGAATAATATTCCATTATTGGGTGTGTGTAGTAACATTCCATGGTATTAATGTATCTGTTTTTCCATTCACCCACTGAAAGCCATCTTCATTGCTTCCAGCTTTGGGTTACTATGAATAAAGCTTTATAGACATTTACACATAGTTTTTTTCTGTGTGCATAACTTTTCAAATCAGTTGGGTAAACACTAGGGTGAAATTTTTGGATCATATGATTGGACTCTGCTTAGATTTTTAAGAGCTGCTTTCAAAGGGGTTGTACCATTTTGGGTTCCTACCTGCAACAGATTAGTTGCTATTGTTCTGTACCCTGATATTTGGAATTGCCAGTTTTCTGGATTTCAGTCATTCTACTTATTGTTTAGTGATATCTTGTTTAATGTGCTTCCCCATTAAATAGTGATGCTGAGCTCTTTTACTTGTGCCTACTTGCCATCTCTATAACTTCTATGGTGAGATATCTGTTCAGATCTCTTTCTCAACTTTTTAATTGATCTATTTTCTTATACTTGAGTTTTAAGAGCTATTTGTATATTTAGATGCAAGTCCTTTATTAGTCCTTTATTAGTTAGTTATTAGTTGTTTTCCACAGAGCAGGAATTTTTAATTTTAATACAATCCAATTTATCAGGTTTTTTTTTTCCTTCATGGATAGTGGTTTTGGTTGTTATATTTAATAGCTCATCATAAACCCTTCTAAAAGTTTTATACTTCTGCATTTTACACTTAGGTCTATATGACCCATTTTGAGTTAATTTTTTAAAAGATCTTATTTATTTATTTATTCATGAGAGACACAGAGAGAGAGAGGGAGAGAGAGAGAGAGTCAGAGAGAGTCAGAGACATAGGTAGAGGGAAAAGCAGACTCCATGCAGGAAGCCTGATGTGGGACTCCATCCTGGGACTCCGGGATCACGCCCTGAGGCAAAGGCAGATGCTCAACTGCTGAGCCACCCAGACATTCCTTGAGTTAATTTTTATAAAAGATGTAATGTCTCTGCCCAGATTCTTTTTCTCTCTTTCATTCTTTTTTTCTTCTCTTTCTTTTTCCTTTTATATACGGAGATTCAATTGTCACAGCAATATTTGTTGAAAAGACTATCCTTCCTCAATTAAATTCCCTTTGCCTATTTATCTAAGATCATTTCCTTTGGTTATAAACCCAGAAGTAGGTAATTCTATTTTTAATTTCTTTTTTGATTGTATGTTTTTATTTTTACCTTCTTGAACCCTCCATACTATTTTCCATAGTGGCCCTACCAGTTTACATTATGACCAACAGTGCACAAGAGTTCCCTTCTTTCCACATCTTCATCAGCCTTTTAAAATCTTTTATCTTTATGATAACTGACATCCTAAGAAGTATGAAAGGGTATCTTGTTATGATTTTGATTTGCGTTTCCCTGATGATGAGTAATATTGGGGATCTTTTCATGTATTTGTTGGCCTTCTGTATGTCTTCTTTGGGAAAAGGTCTATTCAGGTTTATATCCATTTTTTAATTAGATTCTTGGGGTTTTTATTGCTATTGACTTAAAGGAGTACCTTATATTTTTTTGATATAAACCTTTTATGGAATATATGACTTGCAAATAATTTCACCCATTTGGTAAGTTTCCTTCTCATTTTGTTGATGGTTCTTTTTTTAAGATTTTATTTATTTATTTATTTATAGAGGTAGAAACAGGCTCCCCACTGAACAGCGAGCTTGATGTGGGGCTTGATTCCAGGACCCTGAGATCATGACCTAAGCCAAAGGCAAAAGCTTAACCAGCTGAACCACCCAGGAGCCCCTGATGGCTCTCTTTGCTGTGCAGAGGCTTTTTTAGTTTATCTAGTTCTATTTGTTTATTTTTGCTTTTTTAACCTGTGTTTTTGGTGTTAAATCTAAAAAAAAAAAAATATTTCCAAGACCAATGTCAAGGCCCATACTCCCTATGTTTTCTATGTTTCTGGTTTCAGGTTTTAGATTCACATTTTTAATCCATTTTGAGTTTATTTTTTGGGTGTGATGTAAAATAAGGTCCAATTTCATTCCTTTGCATGTAGACATCAAGTTGCCCCATCACCATTTATTGAAGAAACTATCCTTGGGTGCCTGGGTGACTCAGTGGTTGAGCGTCTGCTTTCTTCTCAGTTTGCAATCCTAGGGTCCTGGGATTGAATCCCACATCAGGCTCCCTGTGAGGAGCCTGTTTCTACCTCTATGTCTCTGCCTCTTTCTGTCTGTGTCTCTCTTGAATAAATAAATAATCTTTAAAAAAAAGAAACCATCCTTTCCCCATTTTATATTCTTGGCTCCTTTGCCAAAAATTAATTGACCATATATGCATGGATTTGTTTCTGGGATGTCAATTTTGTTCTATTGGTCTATGTTTTTATGGCAACATCATATTCTTTTGATTTCTATGCTTTGTACTATAGTTGAAATCAAGCAACATCTGGGAAAGTATGCAATTAAACCCCTTCCAGGAAGAAACTGAGAAATGAGTGTTTTTACCTGCTTTTCTGCACTGAGCTCTGTAGGGACAGCCAAGTGAGTATTATGTGTGTCAACTGCTTCTTTGCGTGCTGTAGTCCTATTGAACCAATAAACACAAGCCCTGTTGACTTTCAGAGCTAGGAGATTTGGGGGCCCCATCCCTCAGGTGGTAGCCTTAAAATTTGGCTATGTGGTACAAACCCTTCATTCTCTGGGAGAATCTAAGAGTTGGGAGTTCTGTTCTATTTGTATGCCACCATGCAAGGGCTTGAGTTTAGAGTGAGAGTCTGTTCTAGTTTTTCCTATTCATTTCCATATGGGAATTTTCTCAGTGGTTATGTAGGAGTTTACTCACCTGGTGTCTGACTCTCTCTGAGAAGGAACTGTTCTATGTGTAGCTGTCAGTCTGATATGTGGATGAGAGGAACCTCCTATATCACCATCTCTGTACAGAGTCTCTATATATGTCCACTTTTCCTTGCAAATCTGTTAGTTTGGGCCTCATGTATTTTGATGCTTTGCTGTTAGATACATACACATTAAGGATTATTATGTCTTCTTGCTTGAAGAATCGCCTCCTTTATTATTATGTAATGTTCCTCTTTATCACTAGTAATTTTCTTTGTTCTAAGTCTGAAGTTAACATAATTACTCCAACTTTCTTTTGATTAGGGTTAGCATGGTATATTTTTTCCACCCTCTTACTTTTATCTGTGTCTTTATATTTACAGTGAGTTTGTTACAGTTGGGTCACTCCTTTTTCTCCACTCTCTATTTTTTTAATTAGGACAATTATTGATACAGATGGGTTGGCATCTACCATGTAGGCAACTGGTTTTCCATTCCCTGCACTTGTTCTTCATTTCTTTTTTCTCTCTTCCCTTCTTTTTATACCATTTCTGATATAAACTGAGCATTTTACATTATTCCATTTTCTCACTTCACTTAGTCTATCACTTATACTTCTTTTAAAATTTTTTCCTTTTTTAAAAAATGCAAAATATACTGTGAATCTAAGTTGCTTTTCATATAAAACTATGAAGCTTTCGGGGATAGTGCAGATATCTTATAACCAAGCATTCTTAAGTTCTCTTTATCCCTTAAAACATTGATATCATTCAATTTACTTATTTTTTCATATGCCATATGCACCCAATAAATTACTACATTATTAATTTGAAAATAGAAGCTACCTAGTCAGTTAATCAAGAAGAAGTTATTTTATTTACCTTCATTTATTCCTTCTCCACCTTTGTTCCTCTCTTTCTGTAGGTCGAAGTTTCTGCATTGATCTACTCTTCACAAATTCCCTCGATTTTTGTCTGATAGAAACTTTGCTTTTTCTTTACTTCTGAAAAATGATTTCACTGGATAAAGAATTTTAGGTTGGTATTTTTCTATGTTAGCACTTTAAGTATTTCAGTACATTTCCTACTTGCATGGTTTTTAATTTGAAGTCTAATGTAATTCTTATCCTTGTTGCCTTAGGTTATTTTCCTCTGAATTCTCTCAAGATATTCTTTGTCTCTGCTTTTATGCAGCTTGAATGTGATATGCCTGAGTGTTGACTTTTGGTTTTTATTTTGGTATTCTCTAAGTCTTTTGGATCTGTGGTTTGGTGTCAGCCTTTAATTTTGGAAATTCTTAGCCATTATTGCTTTAAATTTTTCTTCTATTCTTTTCTTCTTTTCTTCCTTAATATTCCAATAACACTTATATTGCTTCTTTTGTAATTGTCCCATAATTCTTGGATATCTTATTAATTTATTACTTTTTTAAAGATCTTATTTATTTATTTGAGAGAAAGAGAAATTGCAAGAAAGAGAGCACAAGCAGTGGGGAGAGGGAGAAGCAGACTTCCCATTGAGCAGGGAGCCAGATACAGGCTCAATCCCAGGATCCTGGGATCATGAACAGAGCCAAAGGCAGTTGCTTAACCACCTGAGCCACCCACATACTCCTTATTTTTAATTTTTGTCTTTGCATTTTGGTTTGGTAATTTTCTATTAAAATATCTTCAAATTCACTGATTATTTCCTTGGCTGTATTCAATCACAGGTATTCTTTTCTTTTTCAATGTTTATGATTTCTAGTATTTCCTTTGAATTCTTTCTAGTAGTGTTTGTCTCTCTGCTTACATTGCCCATCTGTTCTTGTGTGTTGCCCACTTTTTTCATTAGAACAATTAGGATATTATTCAGAGTTAACTGAAGTTCTGTCTCTGATTATTTCAAAAGCTGTGTCACACCTGAGTCTCATTCTGATCCTTGCTTGCTTTATCTTTTCAGAGTGTGTTTCTTATCTTTTGGGGTTCTTTCTTTTTTATTTTTGTCTTTTAGCATATCTTGCAATTTTGTTGTTGAAAGACAAACATGATATATCAGAAAAGTAGGAAACAAGGCAAACAGGATTTTAGTGTGAGATTTTATGTTAATTTGGCTAGGATCTGGGGTGTGTTTAATGTTTGCTTTAGCTGCAAGTGCTAGAGGCTTCAGTGTCCTCTAGTATTCTTGTTTCCTTCTCCTCTCTTAGTGTGTTGGGGTTTTTCTAAGAACTCCTACTTAAGTAGAGTTTGTGTCTTGCAGTTCTTTAAACCATAATCCACTGTAATATACTGGAGCCCTGTTAATCCAGGGTAAGATGTGGCAGAAATGAAGCATTCTCTATCTTTTAATTAAATCTCAGTCTTTTAATGGCCCTGAGTCCCTGGGTTGTGACCTTCAGAAGTGTTTCTCAGCTTTTTAGGTAAAACAGGAAAGCTGGAGGAGGCTAGAGCTGACTAATCGCCTTCCTCCTGGTCAGATAAGGTTCTCCTAAAGTCTTTTCCCTTGGAGAGTAAGCCTTTATTATGGAGAATGCTCCAGGTCTATTTCAATATGATCACTTTTCATTATGATCCTGTTGAAACAGGAGGGAATTTTTCTTCCATTTTCATGATGAGAATATGGTTGAGTTCCTGCAAGAAAAACTCATGAATATATAGAGCATCCCTAAACCTATACCACAGGAGCTGCTCATTTTCAAGCTTCAGAGCTAAAGAAAACCAAACAACAGATTCATAATCATTCAACAAACTTTCTGGTTTTGCTGTTTTGGTTTAAGGCACTGTGGAAACGATAAGAGGTATCAAACATGATACCTATTTTAAATATTTTAATTGGAGATGAAGGGCTTATACTCAGCAACTACAATACAGATGTTTTCAAGTGTCACCCTCAATTTGAACCTTGAGTTAATTAACTAGATAGGATGAGTACTATACAGTAGATATTTTTTCCTACTTGACTTTTGAAATTAATTTATTACATTGCCCTCCTTTAGGAAGATTCGCAACAGAAAGACAGGTGAATAATCAGCCACCTAATCTCCACTATTACTATGAATAGCAGTTTTGCAGGGTATTGGGAATATACCTGATACCCAAAACTCCTTACATGGGTTTCATGCCACTCTGCCCACCCGATCTGTGTATGACAGCTAATCCAAAGCAGGACTCTCTGGGACGAGTCCACCCAGACTGCAGAGGCTCCTCTAACTATGCACCCTTCCCACTAGACAGAGGAATAACCAGTGATCCAGGCCTCTGGAAAATGCTTTGTCTAGTATGAAGGACTTTTTCTCCATCTGTTTTAGAGATGATGCAACCTAGTCATGTGCCCATTGGAAGTTTAAAGTCAAACAGACTTAGTTTTGAGTTGATTCCACTTTTTGACTTTCATGTTAATTTCCCCAAATTTCTACTTTCTCATCTATAGAATGGAGATCCATGCTTATCTCATTGCCTAGTATATGATTAGTGTTCAGTTAAGGCCAATAAATTATCTATGGGAAATATATTTCTCATTTCAGTGCTATTATAAACAGCATCATGTTGAGTAAGAAGAACAAAGAAAAAAAAAGTAAGAACAAAGGCCAAAGGTGGTTGTAGAGCTCTGTAAATGCCAAGGACCAGAGTAATGTGCAGTTCCTGGTCATCATCTATCATCTAGTGGCAAAGTTACAAATAACACTGTGCACATCTATCCACCCTACATAAGTCATCCTCATACCCCATAGGATAACACGAAGACCACTTTCACCACAGAGCATTAAGTTGTTAGATCAACACATGATTCTTTCTCTCAAATGAAGTGAGGTTAACAGAAAGTCCTATTCTTTCTTAGCTTTGTATTAAAAATAGTGGAATAAATAAATAAATAAATAAATAAATAAATAAAGTGGAATTATACTGCTTTAAACATTAGAAAAGGGATCAATATTTATTTTTGAAGTGATAGAAATATTCCAGTGTAGAAATTGTAAAGACAAATTCTCAATGTAGAATTAAGTTTCATTGTATCTTGATGATCTTGCTCCTAGGTCAGAAATAGAAAAGTCACCTAATCCACCACCCCCAGGGTATTGTAAGCAGCTCCTCTTCACGATGCTCCCCACAAATTTGACGACTGTGGCCTATTTTCAGGCTGCAGCGTCTGGGCTCACAGCTTCCACAAGCTGTTCTGTTCTGAGCCATGCATAACAAACAGCAGCAACTGTTTGGGGCTTCCCATTGAACATCTGCTGCAAACAGGGAGAGACCATTACAATGCACTGTCCCATTTCCTTCTTCCTCAATTACTCAGGACTATTTTCAGTAGTTTTTCTACCACTGACATGGTTCAGGTAAATTACGCAGAGATGTGGAATTGCAACAGTTCTTTTATGTCCATCCTATTTTCTTTGTTTAAGCTGTAACTAAAAATTAAAAAGTGATAGCAGTAATTATCTCATCATTGACCCAAGCTCCCCCATGCCTTCATTCTATCCCATCCATGTTCCTCCTCGTACATTATTACTTTTCCCTGTGTCCTCTAAAACACGGTGCCACATATTTTCATTTCTAGCACATTGACACAGGGCTTCCTTTATACAAATTGTATGTGTTATTGATTGATTTTCTATCTCCTTTCTTTTAATTGACAGACAAAATCTAAGCTTCTCCTCTGGGGCAGACTGTGCACTGGAGTCTATAAGCACTGGAGATGCTTATACTTACCTGTCTGTACTTTTGCAGCCTCCACTTCTTCCCAAAGCTCCCTCTTTGTGCACATGTGTGTGCATGCATGTGAACAAATGTACACACACACATTCTGTCTTTTGTCTGAAAGGCAGCCTGAAATCAGCTGAAGTTGCTTTATAAAACTCACTCAGCTGTCTTGTATATTCTGTTCTTATTCATTCAATCTGATCTCCTTTGTGAAATAATCTCTTCCCTCAGCTTCTGGAACATCATTCCTCTCAGATTTTCTCTTCACCATTCTGGACACCCTTTCTCTCTGGACTTTGCAACTTCTATTTTCCTCTCTCCGTCCCCTAAATTCCTTGAGACTTCTTTTGTCTCTCTATGCAGTTACATTCAACCAAGGATGAATTTGAGAATCACAGGTTTCACCACAGTCCAATTAGATCAGAATGCACAAGGGGTGTGTCCTTGACATGGTCTTTGGAAGAAAGCCAGTGTGATTCTGAATGTGCCCCTGATTGTCAACACCCTTCTGGGCAGAGTCCTCCATAGAGAGTTCATCCATTCCCAAGGCTGTTGCTATGAACCAATATGCTCAGGAGCCAAAAATATGTCTTCTCCCTGAACTCTAAACCTACTTTACTTACCCAGTCACAGGTTTTCCACAGGCACCTCCCATTCTGCATCTTCAAATATTAACTAATTTCCTTCCTTACAAAATGATGCTTCCCTCTTTTTCTGACTAGTATCTTCCTTTATATTTCCTTATCTCCTTCTTCATTCTTATCCCCTACATCCAACCTGCCAACCTTATATGTCCCAGCCCTAAGAGTGACAATTGTCCCCATCTCCTAACAGTGACCATCTCACCTCTCATCTGGTAACAACTCCTCCGACCTGCCCAATGACCTAATTGGTCTCCTGTATTTCCTCTTACTTCCTGACAATCCACAGTACAATAGGAATTGTCTTTCAAAATGGTCCCCATTAAAAAAAATGGTCCCCATTATCAGAAGGTAAAATCCAGGGCAGCCCTGGTGGCTCAGCGGTTTAGCACCTGCCTTCAGCCTGGGGTGTCATCCTGGAGACCCTGGATCGAGTCCCATGTCAGGCTACCTGCATGGAGCCTGCTTCTTCTTCTGCCTGTGTCTCTGCCCCTCTCTCTCTCTGTGTGTGTCTCTCATGAATAAATAAATAAAATTTTAAAAAATAAAATAAAAAAGAAGGTAAAATCCAAGCTCATGAATATAACTACCACTCAAATATATCTGAAACGAATCTGACTGTATTACTTCCAAAGCAAGGGGGGAAAATGAAGAATATATTCCATTTGGAGGAAATGGGGTGTTCTTGTTCTACTAGGTGTTAAGAAAAGAAATTTAGAGATCAGCTGACTTCCAGCATGAAATTTAGAGATTTATGCACATATGGTTTTCATCAAGGAACATTTTCCTTCTCCCCGAAGAACAGGCTTGAGTTCTCCTAGTACAGATGTGCTGATCATTACTGCTATCAATTTTAAATTTTTCTCTTTATTTGAAATTAACTTTGAAGTACTTTTTCACTAAGCAAAGACTTCTAGGCTGGCAGTTATTTTCTTTAAATATATTATTCTATTGACTTCTGACTTCATTAGTTTTGTTAAGATGACAGCATTTCACAACCCACTTCACACCTTCTAGGATGGAGATAAAAACAAACAGACAGATATAAACAAACAGAAAATGACAAGTATTGGCCACTCATGGAGATATGGAGAAATCGGAACTCCTTATTTCCAATTACATTGCTGGTGAGAAGGTAAATGGTGCAAATGCTTTGGAAAATAGTCTAGTAATTCTTCAAAGCATTAAACATACAGTTACCATTGACCCAGCAATTCCACTCTCAGGGATCTACCCAAGATAAACATATGTCCACTCAAAACTTTGCAAACAATTTCAAACTCACATTTGCAGTTTCAGAGCAGCACTGTTCATAATAGCCAAAACATGGAAACAATCCAAATATCCATTTGCTGATGAATGGATAAACAAAATGTGGCACAGGCATACCTCAAGTTACTTTACTTCATTTTATTGCATTTTGCCAAGTATTGTGTATCTTACAAATTGAAAGTTTGTGGCAACCCTAGTCAAGCAAGTCTATTGACACCATTTTTCCAATAACATGTGCTCACTTCATGTCTCTGTCACATTTTGGTACTGCTTGCAATATTTCCAACTTTTTCATTATTATCATATTTGTCATGGTGTCCTGTGCTCAGTTATATTTGATGTTACTATTGGAATTGTTTTAGAGTGCCACAAACTGTGCCCAAATAAGATGGTAAATTTCATCAATAAATGTGAGTGTTTTGACTGCTCCACCAACTGGCTATTCTTTCATCTCTCTCCCTTTCCTTATCCTCTTATTCCCTGAGAAACAATAGCATTGGCTTTAGGCCAATGAATAACCAACCCTACAATGGCCACTAATTGTAAGGAAAAGTCACATGTCTCTCACTTTAAACAAAAGCTAGAAATGATTAAGCTTAGTGATGAAGGCAGGTCAAAGGCCAAGACAGGCCAAAAGTGAGGCTTCTTGCACCAAACGTTAGCCATGTTGTGAATACAAAGGAAAAGTTCTTGAAGGAAATTAAAAGTGCTACTCCAGTGAACACATGAATGATAAGAAAGCAAAACAGCCTTCTTGCTGATATGGAGAGAGTTTGAGTGGTCTGGACAGAAGATCAAACCAGGCACAATGTTCCCTTAAGCCAAAGTCCAATCCAGAGCAAGGCCCTAACTCTCTGTAATTCTGCAAAAGTGGTGATAGGTGAGAAAGCTGAAGAGGCAAAGTATGAAGCTGGCAGAGGTTGAATCCTGAGGCATAAGGAAAGAAGCCAGGTCTATAACATAAATGTGCAAGGTGAAGCAGCAAATTCTGGCATAGAAGCTGAAGCAAGTTATCCAGAAGGTCCAGCTAAGATAATTCATGAGGGTGGCTACACTAACAGATTTTCATCATAGACAAAACAGCCTTCTATTAGAAGAAGATGCCATCAAGGACTTTCATAGCTAGAGAGAAGTCAATGTTTGGCTTCAAAACATTAAAAGATAAGCTGACTGTCTTGTTAGGGGCTGATGCAGTTGGAGAAGTGAAGTCAGTGCTCAACCTTTGGGCCCTTAAGAATGATGCTCAATCTGCTCTGCCTGTGTTCTATAAATGGAATAACAAAGCCTGGATGACAGCACATCTGTTTACAACATGGTTTACTGAATATTTTAAAACCACTGTTGAGACCTAATGCTGAGAAACAAAGGATTCCTTTCAAAATGCAGCTGCTCATTGGCAATGCAACTGGTCACCCAAGAGCTCTAATGGAGATGAACAATGAGATGAATGTTGCTGCTGATACAACATCCATCCTTCAGCCCATGAATCAAGGAGTCATTTCAATTTTCAAGTCTTATTATTGGAGAAATACATTTTGAAAAGCTCTAGCTGCCATTTGAAGGGATTCCTCTGATGGAGCTGAGCAAAGTCAATAGAAAACCTTCTGGAAAGGATTCACCATTCTAGATGCCATTAATAACATTTGTGATTCATGGGAAGAGGTCAACATATCCACATTCACAGGAGTTTGGAAGAAGTTAGTTCCTACCCTTAGGGAGAACTTGGGAGGGTTCAGGACATCAGTGAAGGCAGTCACTACAGAGATGGTAGAAACAGGAAGAGAACTAGAATTAGTAGTGGCGCCTGAAGATGGGGCTGCATTGCTGCCATCTCATGATCAAACTCGAATGGATGAAGAGTTACTTGTGAATGAGCAAAGAAATCACTTTCTAAACTAGTGGCAGGGTTTAAGAGAATGGACTTTAAATTTAAAAGAAGTTCTACTGTGGGTGAAATGCTATCAAACAGCACTGCATGGTACATAAAAATCATTCATAAAAGTAAGAGTCACTCAATGCAACAAACTTCACTGTTGAC